>NC_051154.1:380179285-380533179 GCF_013339745.2 Dermacentor silvarum | reverse complement strand
TAAGTTGATCAGGCGCGAAGGCACTCGCGCGGACATCGGCGTGCTTGGCAAAAGGGACGTCTCCTCGTTCATTCGACGCCACCGACGGGACGAGTAAGGCACCGCCGGCGCCAGGAAGTCGAGGTGTTCATGAGAAAAAATAACTACGGCAACTTCGCAACACCACACCCCGACGGAATACAACTAAGCTTGTGAGCGAGCTAGCTTTACTTCCACATGGCTGATATCACTGGTACTCGCGCGAAAAATACTTTTGAAGAATGCTGGTGGCCATATTTTTTTGCGACAGGGCCGTCCCCCTGTCAGCGAGGGGCCGATGCGGAAATCTGAGGGGGGGTCAGGACATCCGGACATCCCCCCTGGATCCGCGCCTGATATAAAGTTCCCGTCCAAACTTTCAGCCCACGCCGGCTGCATCTCCATTCTCTCCGGCTTTAAAGGGACAGACAATAACTCATAACATGAATTGAGATAACCCCGCGGATGGAAAGATCATCTATCGTATTGGCTAGAACGGGTCCTGCTTTTCTCATTAAACGTGGATTTGTATTTTTAATTATTCGCTAAAAGTCGTGAAAAATGACCTTTGATGCCCCATGCGGCAAAAACGTGAACTATTTAAGAGGTCAACCACGTGACCTTCTCCCAGTGTATGCTATTCCTGGTCTTTTTATTAATATTGAAATGCAGTAACATTCTGTCTATTATAAGTTTTTTCTAACTTACAATGTGCAGATAAGCCTTCGTTTGTAGTGAGTAGAAAAGTGGCGCCCCTTCGCCTTCGTTTTGAATGACTTGGCTTGGCTCGTCTATCGACTGAATAACGACGACGGGGGCCAGCCAGCCATGACGTAGGCGTGTACTTGGGGGAAAAAACGCGGTGCAGCTATCAGAAAGGTCTGTACAGCAACACAAACTTATTGTACCAGTCTATTTACCTTTAAAAGTGGCTGGAAAGGTGACAATAATAGTGGTTAACCACAGTTGCACTTCCTCCAGTGAAAGCAGGACGATGGCCGGCTTTCACATTTGCTAGGCGGGCTATCGGCATCGCTATCACTTCTCAGCGTTGCTGGATAAGGGGCTCTTATTTTTTTAGAGGCTGCTCAGATCGAAAAATTCTGCTTACAAAATATCCACGCACTTTTGGAAGTCACCGCTGCAGGTGTAAACACTACCGAGGGTGAGCTTGTCGTTGCGCCATAAAAAACTGGGTCCATAAATATCGGTTGTCGGTCCCTTTAACACGGAGAAAGGTGGCCTCTCAGCTGCGGTGGTGCCGCAGCGCGGCAGCTTCATGCGACATATCAAGCTCTCCCATAGAGTGACGGCGGAGTTTCGTGACCAGCTACAACTATGGCAGATGCTCAACACCAGCTTGGACAGCGCAGTGGGATGTGTGCCTTCATGTTCACCAGACTGAAGCCTAATATACCGGAGAATTATACCCATTCGGGAGAGATGCTTTGAGAGACATCATTACAGTTCTTGATGATGCGGAGTTGCATGCTTGTGCTTGTCCTGTCTTTTTCACTGTGTTGTCCTCATTCGCACAAGTAAAAATTTTACTGCTTTCTTTTCTATATCATGTGGCAAATTTATCACAATTCAAGAAAACAATACACTATCCTAAACTAGCCAGGTGCAGCTGATATCAGCCTGCCTCAGTTGACTAGAGCAGTCTATAACATAACCCAAAGCCATTTGATAATGCGATTGGGAGACAAGTGATGGAACGAAGGACTTTTGCCGACATGCAGGCAACACTGAACCATGTTCGTACCTTTTTGAAAAATTTAGTGTGCACAAATAATCCTGAAATTTGAAGTTTGAATGAAACATTTAGGCCCATCAACAAAAAGTCACAGTATTTGTGATGGGGAATTGTGTACAGACGAGAGGCTCAAGATGTACAATGCACTTGAAATGAGAGGCGAGAGTCAAGCCACTCATTCAATACACTTTATTTATCACTGTATGCACCTTGACCTCAGTGACAGGCCCTCAATAAATTCCACAAACAGTCCTCATCTTTTGCATTAAAAAAATTACTACAAAAGAAAAAGAAATACAGCTTTGCGTCTGAGTATGGTGATGCAGAGAAGTGGACACATTGACTATACAAACCACAAAGGTGATAATAAAACTAGTATTTTCAATTGACATGCAAAGATACCTGATTACAATTACAGAGAACAGTTATGTGTTCACTCAAATAAACAAGAAGTACACAAATTGAAATGCACATCCTCAATGCACCCTACCAAGGCATGTTTGAAAAGCTTACAAGATACATCCTCACAAAGTGTCACTTTCCCGGAAGTTGAAAATTTTTCATTTTCATACAGGACAGGTGACTACAAATAGGAAGGAGACAGACCTATTTCTTTTGACAAATTACATTTTAAGCAATAAAGATCAAAAACCTGCATTTTTTTACAAATATGGCTTTTCTATAAACCCATGCCAAAGGCACCACAGCTGTGTGCAACTTAAACAGTGCTAGCATTTCATATGTACACCATATAAGACCAGAACTAAACCCCTGATTGAGAGCTTCTTGAATCACATATGGTTACAATTCACAACTGCAACATGGATGTTTAGCAGATACTAAAAGAAAACAGCTACTTCAGTAAATCATGTGGCTCTTGCATCAACTTCGAGTACATAAAGTGTACTATACTCACGGAAATGAGACAGGAAAATTTGAAAGTACACCCAATAAGCACAATCACTCGAGAGTGCAATGTCACGCCAATACGCATAGGTGGCATCAACTCTGGCCTATGCATAGGAGCCAAAATTACGCCGATTTAACACAAACTGGAGATTGCAGAAATGAGCCCTCATATTAGTAACCCCTGAATTCATGCACTTCATTCCATGACAATAGTACATATTATTCTTACCTTTATGTGTTCAGGTGGTTATTTGTTGCAGCTCCATCAAGAAAAGCAGCAGCTATCGTAACGAGAGAACTCGGAACAAGAATCGAAATACGCTCCGAATTAACTTGCACATGCGGATCCTGGCATGGCTGGTGGAGGGCCAGTCAAGGACTACCCGAGGACACTCAAATACCCTGAGTAAGCATTCCAAGGATGCACTTGTATATCTGATGGCCCACATCGATGTGGCCTTACAAATTGGAAAGGTTATGAGGGACTGCATGCTAAACAGTGCCCCATTCCCATTTTAACACAGTTCTTGCAAATTTATTTCCTAAAGGCCACAATTTGCAAGCAACGATAATTATGTTCGTGGTGCAATTCTCTTCACTTTTCTCAAATGACAACACTAGCAGGCAAACTTTATCAAAAACATTTGCTTTTTGCTTCCTAATTTGGCTCCAACAATCAATATAAATTTGAAACTGCAAAAACACAACAAAACTCGCAAGTGTACAAGTTTCATTCACTTTTTACATATTTCCATTTAAAAATTATGGTTGTGACATTTTAGATATCAGGCGACTGCTTCTAAGCAGTCGTACACTTGCTGGGTACATACAATTCAAAACATGCTTTTTCGGAATTCTGCAATTAATGTGAATGCCAGATGGCTAAAAAAAAAATAAGATCATAAGAAATGTTTCTGTCGAGATTGGTGAGGCGGTGGCGTGTGCCCTACCCAGTGAACCAAAACAAACCCAAATCAACTTTACCCTGGGACTGATTCCATCGCCAGTCACAATGCCGTCATTGACTTGCGCTGCCTATAGCTTTTGCAGTTGACCCAATCAGAATGAGATGGAGTATGGGTGAATGCAGGCATTTCATACATGAAAGTAAGTGTGTTCTGCAGTGAAAGCAACAGCACCGTGGCCATCTGCAGCAAGGAGTTTCCTACAAAAGTTACTAGAGGGAACTGTGGCATTAATGTCTATGGAAACTATGAGTGTGGCGGTTAAGCAAGCAAGGCAATTACGGTTAGTGCATGGATTTGCCTAAGCTTTGTTCTTCCAACTTCAAATGACCTAGTGACTTTGTAAATTAATCATTTTTGGCAAACAATTTTGTTATAAAAGCAACAATTTGAAATAATTATGCATGTGAGCAGGAACTTATTGCCTTGATGTGGTAATAAATATGGAAATTTAGAAAGATCAAGTGTAACAAGTAAAACCACAAGGAACAGCTGAAGCCAGAATACTGGAGATGTATTCTTAAACGTTCCACTCGCTGCAACACATTTAAATATTCATTTTTTCCCTCTGCAATTGAAGCCTGGAACCATTTGCCAGAAGGAATTGCGCATGTTGACTCTATCAAACAATTTGAAACCAAAATATGTGTACTTTTCTATGAGTAGGTCTGCTAGCGATTGTTTAGTGCTCTGCTACAACATTGTGCTGCGCAACTATGTTCCGATTGTTTGATCACCACGTTTGCAGTTTTCGCAGCTCTTACCCCTTGCCTGCATTATCTGCCTTGCACTGTTTTCTTTGATCTGTTCGTTCTGTTTGTATCTTGTTTATTTGCGCTGTAAAAATTACTGCATTTCATTGCTTTCTCCTGTTTTGGCCCACGAGGTTTTGTTCTGTTCTGCTTGTGACCCACTCCTGTATGAGCCTGTAAAGGCTTACAGTATTGCTAAATAAATATTTCGCTTTTCGCCTTCAGGTGCGCGCTGATTGGATGTTTTAACAAAATTGAATGAACTGATTGAGCCCGACGTCATTCAATTTTGCTCAACCAGCCAATCAGCGCGCATCTGAAGGCAAAGAGTGAAATATTGCCGAAGTGGAACGTTTCAGAATATGTCTCCTAGACAATTCCATGCACTACTCATCATTCCCATGGTAGCTGAACAATTGTATTGCCAGATTTTCCTCTAGTAAATTTAGTGCGAAACTCTCATCTATAGGGACTGCAACCAGGAGAATAAACCAACTTGCTGCATTGCTCTGTCCTTAAGGCGTTTTTGCACAAACTTCATACCCCTCCAAACATGATGAATGGGCAGTCCACCACTGTGCATGTGCATTTAAAAGGCAATGAGGAAATTGTAGAGAAAAAAAATATATTCACAAGTAGCCAAACACAAACATGCAAAAATATACATTACAAGAAGCAAGTGTCAAACACTACTCAACAGGATGTTTCCAGGAAACAATAGAGTGTATCCTTATACAAGGTCAATCCTACATATGGTTCAGAATGACCTGTTATACAGTACAAGTAAAATCAAACCATCATTGATGTAACAAAACGTTAGGTTTTGCAACCCAAGGCATTAAAAGGCTGTCACAGATGGTGTAGTCCACAACCATGGGGATATCTAGGTTATACTGCTCGCCTGAAAATAAGCGCAAAGATTGCAGCACTTTTGCCAAATGAAACCACTCGTAGCTAGAACGCAATGGTTAGCACACAATGCTCTAGGCAAGACAGTGACTCCACAATGGCAGTTTCAGCATTGCTATCTTCACCATTTTTTTTTTGCAAAATACTGTTTCTTATCAAAAGCTCGCTATTCAAAATGAAGCACCACCAGCCTAAATATTCGGAAGCGAGGATAATATGGCCAAATTGCAGTACTTAACAAGCTGTAGTGGTCACCAGTATTTTGTGACCAGAGTATGGAGCTTTTAAAAATATTCTTGCAAGGTAAGCACAAAAGAAGCATGCAGCAGGTAAGCATCCCACAAATGTGCAAATACGCTCTTGTGGAAAAGTCTAAGAATGTGGTGCTTGACATGTGGTCTACACATTGATTTCATAACAGAATCTGCACACTACTTCCACAAATCACCGTTCAGGCACTCAATTTTTGACGTGTAGCCATTGATTTGACATTTTGCAAGGACAGCCTAGAGGACTGCCAAGCATGCCATACAACGCCTACATATGGCCTACATTGGTCATTTATTGCCAATGACACAGTACTGCATTACGCATACCAGGCATCTTTTTAATGTGAACAAAATATTTCGAAACCACTTGTAGCCGATAGCACAATTCTTAGCATTCCTTGAGCTGAATTACTTAAAAGAGCTGTACATTTGTGCAAGAAATTGAAGCGAATGATTTGACCAGTCAACACGATTAATTATTTTACGTATAACTTCAAGGCACGTATTGCAATTTACTAAATTAAGCTGGTGAATTCACAAGGAATATTTACATAGAAGGAATTAAGACGCAGGCAGCAGCTTTGAGATATCTGTTCCAGTTAAATATGCACTGCACTGCTTAGAAAGGTGTTTTATCAAAACAGTAAGTGGAACAGTGCATTTTGATGCAAGTCTTAGGCCACTCATTTTAAGACCGGTGTTGTGCACTTTCAAAATTAATTACAAATGCCTTAAAAACTCCCTGCAATGAATTCATCAATAACAGCACAGCAGAGAGGTTAAAAAAATTTGGCTCATTAGCTAATTATTTACTGGTATTCCTCATGAAATTATTGCCCATCTCCTCGAGTAGATTCTGAGGTGTGCCATAGGAAATTTAGAAAAATTCTGTTTAAAATAAGCAAACTAAAAAAAGTAAAAGCATGGTATATTATAAGCATTCAGGGCACAAAATGGTATCTGTTATCAGATTTGCATTATGCAGCTATGGGCAGACTACATCTGTGCTTCCACAGTTATAAAACCCCATGCCAACTATTACAAAAGTGTGAGGATGGTGTAAATGTGTTGTGTAATTGATAATGAGTAAACTGTGCCGACTGTCACCTCTGCCTTGCGAGCTGCAATAGGATTCATTTTCGCATCTCACAGCTGCCTCACTGAAATGTATGTTTCACGAGGTAAGCTGGCAGTTATTCCGGATAAGTGAGCTTGCTTTGAATGCACTTAACTGAAACTATTTAAACAGTTAGAATCCACTGTCAGATCAGCAGCTTCACAGCCTATATACGATGCAAGTAGGGTTCAGCAGATGACTGGAGAAGAATGCAAAGGAAGGCACAGGATACTTTTGAATAATACTTCAAAAATCTGTTCATCTTGCCAGAAGCTCAGCATAACAGTGCACTGAATGATGGAAAGTGAAACCAGGGTCCTCGAACTGTAATACTTACCCGAGAATTTATCTTAACAGTTGCGCTTCAGATGAGCCTAATGCAATGCTTCTTGCTATCATTGTTCTGCTGACTGCTGAATCATTCATATCAGCTAGCTCATGCACAAGAAATTTTCTTTATAAAAGGCTAGCTGAGAGGCAAGATGGTAAATCTTGCCTCTCAGCTAGCCCAATGAACTGAAATGACTTTCATAATCTCGTGCCTTGTGGCTGGCATATTACAAGTGTTGTCACTGGCACCCTCGGCAATGCATCATATGCCTTTCTCTCTCATCTCATAGTCGTGATACTGTAAAGGTAACGAACAACAGAAAGTCCAAGCCCCCCAAATGCTTTGCACATCGCTTTAACACAGGTGCAGTTGTATGGAGTGCATTTACAGATTACGACGTTAGTGTAACTTTCGTCTGGAGCTCAAGTGCTCGCCTAGGACTGTGATGAGAGGACAGGGCTGGCATTCCATCATGAACCTCAAGCACTCATCATCTACATCAAACAAAACAAGAGTTTGCTATGAGCCAGCTCTCTAACCCGAGTCTCCATTTCCAGTGCTTGTCAGTCTACACTAAATGTATAGCTATGCTACGAGTGACCCTAATGATTACACTTGGCAACAATAGGCAGTCAGGCACTCAACAATACATTTGTAATGTGATGCACAGTGCTGCTGTATTTCAGGTCATCTGCTGGTACACATGGCAATTACTAGTTCGAGTTGAACTAAAGCTTTCATGCTTTTAGGAACTTACTTTGCACACACACACAGAAAAAAAAGAAACAATTTCCTCCCAAGAAGTGAGGATAAACAGCTACAAGCAAAGAATGACAGAAAGCTGAGTGAGCTGGTAAGGATTCATGGTATGAAAGGTTACTCAAAGAAGACACAAGATGACAAGGACAATACAAATGCCACATTTGTGTTGTGTTGGCATGTGCATTGCCCTTGTCATCTTCTTATGTCCATGTGTTCTGCATCTAACCTTTCAAATCATGCGCTACAAGCAGCACTGCAATTGCTATCTTTTATCCATGCAGGTAAGCAGCAAACTTTGCTTGCTGAAAGAAGTGCAGAGCTTGAATTACTAAAGCAAAACCTTGGCTTTCGTGCCTCGTCAGAGGTCAGAGCGATGTTCTGCCAGCATTATCAATGGGATTAGCCGGCCTGGAATGGTGGATGATCAGAGCAGCATTGAATTGAGAGGTAGGCATCGGTACAAAATGGTGGCCCTTGTTAATTTAGATTTTTAAGTACTATTACTGCAGGGACAAAAACACTCAACCCTTCAACGGTTGTGTTTTTTTTTGTGCATGTCAAATGTGCCCCCCCCCCCGCCCCTTTCCTCTTTCCCGTGCCAGTGTCAATTTCTTTAATATCAGATATAAAATTTTCACAATGGCATATTTAAAGAGAAAACCAAGAAATGTTTTTTTAAGTGACATTAAAGTGACGAAAAAAATTTATATTACCAGTATATATAAGTACTTTACAAATAAAGTAAATTCTCAGGACTTCCTTCTATCTTAGAAATCGCTCTGAAAAAAACCAGCACGTGCAGTCAGGGCGAAAGTGAGACATGCCATGTAAGCTCGCTGGTTGCATTCCCAACAGAAAAACCAAGCAAGTGAGAAACTTGCAGTAGGCATCTGTTGGGTCACTAAATGAGATACAAGCAGCTGTTGCACATCTTCCGAAAAGAAACTCGTGTGTAGTGATATCATCTATTTGTGAGTACCTGCTTGTAAACAAAGCAACTGTTGGATTATGAAGAACCATGCGCGGCAGTAACTCGCAGTAACACTTAGCGAGATTACAAACGGGATTGAAAATAAGTTTTCATGATGCCCATAACCCAGAATGGCACATGACAATAACAAATCTAAAGCACAGAAGTGCAAGTGTGAGCATGTGGCAGTAAACAAGACAAAGCGTGTATACACTTGAGCCAGCACAGTGGTAGCCTCACCAAAGCACAAAGTAAAAAATCAGTTCTCATGGAAGTCGAGATGTCGTAGCACAATAAGAAAAATTTCTTGAGAACTTGCAGGATGTAGCAGCACCTCTAGGGTGATGCTAGGCAGCACATTTAACCTTAAAAAGGTGCATTCTTTCAATGGTGCAGTCACCACCATAAATGTATGGCAGTGACCCTCAAAGGGTTGATAAATGTTTACTGCACCAACACAATTTTACTTGAATACGCGAGTTTTTAAAAACTGAGCACATTTCTTGAACATTTCGTAATCAGCCGGCGAGCTGGCAATGTCGCCATTGAATGTGATGTAGTCAGCCATTTGAAATCAAAGCCCTTTCATTCTGCTCAAGGATGGCTTCCAAAGCGCCTGTAAAATTGCATGCCTCGCATTGAATCAAAACGAGACAACCTGCTTGCTGCATTTGCTGTGCCTATTGTACAAGTCACACTATTGCATGTGGTGCAACATGGAACAGTGGGCGTAAATACGCCATGTTCTCACAGCCACACAGCATGAAACACTGTGCACGTTGTTACTGTGGTACCTTGTTACCAAGTAATAATTGCAGTGCTGTGCATTGAGCACACAAACAGCTGCTTCTTTTTGGTTGGATGCTAGCACCACTTTTGCAGAGTTGATTTGTGGTGCTCCTATGCTTGTCCAGTTTGAATGAGCCAGTGTGTTAGAAAAATATCTCCAAATTAAGGAGTCTTCGGCATCGCAAGTTAATAGGTGCTTAATTAATAAGCATTTTCTGCCATATGTACACTGCTTTGTACAGCAGTGCACTTTACTGATCATAGTTACAGTAGAACCTCATTCATACATTTTGGGAAAAGACGCGAGAAAAAAACGTACTAACCAGAAAAAAAAAACGAACCGAAATGACTAAAAAACTTGACAGACTCAACTGTAGTTGACATCTACGTAATGTGAAGTGTTGTGCGAATATTTGCACACGTGGCACGAGACACACGTCGAGCTGGTGGGGCTTCGGCGGCCCGAGACATATTTTATTGTTTTCCTATTGCGTAGTGTTTTAAGACTGCAATGGGAAACCGAAACGAAATCGATGTGGTAGGCAACGCCGGATGCTACTGAAGCGAAACATCAAGCTCACATCATGCCGCCTGCAGCAGGGAACGGCAGTACGTTTGGATTATCGCCTACTTTTTAAAAAAAGTGCAGTACGCTAAGAATGGCACTACACCCTCCACGCCCTGTAAAACAGATAGGCGAAGATGCTTATCGTAATAGAGTTGGTGGTGATAGCTGTGAATGCGGTGTGCAATGACCCCGGGGGAAGATTTCCTGGTACCGAAATAAGAAATTTAGTGCACGCCAGAGTTTTCACGTGAGACAGGTGGGCGAGTATTGTGGTGAAGCTGCTGTGGCGGACGGCTCTACAGTGCTCTCGATAATGCGTGTCTCGCGGATGTTATTGTTTACATGGGGTCTAGCAGCCGGAAAACGTATCATACGATCGCAGTTTGGCAATGTACTGAACGTTGGTGCTGAAAAATCTGTGTTTTCCGGGAATGTATAAACCGGTAATTAAAATAAACGTAACTCTATTGGGTCATTTTTTGTGTTCTCGATCGCGAACGTTGGCGCTGGGAAATCGTACATAACGGGATCGCATCAACGAGGTTCTACTGTACTGCACAGCAAGACCGAAAGCTGGACATGTTGGTATAGACCCACGCTTAAGAAAAAAACAGCGCGAGAAACACAGGGACATGGAAAAGTAGACAACACAAGCACTGAATCACTTGCGCCATTGACTTTTTTTTTCTACATCCCCGTGTATTTCATGCTGTTTCGTTCTTAAGCATGTACTACACAGCCTGTAGAGCGCGAGTTCAAATTTATGGCACTGCGTTAGCCCACAGATGTATCCAATGATACCAAGAGCCAGTTATTAATGCAGCAGTGGTCACGCTTCCATGCAGCTAGCGGGCAGGTGCCATGGGTTGCAAAACCTTGCAATCGCCGGCAAATTATTTGTTGTCACTGTGCATACAAAAAACACACACCGGTTAAATGCTTCAAAATTCATGAATACTCAGCACATCATATGCAAAAGTCTGAACACCAAGCCTGTATTTATTGTATGAATAACATTACACTAATGTACACTGCACACACTCTGTAACCTTTGCCACGTGTAAAAGCAAGCATCCCAGAAGTCGGTCAGTGGGGGTGCTTGGCTAAGGAGGAACCTGATCGAGGCAGGGGTTCCCCACGGCTGTGGTGATGATGCAGCAGCTCCTGAATTGTCTGCACAATCAAATCAATGGCCACTGCAAAAAGGGGTGAGAAAGAACCCAGTGTGAATAAAATTGCAAGGACTGGCTGTTGCAGATTGCCATTGTTAAGCAAGCAGGTGCTAAATGGATACACAGCTGGGCCAAGTTGCTCAAAATTCCCAGTTTCACACAATCCACACAGGTGTTTGTGCCTTCTCCGGGTCTTTAAGTCAAAGTTTTGATGGAAGGCCGCCTGGTCGGGAAGAATCATAATAAAAATAAAGAACGTTGACCACAGAAGAAAATGCAAGGAAGGGTGTTTTGGCTCCACTGATTCAAGCGTTGCTCACAATCAAGATTGTGAACGTCAGGGGAGCCGAAAGGTCTTTTCTTCAAGTTTACTCTGTGGTCGCGTCCTTTATTACTTATTTCCTTTGCCATGTCTTCAGTCTGTTCATGCTGTTAAAAAGTTGGTGCCAAACCACACGTCATCTTGAAAAAGGCACAATGACATCAACCACGACAGAGAGGAAACAAAAAACAAGGCAACAAAGTTTGTACGTTACCGATTTTAAATGTTTTTTATCAATAACAACACTTCATCCAGGCAGTCTATCATATCTGTCATGATCAATCGCTGTTTTTCTTTATCCAGGTAAAGTCAACGAACTGGACATCACAGTTTGGATTTGCATGGCAGGGAACGCATACAGTCGAACGCCACTACAACGAACGTCGCTACTACGAAATTTCCGCCACAAAGAAGATTTTCCGATTCCCCGTCAACTGCCCTAGAAAGTAATACAAAAAAGTATCTTTATAACAAAAGCATTTTATTCAGTATTTTCGCTCCAATGAACTTTTCGAGAAGCAAACTGGAACTGAACTGAAATTAGAACTGCGAATTAGTCAAATTAGAAAGCCCTTCCAAAGCTGTGACGATCGTACGTCCACTTGAAAGAGGTTTTCGCGAATGAAATTAAATTCAAAGTACCAATTTGAGCCATGGCAAACCATAGCCACGTGTGGTCATCACGCGCCTGTGCGAGACTGCACGGGATCACCACAATTGCTGCCGTTTCCTCTGTGGTGTCCAATCGTTGGCTAAGCCAACGAAGAAGCGTAAATGTCTCTCTCTCGAGGAAAAGGCACAGATGGTTACCGAGGCAGAAAGTGGAAGGAAAAAAATTGCCCAGTTTCGCCCAAATGGCAGAGCGTCGATTGCGATAGCAAATTAGTAGACAGCTATACGAATAAGGGTAGTAGTTTTATCGGCCGTATGAGCTTGTAAACATTCGCTTACTAACTAAATTACCAAGCACGGTGTCGCGCACAAAGGTAAACATGAACACATCTCACTCGATGACCGTGGAAACTCGCTGTCAAAACGCTGGGGTGAGGAGGCGTGGCAGCTGCAGCGAGTGAATCGACCTTCGTGCTGTCTGCCGCTTCAACGTGAACTAAACATTGAAAGCACAGCGCATACGACTCTACCGGCCCTAGTTGCACTTTGCCCACATCGCAGATAGCTTTGAACATGAGGCCAGCATGGCCACGCCGCAGGCAGCAGCTGCTGTTGTCAACATGATGCCAACGTCTTGTCGTCTGGGGAAAATGATAATCTGCAAGACACACTGACTCCAGCGACTGCTGTGAAAGTAATGGATCCTTTTGACCTCACCAGAAAAGTTATCAGAGTCCACAACAATGACATTGCGATGGCTCTTTTAACAGACCGTGAGACTCGCGCAACGCCTTTGCTTGCCGTGAACGTAAGAAATCAAGGCTGACCGCCTTCTGGAAATAAAACTTCCGGTAAGCCTAAGCTTGCCAAGCTTCCTGACTTGTCATTAATATGCAGTGAAATTGTGATAATTCTAACTGCTTCATTGCGGTGGTGCATGTGCCGCAAAATGAGTTTCACAATCGGCTGGGCACGCGCATTGGGTTAGGCGTCGGCCGCTACGTCGCTGCAATGCACAAAAAATGCTATAACAGCGGCGCGAAATGCATTCTCTTGTGAAGTTGACACTTTATTGACCGCCTTCAGTACGTCTCAATCGTTGCCCCCACGCCATCGTAAAGATTTCCCGGATGATGGTTTCAGTTTCAATCACGGCTTTGCCGCTTGGCGTACATATATTTTGTATCAACAAAATTTTTCATGTGTCCTGTGAATTTCGTTGTAGCAGGGCTCGACTGTAATGCTTTTGTGATGACAACATTACCTGGCTGTTTCATGGCCACAACACTGTACTTACTCCATTATAAGGCAACCACAATTATAAGACGAGAATGCAGTCAGGGGGTGTAAAAAAAAGTATGCTTACTAATACACACCATGTCCCAGCTAAAGGTTTAAAAATGCTTCTGTATGGAGCAAGTCACACAATTTTTTGTATTCTGTTAAATTGCATGATTAGTCAGGGTTAATCAACCAACTTTGCAAGCTTCAACTTGAAGCCAAAACTTCTAATCAAAAAGTTGTAGAGCATTCTAGGAAACATCCCATTCAGCAGCTTCGAACTTCCTACTTGTAGCGTAATAACTCCTTCTGCACCCTAAAGAAAGCCTGCGAAATATGAAAGAAATCATGTGACATGCTCGGCTTGTGCGACACGATTGAGTGCTCACAAAAGTGGCGTGTATGAATGAACAGCGCATCTCGCCTGGTGCGCTGCGAATTAAAAAAAAAGAAACGGCAGCAATGGAGGCATTGGCTGTACTATTTGAGCCAGTGATGTGCTCCCTTTGCGGCGGTTTATGATAGCAATTAGACTAGGCAGCGATGATGAAAATGCTCTGAGAGTTTCAATATAATTGCTACGACAATAATAAGTATCGTTATCACTTAAAGTATTAGGAGAGAAACAAATATTAGAAAACTTCTATGAGTGAATTATTGTATCGAATATCACCCAGAATAGATTGTCCACTAAAGGTACAAGAACACAGGTGATAAACACTCTTTCCCAAGACACTGCACGATTGGAATAAACGGCTCTATGAAATTACAGCAACATCATCTGTACTTGAAAATTTATTGTTGCAAGATTTGTTCATTGAGGACTAACACTGTGTTCAGTTATGTCAGTGTGAATTATCTTTCATGGTTCGTGGTATTTGGTAACCTTGCAATAGTGTATTAGTCATCGTATTGTATATTATTGTATTATTCTTAATTCCACGGTTCTGTTTTTTTATGATGTATCTTGGACACATTTTTGAATTTATTAGTTGCATTTCATTTTGTACAGCCGACTTCTGCTAACCCATTCGCTTCCGCAGCCGGCGTTCAGTCGAAGAGGCCAAAAGAGGCCGAAGTGCAAGTTGTGCCGGCTGCCTTTAGAGCGGATGTTTTGAGAAGTTTTTCATAGATCGCAGCACACTGCAGGCTATTTTCTAGTTGTGTTGGGTTTCGCACATTAGATGTACATACTTGTCCACACTTTCAGCAGGAGTTGATAGTAAAACAACACAAAGCTTTCAACTCGCCTGTTGTAGCTGTTGCAACCAGAGTACCCGGCTACTTAGAAGCTTACAGACTTCTAAGTGGGATAATTTTTTTCAGCACATGCTACCAAACACTGTGCAGCAGAACTCTTCGAGGCTGTGCTTAGTTTTCAAGAGACAAGTAAAATATTCCAAAAGGCGCTCTGAGTGTGAAAAACGCAAAGATGACTGCGTGGTTCTTGCACGTTACAAAATATTTTACACTCACTTGATATTTTTTTTAGGGAGTCAGATGCAGAAGCCTTTCTCAACAACATAAAATAGACATTCTGCCAATGCAATGTCTGTCGCAGATTTTGGAGCAATTTTCTTACAGCCCGGACCATGATCAGGGTTCGTACAGGTTTCCAAGGCAAAAATACAAGGATATTCCAGGACTTTCCAGAACCTGTCACATGTTTTTCAAGGACTCAAAGCGGCATCCAAAGTAGGATTTCTTTAACACTTCAAAAAATGACTAGTTTTATTCCACTCACAATGAATAGGTGTATATAACAATTACAATAATGTCTAGCCTTAATCACTTTGCAAGTTCACAACAATACCGAAAAAAAAAAGTTCACAAAACACAATGAATGCTCCCAGCAGCTACTCTGACTTCTCCAGTACAGTAAAACCCCGCTGTTACGTTCCCGGGTGCTGTGTTTTCCCGGCTGTTACGTCGTTTTCGATTGGTCCCGGCACATTTGCATTAAAGTGATAGACAACAGCACGAAGGTCACTTCGCTCGCTGCTGCAGCGGTGCTTCCTCCCGCCAGCGTTTGACAGTGCGTGTCCACGCTCATCGAGTGTGATGTGTTCATGTTTGCCTGTGGGCGCTGACACCATGCTTGTTAATATAGTTAATAAGTGAATGTTTACAAGTTTATACGGACAATAAAACTACTATCCTTACTTTGTATGGCTCTCGGCTAATTTGCTATCGCAATCGATGCTTCGGCTTTTGGGTGAAAGTACAACTTCTTTCACACGTAAGAATTAAAATAATATTGTATGCAGTTCAACACTACTCTCATTTTTAATTTTTCCTGTTTCTCGGCTCTTGCGTTTCCCGGCTCTTACGTTTTTTTATGGTCCCGTGAAAAACGTATCAGTGGGGTTCCACTGTATTAACTGGGCAAGCTTACCGAACATTTCCAAACCATTCAGTCTAGTCTTGCTACACATCTATTATATTATAACAAATAGATGTATATTGCAATTTTGTAAAACACGTTTTGTCTTGATCATTTCTCAAGTCCGCAATATTACAAGTTAACACAACGAACACTAACAGCTGCTCAGGCTTCTGCAGTATTAGCTGGGTTGGTTCATCGAACATTTCTAAAACATTCTGCATAATGTTATTGCACTTATACTATATTATCATAATATTATAACAAATCTCCACCCAAAGGCACCAACGCACTGAGCATCAGTGGTAAAGTTGCTCCACTGTAGCTCTCTTTAGCTTCACCTCGCGCGCAAGAGGGAGTGCGGCGATGCTTATACGAATAAGCATCGAAAATGCCCGAAGGCGAGGTGGCGGCCCCAGCAAACAATATAACTGCCAACAGTCGTGCCAGTATGATTTATCAGCAGCAACCCTATCACGATAAGCATCTTAATCTATCTACTCGGCAGCGCATGTGGCGCAGTGCATAGTGCCAGCATTCTCTGCCGACACTTTCAGCATGACCACTTCAAGTGTGCGTCACTTGCAGAAATGAAAGCAGCTCGCCGTTCGCACGATGGCTCAACAAGATACATGCCACACCTACCATACTTTTCGGTGTATAAGACGCCTTTTTTTTCTGAATTTTTCGTCAGTGCGTCTTATAGAATGGTGTGACTGATGTACGTTTTTTTCCCCCGGGAAAACTGCCGTTAAAATCGGATTCGATGTTATGGCCACGCGAAGCGCGCTGGTTGACGTAATTGCTACGTGTTCTGTGCGCGCTATCGAGGTGCCGGGTTCTTCTCGTGATCGAGTTCCCGAGCGCCGTGCGAGAAGGACAGAGCAGCAACGCAAGCGGCGGCGGCCGACCGCGAGTGGGCCGACCCCAAATTTGTCGCATCTGCAGATTGCTGTAAAGATACGGCGCGTGCCGCTGCGCAAACTACGCAGTTGCTACCAGAGTACAAACCACCCCCCCCTCCCTCCCGCGCTGCCTTCCCGCTTTCTTCCCTTGTGCGCGATTCGGCTCACCGTCGAACGCTTTCACTCTTTTTTATTACTGCTGAACCTCCGAATGCTGTCGATGCTATGTAGCATATCTGCGAAAATAGGGCCAGGCACGGCAGCATTTGTGGTGTCGACACATCTTTGCCCGAGTGGCTGTCAGCAGTGTTGGCATGATGCAATGCCTCCTTGCACGTCCTGTCTCATACGACGATTTGCGCAAAACCGGCAATCCAATGACAGACATGTGAGAAGTCTTGTGTGTTCGCATTAGACAGAAAGCTCCAAAATGCATGGGTAAACATGCGTATCCGATACGATCTACATGCTTCTGGTGGCTAATCGGTTCGATAGTCACACCTACTTTCGCGCTTTCTATCCGCGCTGGGGCGGCATTCTCAGGTGACCGCTCTTAGTGATAGTTTCACTTTTGCAAGACTTAGCACTGGATGTGTCGGAGCATATGGCCAACTGCTGTTGGCACAGTGCGAAGATAATGCACTTGGTATAGTGCCAGAAACATTGCTGGCCACAGACGCAGACACGTCCGGTGCTGAGTCACGCAAAAGCAGAACTACCTCTGAAAGAAAACATGAAGGAGCGTAGGCAGGTGGTTAACACAAAAAACGGTGATCGAGAAAGTGCAATGATGTGACGAAGGCGGGTGGCGGTTGAGTGACGCGAAGGGGAAGGGAAACGAAGAAGAGGAAGAAAAATGAACGATGAAAGGGCAGTGAAAGCGAGGGAAGGAAAAAGGAGAAGGGGTGCTGTCTCCCTCTTGACAGAGGGGACGACACTGCAAGGAAGCTTCCGGATGCTGGCAGAGCTTCTCAAGCGTGCGCCACTGGGTTCGCAGTTTTGTGCGGGTCGTCATATAAGACAGGACGTGTGTAATCTTGTATTGTACAATCTAACTTTTTAATGTAGTCTTTATGGTGAGTTCACTGGGACTGCACTATCTGTCATAAAATCCAGGACATTTCAAAATCGGGGGATGCGAAACCGGGGTTCCACTGTACTTCGATTGCGTGTAAATGTGCCTGGTCGTGTATCCGTTAGATAACAGCGTTTAAATGGCCATTCATCATGCATCGGCAACAAATCAACCAGGTGCCAGTTTCAGTTTTGGAATTGATTTCCTGTTGCAACCAGTCATTATTTCTTGTCCACATTAAAGAGCCCCTAAACCACCTCAGGTATTTTTTGAACATTTTAAGTAAACACACGCATTGAGTTCAGAATGCCGTCACGATCAACGATGCCAAACGCTGCAGCGCTACGCGCCGCGGGAGCATCCCAAAATAAAAAAAAAAAACAATGCTGTCTTCCTCCCCTCGCCTTTCCGGTATCCCCAGCAGTTGTCACAATGTCAGCAGGGGGAATTTGGTGACGTCAACTGCGGAAACGATGTCCATTGGTCGAACAAGAACCTACGACTTCCGGTTAGTCTGCTAGCAGGTACGCGCGCTTTCTGCTCTTCCTCGTCGTGTTGCTCGTTTGTGCGCAGTTGCGAATCAGTATAACTTTAGCATGCAACGCAAGTGCCAAATCGCTCACGTTCCAACACAGTCGTGCTTAGCGGTCTGATTAGTTGCGCGAACAGAGTGCGACACTGTTGGCCTTTCTAGACGAGCGCAAAACACAGGGTCTATAGCGGCACGCTTCGCATGAACATGGGCCGGCACCGCAGCAACAGCGGGTAGCCGAGAAGCGCTGAGTCCACATTCCCGTTACCGGCACAGTAACTCGCCGCATGCCGTTTGCTATTTGCGGGCCGCCGTTCGACGGTGGTTTCCCTTGCGAACGGTGAGATTTCCTTGCCGTAGAGAGGATGAGACCGGGACCAATTTGTGCGGTAGCCTCACCGCCACCGCCGCAAATCGCTTGACGGCGCCAATATCGTTGATAGGCCTTTTCTGGCTCACTTCAAAGCTAAAACGGACGGCGCTTTGGAATGAATTACCGTCGCTCCCAAGCCGCAATATTTTCTTACCGTTGTTATCGCTCTTCGCAATGGTTATACACAAAGAAGAAAAATGTTGCTTATATTAGTGGCGCCGTCGGCTGCGATGCGAGCACAGCCGAGCCGGTCGTCACCCGTCGGTAGCCGTGCATGGCTGCAGCTGAGCTCGACAAGTATCGGAGCTCTCAAGTTCATGTTTAACGTTTGACAGTGGATATCGTTCTTCATAAAATGTACAATTTATGCATCACTTTACTAGAAAAAATTATTTTGCTTGGAACAGAAGCTGCAGCCGATGTTTTCGTCGCCGGTGGCGGAGGTGCGCAGCTTCGCAGTCGTCAATTGGCCCGTTGATAGTGCTGTGGGCGGTGCGCTGGCCGAACTACCATCTACTTTGGACACCTCTCGCGTGGCAGACGTTTTAGGGCACGGGAGGCCGGTTCGCCGTCGGTATATTTGCCGCTAGCGTGGACATGCCTTAACCGGAAGTGTGAGGTGTTTTGAGAAGCGTGTTGGCGATGACGTATGTGACATGACATTTGGAGCAGCACTCGGCGAGGAGGAGAGACCAGCCGACGAGGAGAGTAGCGAAGAAAAGAGCGAAACGAGCGAGGGCCGTTTTTCGATCATCAAACGCGTGTAACTCCGCTATTACGGCACCACTTTGAAAAATTCTCGCGGCTACGTGTTCGTTGTAGGCTTGTGCACAACTGCAACACCACAACTAAATTTAAACCTCTAAGTACTTGAGGGGCCCTTTAAGGGACGATGGTAGAGGATGGCAGGGTAAATATATCGCTTTTGTTAAAGCGTTCTATCTTAAAAACTACTGAATAAAGCAAAATGAAAATTTACATGATGGAGGGGGATGTATTTTAGCTGAATGTCCGTGTGTATTTCCGTTATAAACTTTTGAGCAATTTTCGTAATTAAGAATCACATTTTGGCTAGAGTTTTATGTTTCGATGTGCCTTTTCTCAGTAATGAATAACAGAACTGCCAAAATGATACAGTGCAGACCACTTATAACGTAACCGCCTTTAGCGCGGGACCGGTTATAGCATGGGTTTTTTTTACCACCGATATATCTCTCATAGAACTCAATGTATATGCGGACCGTTATTGCGCAGGCGGGCGAAGCAGAATATTGGTTATAGCGTGGTTCTCTTAAGCGCGCGACCATGAAATCGCCGCACGGAGCATGGCTGCACGGTTGCCGGGCGCGCAAATGTAGAATGGGAGCGCGGGCGCGCGCATGGAGACCAGCGGCGAAAACAAAACAAAAAGTCGCAGTTTCCCCCGAAAGGTGAAGCAAATTTACTAGTAGAGTAAACGGAGTAAGGATAGTAAATTTATCGCCTGCATAAACTTGGCCAGATCCGCTTACTAACTGAATTAACAAGCATGGTGTCAGCGCACACAAGCAAACATGAATAGATCGCACGCAACGACCGCAGACAAGCAATGTTAACGCAAGCGTGAGCAAACGCGGAAGGAGCAGCGACCGAAGGTTTATGCGGTTTATCGCTTCAATGGAAACTGAGCGGCGAAAGCACAGCGCATACAAAGGTCAGAGCCGTGTGGAGATCAGCTTTCAAGATACGGTGCGCGCGACCTCAGCTGCGCAAAGTACGCAGTGGCTTGCAGAAAAAGCTGTGCCCCCTCCCTCCCACGCTGCCTTCGTGCTTTCCTCCTTTCGTGTGGGAGATTGAGTCAGTTCCCGTTGCGCCCGGTTGCGAGATACGCATCGAATGCCGCAGCTAAACGTCTCCTCCCTTCTCTCCCTCCCAAATGCCCACAGGCTTCCGCACGACGAGAGTCGTCACGTTTGCTATCCGCCGTATGTTCGCTCTCCGTGAAAGCATGCGTCCCTAGCGCGCTTTCACTCACACATACAGCATACGGCATACAGCATTTTTTTTTTCAATTTCTTTTAGGAGTGGGAGCGTGGGTGCACGCGTGGAGACCAGCGGCGAAAAGCGAAACAAAAAGGAGGAAAAGGGCGGGAGACTTTGGAGGAAGGAGGGCGCGTGTTTTCATCACTTTAGCAGCGTCTAGAGCACGGTGTTAGAAACACCGTGGTCTAGAGTGAACTAGATAGCAGCATCCAAGCAGGGCGCGCGGAGTGTGGGGGAGAACGGTGGTGCACTCCTTTTTTTTTTCTTTTTCATTTTTTTTTGTTTGTTTTTTTAGGAGTGGGAGCGTGCGCGTGGAGACCAGTCTCCCGACGAAAATAACAGCGTTCTTCCACTGATGCTGCACTTGTTAAGGGAACTTGGTTTCTATGCTGTGTTGCGATTGTGTTGCATGTATGTGCGGGTGAAATATGTAATGAACTGTGTTTGAAAGGTGGGTTGCCCGTTTGGCATAAGCAAAAGCAAAAAAAGCATGCTTTGGTTATAACGCGGTACCGCTTATAGCGCGGATTTTTACAACTCCCACGACTTACGTTATAAGCGGTCTACACTGTAGTGATATTTCATATATGGCTGTTTTCAAACGAAACCTAAAAAAGTTTCATATGTGTATGCAGCATGCAAGAAAAACATGTTTTTCTATACTGGTTAAGTCCAATCAGAGATAAACCTGAAGATTTAATTTTTTCAGTTAATATCCCATTTATATTATTATAATGTTAGAGGTTCAGGTTGTTGGCAACACAATGAACTATAAGCTGCAAAAGTATCACGGTGATCGGATGAGTACTTTACTAGAAAAGGTGTATCAAATTCATAAAGAATTGAAAAATGCCATTCCATCCACTTGTCCACTTTGCATTACTTCCTGGCATATTGTGGCATCACAATGTACTTGAATAATCTACAAAAAATGCAACACATATTGCACAAAACACCAAAGAAGCAGCAGCGATCATGCAATACAGTACAGTAACGCCCCCCAATGGCAAAATTTGCACTATCAACTGACAAACTAGTGATAAATTGCCTAGTTTTCCTAACAAGTACCATTATGCGATAAAATGCAGAAATGCAACACCCAAAGCAAATAACATACCAAACCACAAATGCACATTTCTCATGTACCATGTGGTTGAATAAACTCAAACTCAAACATGGCACGTAAATGTGGAGCATGCCTGCCACTTTTAAATCCTTTGTAAATAGTAGGGGGTGTGACCATTAGCGCAATGTTTAAATGGCTTGGAGCGCTCGTTCACAGTTGCCGTTGCAATGATTTGCTTCTTGGGCTTTCTACATTTTTTTGGTGATAAAACCTAAATATGAATTTCTTGGTCACTTTACCCTACCATCCCCCCTTAAGTTCGCCTGTCTCTTCTTGCATGCCGCTCAGCCCTCTGATGCCTCGTGGTCTCCCTGTTCTTGGCGATTCCCCTCCAGCTGCTGCATAGGTGACTGCTGACACTACACAGATGCTGTTGGATTCGAAAGTGGCTTTCAGCTAGCAGAACATCCAAGTCTATTACCCCCCCCCCATGTGTGGCCATGTGTGGCCCTGTGAGCACGAATGAAATGCACTCAGTGCAGACTGTAGACTAGCGAATCCCACAACAATGAGTCTTGTATGCCACTGCCTCAATGGTATTTCTGCAAAGTGCGGTTATGGCACACAGTGGTTTTGTTAAGAGGAGACGCGGGGGTCTTGAAACGGCAAAAAATTGCAAAAAAGTACTTTTTTGGAAAAGTGTATTTTTGCTACGTTTATACATTCAAGAATCCCTCCGCGAATTATAGAAGGTAAATTTAATCGCACTCGTACAGGCCAGGATGGATGCGAAATTAGCGAAAATTGTCCAAAAATGTTAGAACTTCGCGCGTCGCCATTTGCAAACGCGAAGGATGGCGGCCGCCATCTTGGGCTTGTTTGGAAGCTGTTTTCATTGTGCGAATTTGGCGCCATTTCAAAATGGCGTCGGAGAGGCGAAACCGACGCTTTCGCGTCATTTCTGAAGGATGCATCCGTGCTGCTGATCGGCCAAAGCGCGCACATTCCCCGCGTGCCTCGCTACTATTGGTCTAGCCCTGTTTGGCGTGCCGATTCTCGCGCGCTTGACCGATATCGCGTTTCGCTGCGTTTTTTTATTTCTGTGGTTTCATCGCGCCCTGCCCTGTTAACGCTTGTTCGGCCACTTGTGCCTGGGCGACATTTGATAAGGTGCCTTTACGCTGCCCGAAGGCTGGAGGGGATCGTTGTCTCAAGGTTACTACGTGCCAAGCGTTTGGCAAGTAAGCGGCAGTGAAATGCACGACGGAAGGCGGCTAGGCCTGGCATGCTCCCGGAGTTGCCGGTCTGCCTGGAGATTCTTCCGGATCAAGTTCCGAGCTGCACCGAGCACGTCTAGAGTCAACACTTCGGCTGCCTACGGCTCGCGTGTTGGCACAAACCATGTAGACACCGTTTTCTTCACGAATGAAGAAAGTAGCAAGCACGCAGCGAGCGCCGGTAACCCGAAAACACGCCTGGCTTTGCAGTCTGCAACGGAGCGAAAGTTTGAGCTGCTGGGCGTCGACACGAAAGAGGACGTTAACGACCGCGGAATTGAATTTGCAATCGTAGATTTATCCGTCATATCCCGTGTACAGCAAGAAAGTGGTGATGCTTTCAAGGGACTCCGCCACGGAGTACGGGCTCTGTGCCAAGCTTCTGTGGAGTGCTCCACCTGTGGCATGCACGAATGGTGCATCGGACGCCTTGAAAACAATCGTCGGTCCTTTCACATATCCAACAAGGATCACAAAAGCAGAAATGCTGTGACAAGCAAGCTTGCCATATACTTTGCTTTTGTTTTTGACAAAGTTAAGTTTTTGAAAAGTCCCGTAAGAAATTGACTGAATTTCTGTATTAAAAATTTTGTATCATTGTACTAATCCAGATATACAAAATCTAATTAGATATTTGCAATCAGCAGAAAGAACTGAACAATACTGTTAAATGTCATCCAATTCATACCAAATTTAACAAAACTAAGATGTTGCAGAATGTTTTCTCTTGATTTCGCAAAAAAATTCTGAGGGTAAAATAGCTTCTGTCCTATTTCAGCTATCAGCATAATTTTTTTGCCAGAAAGAGAAATGTATGCAGAAAGCAATATGCCCTTTTTCAAAGCAGTACTCTTCTCAAAAAGGTTTTGAAATGGGTCACATGTTTGACATGTCAAGATGGCATTTTTTTCTCACAACTTTGATGAGCTCTAACTCTTGTTCAGATTAGCCTAGAACATTGATTAATACTTTATGGCACTCCCTGAACATTCTAGATAGTCTTTATACTCAAACCACTGTGTTAGGGTTTTCTGTTTAGATGCCAATTTTCCTCCGAACAAAGGACCGAGCTTATACAGTGCTTTTAGAGTGTATCGGAAACTACTTATCCTATGGCAAAATTAATTACATTTTTAGAATCTGCATATTAAAATACACAAAGTGTGAAAATTTCGTTCAGTTCTGTCAACAAATAAAAATTAGTTTTTCAAGTGTAGCCTCCTCCCTAAAATGCAAACTATAATGTAAAAATCTGTCCAAAGGGGGGGGGGGATTTAATTCGTTTTGGCCGCTTGCGGAACCCTAAAATGCCATTCGCGGAAAGCCCTTGGCTACAAAAACGCAAACCCGGCGGAGCACACATCTCCAGTTCGACATCCCATGCTCGGAGCCACTCAGTGAAAAGATAGTGTGTAATCCATGTTTGTGGAATGTGTATCAGATCAGGATATCTTCCACATTCTTCTGCGGGGGAGGCCTTAAGGTTCTTTCACATCTATAACAAAAAAATTTACGATATTCTGCAACTCGTCACATATGTGTCAAGTCAATGCATGTGCACTGTGTCATGCACCTCCACAAGTAAGTCCTCCATTCAGTAGGCTTTCTTAATTTTGAAGTCCATTTAATTCAAAGAAATTTTTGTTCCCCTTCCGAATTTGAATTACAGTAGAACCTCGTTCATATGCTTTTGAAAAAAATGTTAGAAAAACATACTATCTGGGAAAACATGCAATCCTAAGTCCCTAAAAATTGACAGACTCAATCTTAGCTGATCTATATGTACTGCGAAGCATTGCACAAAGAATTGCAGCCTAAGATGGCTACGCGCATTGAGCTGGTAGGGCCGAAGCGACCCAAGAGATGCTTTGTCATTTTACTATTGCATAGTGTTTTAAGACGATGACAGGAAACCAAAATTCAGCTGGTGGGCGAGGCCGGAATATGATGCATCCAGCAAAACATGATGCTCACTTTGCACGCCTGCACCAGGGAGTGACAGCGCGTTTATTTAAAGCATGCAATATGCTTCCAACGGCACAATGCCACACACGCTGTGAGACACATACAGTAGCCGACCGATTTTCCGGACTTCGCGGGGACTGAAAAATAGTCCGAAAAATCGAGCAGTCTGAAAAACCGAACAGTCCGAAAAACTACCCCCCCCCCAAGAGAAAAAAAAATATGAGGCTTAGAGCGGCTTAAGAAAAATGACGCAGTTTCGCCCAAAAGGCGGCGCATCGGTTGCGATAGCAAATTAAGACAGCGATACGAAGTACGGATGTTAGTTTTATCGGCCGTATAAAGTTGTAAATATGCGCTTACTAACTAAGTACGCACAGTGTCACGTGCGCACAGGTTACATGAACACATCTCACTCGATGACCGCGGGCAAATTGACCTTCGTGCTGTCTATTCTCTCGCTTCAACGCGAACGTCGAAAAAAAAAAACGGCGCATACGAAGCTACTGGCACTCAGCGCACGCCCTTCGTACCCATCGCAGATCGCGGGCGCACACTTCGGCCACATAGCAGATCGCTTTCAAGATACAGTGCTTGCGCGGCAGCTCCGTCGGCAGCAGCCGCAAGAGCTGAACGCAACTCCCCACCGTCTCCGCCGCCTTCTCCCCGTGCCCCGCGAGTGAACGAAATCCGCGCGCGCCTCCGGCTGCCTTCCTCTCTCGCGTGCGTGAGATTAAATTGCGGTTGCCAGCTAACCCTCGCAAGCTTTCACCCGCACACAGCGTACGGCGCAACTGAAAGTTAAAAAAAAAAAAAAAAAAACGGATTCCGCTTAAGTGATATGACGATAGTGCCGAGCTGACCGAAAAAGAAAAAAAAAAAGAAAAGCAAGTGCCGCTTCTTGGAACGTTTTGTCGGCCAAGGAAGAGCGGGCATGGCCTCGGAGACGAGAGGATAGCGTGCGTGTACTAATCTTGAAGGCTATACAGGGGGGCACTGGAAGCCAAGCCCGGCCAAGCCAGCGGAAAATCCAACATGGCGGCCTCTAAGATCGGGTCGCATGGCTCGGAGCGAGCGATTTAGTCCGGAAAATCGAACATTGGCACCCAGATTCGTCCGAAAAATCGGTCGCGAAAATGCATTAGCTCTATGGGAATCCTTCCGGTACATCTATGAAGTCCAGAATATCCAACAAGTCCGAATTTTTGGAGTCCGAAAAATCCGTCGGCTACTGTAGGTGAAGATGCTTATCGCAATAGGATTGGCAGCAATAGTTGCGAATGGGATGTCCGACGACCCGCGAAGGGATTTCCTGGTACTGAAAGAGGAAACTGAGTGCGTGCTGGCATTTTCATGTGAGTGCCCACTGCTCTCTATCGTGTATGCCTCGTGTCTTTTCTTGCTCACACGAGATGTAGTGGCCGGGTAACATATCATACAATTGCAGTTTAGTGAGGTACTGAACATCAGTGCTAAAGGATAGCGTTTTCTGGGAACATATTAACCGGTAAAAATGAAGCGTAACTGTATTGGTTCATTTTTTGTTCGCGATTGCAAACAGTGGTGCCAGGAAATAGTACGAAACGGAATTGTATCAACAAAGTTCTACTGTATGGAGATTCAACTGTAGATGATTATGATACTGGCGCATCAATGTTCAGTTGCATCGAGCAATTGCATTTCTTTAGATCAGGGGTTCTCAACTACGTTCATCCCAGGGAACCCTGCTAAGCTCCATAAAGTGCCAAGGAACCCCCCCCCCCCCGCCGAATTAACCGAATGTCGTATTATCGAGGGTATCAAGAAAACAATAAACAAATGCTTCACTACTGTTATGCTCTTACGTTATTTACTCAATGAATCGTCACATCTTGTTTCTATTTAGCACAAGACCAGTGCGGAAGCTGAAATTCTCTTCATCGCATGACTGATTAGCGCTAGCAGCGGCGAAGGCCTCGCGACATCCTTCGCGGCGCGCGTTTTCATCTGAGACGCGCTTTGCACCAACGGGCGCACATCCCGATTATTTTTTCGCCACTCAGCTGCTCGCCAACAAATTGTCCGTCCATCGCGATGTAGCCGGTGCTTTTTATCTTCGACAGCTTTGCACTGAGTCAAAGCGAAACTACTGCTTGCCGCAACCGCTGCGGACGAAACCGCGGCCGCTATCGACTCGATCATGGACGGCGACTTTACTGTTAAGGCAGGCGGCTGACGCACGCGCCAAGTCAAAACGAAACTACCGATCGCCGCAAGAAGCGCGGACGAAACCGCGGCCGCTATCGACGCGATCATGGACGGCGACTTTACTGTTAAGGCAGGCGGCTGACACACGTACCAAGGCAACACGAAACTACAATTCGCTGCAAGAAGTGCGGACGAAACTGCGGTCGCTATCGACGCTGCCATGGGAGGCGACGACGCATTTGTGAAGGCACGCAGCCGACGCGCGCATCGAGTTAAAACGAAACTACTATTTGCCGCAACCGCTGCGGACGAAACTGCGGTGGTTATCGACGCGATCAGAGATAGCGACTACGCACTTACGGAGGCACGCGGCTAGCCGCCAACACGGTGTTACGCGCGGCGATAAACGCAAGAATAAAGGCTTTAAAGGCACAGTTAGGCACGAAGCGCTTCGGCGTTGCTGTCAGTCACGTGCCGCGTACGATTGTCGCTGAGGACCACGGCGATGCGGACTGCGCCGCTTTGTTTCGGTTGGTCGCTACGCCGTTATTGCTCTTCTGCGGCGCGCATTTGCGGTGATCCGCGGATTTTTCTTTTTTTTTTATTATTCCGCCACCGTATACGTCAGTGCGCACGCTATCGGCACCTACCCTATCTACAAATAGGAGAAAGGCGGCAAGCTACGGCCTCCGAGATTCAAGTGCGAAAGCTTAGGCGCGCTGCCCGTTCTCAGAGGTTGGGTGGCTAAAAGCTGCTTGCGTATTTATTGCGCAGTTCGCGCGTTGCTGTTACGCGCTGTGATGGGCTTTTTGACACTCGGACATGGGTAATGGAGGTTCTTTGGATCAAGCGCACCTCGTGTTCGCCGTTTTAGACACTTGTCGAGAGCGGGACCAGGGAAAATTTATCAGTGGCTCGCGGAACCCCGAGCAGGGGCCTGCGGAACCCGTAGGTTCTGCGGAACCCACTTTGAGAACCCATGCTTTAGATGATAGTAAAATTCATGCAATGCTCATGCAGTGCTCACCTGCGTTGATGATTCTTCTTGGTGCTACGATAAATCTGACCCATTTACTGTGACTGCCAGTGATAAGAGCACATGCGCTAAGATTGGGGTGCACTTACAGACAAGAGAATGTGAGGTGACTATTATCACATGGAACAAAGTACCATATTTACTCGATTGTAACACAAGCTATTTTTCATGATTTCCGTTGCTTGAACTTGACCCTTGCGTTACGTTCAAACAAAGGCGAAATTGACCATATTAAAACAAATATCCTAAATTCCCCAGTTTATATCATTTCATTGGCAAGATGTACCTATATGTTTCAATTCAATTCATAAACAAATTGACAGAAGTAAAACCTTGTTTCTTGTTGAAATTGACACCATTTTTGCTATGCTTATGCCTTTTGTGCTTTGACATCATTTATTCTTGACATTATGTAACACATCCGGCATGGTGCCTGCTTCGAAAGGCTAGCAATTTTGATGGCCGAGAAGGTGGGAAACATTGCCTGGCTCGGTGGCTCGATGACAACAATTCGTGGATGGCAAGACCAGCAGGAGGCCCTCCTTAAATGCAAGGCCAGTCGGAAGGGTGCTGCGGACCTCGTGGTGGCCTGGTACCATCCCCGAATGAAATGGTTGTGTAGCCTCTTAAGAAGTACTTAATCTCAAACAAGCTCCAAGATGACGTGATCATATCGAGCAATCTCGGGCATTAACTATTGGATATAGTTTCACTTTTGCGAGACTCGGCTTGTCCCAGCACCAAACCCCTCGAAGTATACGGGTGACAGTGCTCTCAGCACTGATAACGAGCTTAGCACAGCACCAAAAACACTTGTCCGGGATGCTTTCGGTGCCAATTGACGCGAAATTTCGCTAAAGTGAAACTACAGTAAAACCTCGATAATTCGAACTCGGTTAATTCGAAATTTCGGTTAATTCGAAGAATTTGAGTGGTCCCGTCATTCTCAATGCAAAGTCTACCGGATAATTTGAATGGCCCGCGCGGCTCTATTCGGATAATTCGAAGTTTCCGGTTAGTAGCAACGTGCGGCGGTTAGGTTAGGGCGCTCCGTACAGTCGCCAACCGATTTTCCGAGCTCAAGGGGACTGAAAAATAGTCCGGAAAACTCGTTCGGCCGAAAAAAAAAGTTATTAGTGCGGCTTAAAAAAATCTCTAATAATGCCCTGCCTCATACTACGCTTGGAGGGGATCGACCTGCTTGGATTTGCGCAGCAATGACGTCGTCTCCGTGTACAGTCGACACGAACGTCACCGCGTTGGCGATCTCCGCCAACGGAGTTCGCCACGGAGATCCAAGAAACGAGCTTCGCGAAGGTACAGGAAGTAGCGCCGATCACTGAGACATGGGTCTCCGAGACACCTGCTCAGTGTACACGCCACGTTCAAAATAGCAACCGAAACTTGAGAAAAAAAAAAAAAACTCACTGAATTAACAAGCGTGGTGTCAGCGCGCACGAATGAGCGCGGTCGCCGCAGCGAGCGAAGGTTCGTGCGGTCTATCGCTTCAACGGAAACTGAGCGGCGAGAGCACAGCGCATACAAAAGGTCAGAGCCGCCTGGAGATCGCTTTCAAGATACGGTGCGCGCGAGAAACCGCTCCGGCACTAAGTACGCAGTTGTTAGAAGAGTAGAAGAGCACATACGGCGGGCGCGCGGCGATTATTTTATCGCCCTTGGACTTTGTATGGAACCTCAGGGCGGCGACGCCGACGGCGAAAATCCGCTTGAAGTGTCCATATAATCGGTGTCGCAATAAAAAAACATCCCACAATAAATGGTTACAACGATAGTGCTGAGCGCATTACTAAGAAAAAAGAAAAAAGAGCAGTACTCAGGAGCGTTTTGTCAGCCAAGGAAGAGCGGGCATGGCCTCCGAGACTGGAGGATTGCGCGAGCTCTCTATTGATAGCGCGCGTTCCAAGCTTGGAGGCTACACAGCGAGCCACTGGAATCCAAGCCAGTGCAAAATCCAACAAGGCGGCCTCCAAGATTGGGTAGCGCGGCTCGGAAAGAGCGATTTAGTCCGCAAAATCGAACTTTGGGGTCTCAATTCGTCCGAAAAATTGGGTGCGAAAATGGATGAACTCAATGGGAACCCTGACGGTGCATTTTTGAAGTCCGGAATATCCAGCAAGTCCAAATTTTTGGAGTCAAGCACCACCACGCCCGCTTTCGTGGCAGTTATCGATTCCGTAAACATCGTCCGCAACTTTGTTGAGTGCAGTGCGGGTGATATTTGTATGCTACGTTTTTTTGAGCCAGCTGGAGAGCATGGCACTAGGGGCGGCGAACCAGCGCGCCAAGTAATCCCGCATCGGTAATTACATTGAGTATTTTTTCTCGGACATGGAAAATAAAGGTGATTTCTTTTTGCTGCAAGTTCTTGCTTGTTTTCTTTTTTTATTATTCATTTCGGTTAATTCGAAAATTCGCTTAATTCGAAGAATTTTCGCGGTCCAGCGACCTTCGAATTATCGAGGTTTTACTGTATCTTCAAAAGGGATCATCCAAGAATACCGCCCAAGGAAAGTTGTCTCCACCACAGATGACAATAGGTGAAGAGAATTAGTTTCCGAATTGTGATTTCTTGAATAAAGGTACCATTTCTTCTTCCATTCATCTCGCGTTACATTCGCAGTTTTTTTTTTTCGTGAGTGGAAAGCCAACCCTCGCATTAAAATCGCCGTCGCGTTACATTCGAGTAAATATGGTATGTAGGCCAGACATATCAGGGAAGGTCACCATGTCTTCCACTATCAAAAGTGTCCTCCAAATTTTGGCATATGTGCTGTTGCCACAAGATGTCTGATAAATGTATCAGACTGAATTTAGCCAAGACTCATTGAAGCAGGTAAGTACTGCGTGGGCATTGCATCTCACTATCGTCGAAAGAAGTACAGTACGTATACGTCATACCTGCCAACCTCAAGACTTTCAAATTCGTAAACTCGCGACCGGGGGGGGGGGGGGGGCGTGCACGGGAATTCTGCCGAGGAGTACGACTTCAAACACACTTGGAAGTACTGATAGTAAAGTAGTACTGACGAGGCTTCGAGCACGCCATCACACTTCGCAGCCTCTACGGCTACAAAACACCGGAGTGCCGGAGTCGCACTGCAGCAGCACGTCGATGCAGCAGCACGTTGCACAAAAAAAGCGAGGCCCACAAAACAGGTCATACAGTAAAAGTTCGTTAATTCGGATGTCACGGGACCGAAACAAATGTCCGAATTAACCGAATGTCGAATTATCGAGGGTATCAAGAAAACAATAAACAAATGCTTACTACGTCAACACGCTCTTATTTGCAGTATGAATCAGCAAATTCTGTTTCTATTTTGCATAAACGCAATGCGGAAGCTGCAATTCTCATCTCGCGACTGATTAGAGCTCGCAGCGGCGAAGGTTTCGCGACTTCCTTCACATTGCGGCCGCGGCGCGCGTCTTCATCTGAGACGGGCTTTTCACTAGCGCGCGCACATCCCGTTTATTTTTTCGCCAATGTCGCCGGGTCGCCGCCCATCGCGATGTAGACGGTGCGCCTCTTCCTCTTCACAACCGCAATCTCTCTCTCTTCATCCTCGACAGCTTTACACTGAGTAAAAACGAAACTATTGCTTACCGCAACCGCTGTCAACGTGATCATGCACGGCGACCTTGCGGTTCTGAAGGCGCGCGGCCGACGCACGCATAGTCAAACCGAAACTACCGTTTGCTGCAACTGCGGACGAAACCGCTGTCGATATTGACGCGATCATGCATGGCGACTACCGAGTTATGGAGGCACGCGGCCGACGTGCGTACCGAGTCAAAACGAAACTACTGTTTGCCACAACCGCAGCGGACGGAATCGCGGCAGCTATCAAGACGATCATGGTTGGTAACTACGCAGTCATGAAGGCACGCGGCCAACGCGGTGCTATGTGCGGCGGTAAACGCAAGTTAGGCACGAATAGGAACAAATAGGCACGAAGCCTTCCGGCGTTGTTGTCATTTCAGTACTCCGTCGCTTCGTTTCGGTGGATGCTAACGTTGTTTTGGCGCGGTCCATTCATGTTTCGGAGGGTGGCATGGCTTAGAGCTATGGGCGCGGACCATTCGTGTTCGGAGGTGCGGAAGGGCAACGGGACAGAGGCGCGCGAGGCTGGCGATGCGGAGAAGGATGGAAAACAACGCGTGGCGGCGTGGAATGGCTCAAATTTCTTTCTTTTTTTTTTTTGTCTTTTCAAGGAGTTCGTATTCCATTCCCTGACGGCACGGACACTGAGTGAAAACTGGAGTGTACTAGTGAAAACGAAACTACTTTTTGCCGCAACCGCTGCGGATGAAACCGCGGCCGCTATCAACGCGATCACGGATGGCGCCTACGCAGTTTTGAAGGCACGCGGCCAACTCGGTGCTATGCGCGCCGGCAAACGCAAGAATAAAAGCTATAAAGGCTCAAATAGGCACGAAGCGTCCTGGCGTTGCTGTCATTACCGTACGATTTGAACTCTGTCGCTTCGTTTCGGTGGACGCTAATGCCGTTATGGTAGAGTACACTCTAGTTATAGCTCGTTTGCGTCGCACATTTGCGGCGCTCCGCGCTCGCCGAGCACCAAGAGTTGTCCGAATTAACCGATGTGTGGCCAAATACGTTCGAATTAACGAGAGTTTCATTGCACTAAATAATGCAAACGCCTGCCGGGACCAAAGGATGTGTCCGAATTAACGAGCTTTTACTGTACTCGCGAAAAAAGCCTAGCGAAGGTGACAGGCAAGACGACTAGCCACAGCCTCCCATACCGAAACTGTGCCTGCCGCATCGACCCGAAATCGCCGTCGTCTCTGGGGGCGCCACTTACGTACAGGTGGACCTCTATGTTGAGAGTAACGACAACCAGTGACTTCCAGCCGTCGTCAGGTAGTCCAACAATCCGATGACGAAGGCAACGTCACAGATTGAAAAATCTCCTTACTCTGCAGACAATAAAGATTACGGCACATACCTCCATCTCTATGCGCCTCTACGTAAGTGGCGCCCCTACCCACCAGCAACGGTGTGAATTTATTAAAAATTAAAAAAAAAACTATTTCGTGAATATAACCACTTTTCCGTAAAAATTGAGCCGACATTCGTAAAATCGTAAGACGGGTCCAAATTCGTAGATTTTACGGAAAATTCGGAAGAGTTGGCAGGTATGGTATACGTGAATGCACACTGATGCACGAATAGCAGAATCCTCTTCATTTATAGGCTCCATACTCTGTACAATGAAGTACTTGTTGGTAGTGAGGTTTCCAATACTGCAAATGCAAACCACACTTTGCAACACTGCAAAGCAGTTGGGAGTGGGGTTTAGTGTGGGTGCTACTGTCTGTGTCGTCCGTTCATGCCTTATGCCTGAAAATGCTTGAAATGGTCTGTGCAGAAAGAAGCAGAGTCTTATAAAGGACATCAACAAAGCCACTGACCTTCGTTGTCAGCACCTCTGGGAATAATAACGTCAGCATACTTCTTTGTCTGCAAAATGAGAGAAAATAACAATAGCAGCAAATAATTTGAACATTTAACCCTAGAAAGGTGGCACCACAGTTAAACACAGAGAAAATATGCAAAGAAAAAAAATTCCAATGAAAGAGAGTCATCAGACAGGACTTTCACATGCCAGAGCAATGGGCAAGTGAAATAAAAATGCTCTGCTGGATGGCCCTATGTTAATTTAGGTCTGCTTAGGTAGCTTAATTACAGAAACAGCGATCTCAGCCCATTGCATTTAACCTGCTGTGAAGTGTGGCCGGCCAACTTGTTGCAGCAAATATTTCATGTTAGAACACACAAAGAAGTTTAGCCTTACTAGAGTACGATATAGAAAGGTGCAACTGGTTCCCAAAGACAACAAAAAGAGAATGTCTTGACATTTCACTCAATGAAATGTGTCTTTTATAATGGCACACATTTTTGCAATACATTTACAGTTTGAAACAGTCCTCTTAACACACTATGAATGAGCATCATTTCAAACATGATGTAAAGAGAAATGCAGCCAATAATTACACAATCAAAATGTTTGGACCCAATTAGTGTAGTCCTGTGATCTAGACAAGCACAAACGAAGCAGTGCTGGTCCAGTTAAGAACACGAGGCCTCTGATATTTATTTATTTAAATTATGGGGTCTTATGTGCCAAAACCACAATCTGATTATGAGGCATGCCGTAGTGGGGGGCCTCAGAATAATTTTGACCACCTGGGGTTCTTCAACGTGCACCTAAATCTAAGTACATGAGTGTTTTCGCATTTCGCACCCATTGAAATGCAGCCACCTTGGCTGGGATTTGATCCCGCAACCTTGTGCTTAGCAGCCCAACACCATAGCCACTAAGCATCCACGGCAGGTGCCTATGATATTTATGGCGCTGTGAGGTGCCATGCAGAGTTTTCTCAACATTGCAAATGAACATGATTTGCCACTACTGCATACTGTCCTGAACATCACAGACTAGAATTATCTCTGTACTCGCAGCAGCAGTTACAGTTTTAAAGACTGCCTGCTCCTTTCTTTGACTTCCTGAAATCCCTGCCACGTTTTGTAAATATATTCCTATTACAAAAGCTCGTCAATTCACAACTCGTTAATTTGAAATTTTCGATAATTCGAAGCAGCCACCGTAATCCGCCCAGCAAGGTATTGAAAGCAATATGTAACGCATCCTGCTAACTTACACTGAAATCCGCACCGCCACCGATAATTTGAACTCTGCGCCATCGTAGATGGGGAGAGTGCTAGTGCACGGGAGCACGTTGGCCACACTGGTGTTGCCGCGCGGGCCAAGCAGCTTTGCTCTAAAATGCGCCCACGCTGCTTCGCCGACGGTCGCAAACAGCCGTTCAAAGCTGCGCAGCGCACAGGTTGGGGATCGTTCTGCACATGCTCCGAAGAGGGCAGCCGACGACGTTTTCGGTGCGCGGGCGAGTGTCGCTTTCAGCCAGTCACGCTACGCTGCTTGTGCTGCGCCAGCTGAAATGCCGTCCCTTCTATGCTTTGACGCGTGCACCGTCGGCTGCTCTTTTCGGAGCATGCACAGAACGATCTCCGACCTGCGCGCTGCTTTGAATGGCTGTCTGTGACCGTTGGCGGAGCAGCGTGGGCACCTTTTTTCTTCGCACAATGCATTGTGGGTAGGCGTAGTCGGCGCGAAGAATGCGCAAATGGAACAAGAGCCATCTCGACGTCACGCAAGTCAGACAGCGTTGGCTGCGTCCGGTTAAGTTGGCTGTGCCAGTGTGTCGAACTATAGATGTAGTGCGCGTGCGCGTTCACACTACGTTGGACTATATACGAGCCTTAACCGAGCGATTTTTACTCTTTCATTTGTTCGAATTTTGTATAATTTGAATTTTAGTAGTATCCTCGCGGAATTCGAATTAACAAGCTTTTACTGTATAAGGAAGTTTATTCTCAAGAACGATAAATCTTGAAAGGCACAAATGCTTATTCGGGCAGCCAATGTCAAGCTTGACGGGCCCTATGGTGAAGTAGCAGCAGCCGAGGCAAAATTGACCGCCAGTGTTGGCAGCCTGCATGTTGAAACGAAAACACACCATGTCGAAACGAAAACAAAAGCAGTCATGTTGGAGCCACGCAATCATGGTAGGAGTCATTGCCTTCTTTGTTTCTTCCGGAAAACAGTCACATCTGCTTCGTTACATTATTCACATGTAAAAATGCTGGCCATTGTTCTTGACATAATGAACAAAAGTGGAGAAATCTCATCATGGATGGATAGATGCTATGAGCGTCCCCTTTGAAACGGGGTGGTGGGTTGCACCGTCACCAAGCTCTTGTTCTTATTTTGCCTAATGTCCTACCTATCAATGATAGGGTGATGGCGTCGTCTGCTGGCAGAAAACCATGCTGTGGTCTATGGCCTTTGAGACCATATGAGGCATGACAGGGAGTGGTACTATTCGATCTCAACGTCATAAAAAGGTTGGTGCAATGATGAACAAAATAGTGTGTCGGTGTGGGACAAAAAAAAAAAAGAAAACAAGCATGACCGAGCTTTACTAAGCCCCCACAACTGCATTAGATGCATTTTAGTGGATTTTAGTGCCTTGAGATTTAAAGACTGGATTAATTTGCACGCACACCGAAAACCAGAATGTCCGAGCAATAATTGTGCCCAACAAAAGTGGACCGGCATTAATTTGGGCAAAAAATGTCACATGTTGACCCCCTTCTTCCCTGCCCCTTTTCAATATAGGTGATGATTTATGGATTTTATTGGCGCAAGGGCCTGGTATTCAATATAGGTCACAGAGCATCAGACTATGTCACATAAAGCAGAAATCTCTAGATACAGGGTTCATGCTGCAGTAGACTGCTGTTAATTTGACCCTGGTGGGACCAGAAGATTTGGTCGAAATATCTGAAAGGCCGAATGAATAAACGGTGGCAGAATGACCGAACTAAAATATTTTTTTTATTGCTCAAAGTAGTCTGTAATGTCGTTCTTGCTCTTTAAGTGCAACTCAACCAGCATGCAGCGACATGCACCAATATGTTTAAACACTGTGTCAGTGTTGTAATGAAAGGAAGAGTAAAGTTTTGAAAGTTCCGAAAGGAAAAGAAAAGTTAAGTAAACGTAAAGTAAAGCAGCTTGACGCCTAGGGAAGCAGTCGCGCTGTCAGTTGAATTTCTTGTGTTTTCAAGCCTTAGTAACTGCTGCGGCACATAAGGGCACGCCGGCTGAGGTGGAGTTAACCAACGCGGGTATCTAACTTTCGCGTTCAAACTAATTGAGATTGTCTTCCATAGCAAGTATGGTTTTTCGCTGGGAAGTTTCTGTGCACTCGAATTAAGTGAAAGGTCGAATTGCCGAGAGTTGACTGTATGCACTCCACCTAAGTTGCAGGTAAATTGAAACTTAAGGTCTCAGTTTTCTTTATCTGAATGACAGAAACATCACTGCTGCCAAATAATAGTAACAAAGTTTCCAAGCATGCATCACATCTTTTATTAAACAGCTTTTCTAATAAATGACTTCAGTTTATTGAGGCCTGGTATTCAATGTGGTGTTCACTAAATTAAGCATGAAGGGACTGGCAACGAATGGTCTTAAGCTCTAACGAACAGTCACATCTCCCAATGTGAGATCAGAACGCATTGTGAGGCTTTTCCAAGTACTTTGCGAAATGCTCGAAACATACAAAAAACAGCAAGAAATTGCAGACAGTGTTATCAATTCTTTAAAATGTGAAACTGCAAGCATGTGACTTCTGAACTTCCACAGGAACAAGAAACTTACAGGTAGGCAAAACTCCTCAAACGCAGGCTTCACAAAATTTGTGTACTGGTGCAGAACTTTCTCGAGGTCCCGACCGCGTTCTTTCACATCACGGAGCACTGAAAAAAAAGAAGAGAGAAAAAAAAAAGTCACAGGCCTGCATGGCACACGCAGCACAGTCACAGCGTAAGCTGGAGGAGCCGGGCAGACTTAACTGTCTGCCCGGCGTCGAGCTGTGGCTTGTGCTGCTCTCTGCACAGCGGTCTGCTGAGCCCGACGTTGACTGGCTGTAGCAGCCTGCGTAGCTCTACGATTCACTTCATCATCAGTAGTTCGTACCTTGCAAGGAGGCAATAGCAATAGCTGCGACAGACACTGGCAGCGGCGGCATACAACATCACGAACCGAAACGGCTATTGGATTAAGCCCATAGCAGCTAATGCTGAAAAACGACTCAATACAACACAGTGCTCTCCCCAATTGACACAGAGCGTCACTGTACCCCTTCGCACATGCAAAAAAAAGCTGCAACAGTATGCTACAGTAGTTAACGTATGCCTCTTGGTTTTAAGAGATGTGAGAAGACGCCGTTTCGAACGGCTGTGTTTTCTGATGCTCTCGGACCGCGACTACAGCAATTATTTCATCCCAATTGACCGGATTTTTTCACAAAAACTCCGTGAAGTCTTCCCGGACATGTGGACATGAATTTCACAGGTGCGAGATCTCGGATTTCCATTCTAGAGGACTTTGAGTGAAATCGGCTGCCGACGCCGTGCTAACCTTAACCTCGACTACGGCCACGCCGGGGTCAAGGCGGGTCCCTTGCGGACACCGATAGCAACAGCGGGAGCCACTCTGCTGTTAGAAGAGATGGCTTCGGCCATGCAGATAGAAGTCGATGGGGAGAAGTTGACCCAGCTTTATGCACGCGAGCCAACTGGCTGGAAGACGGCCGGGAAGAAGTTGAAGGGCCACCCGGCAACAGAGGTAAGGCGGCTAAGGCCCCGCCTGACGCCAGCTGCAGCCCAAGGACGGACGGCGTGGAGCGTACAAAGCGCCCGCCTATTAACAAGGGAAGGCTAATGAAGAAGTCACGAATGCCGAAGCTCCCGCGAAGCAACATGAAGATCGTCACCCGACCACGTGGCGGGCTCTGCGTTAGTGAAGTGACTAGAGTAGAATTAAGTCGAGCTCTGGCGGCGGCAGCACAAGTCGCAGCAGAAGAAGCAAGAGAGGACGTCATCTGTCCCAACGGGCACCAAAACATTCTCGTAATAAGCAGCCCCCGGCAGGAGAACGCTGACCGTTATGCGGCAGTCGAGCGCATCGACGTCAGGGGAATGGCATACGAGGTCAATACATACGAGGCCGCACTGCATGGAACCCTTAAAGGCGTGATTCGGGGCATTCCTCTCGAGGACACTGGCCATGGACATCCAAGAGCAAGTCGTGCAGGACTATAACCCCACGGCATTACAAGCAAATCGCATCGGGCAATCTCGGTCAGTGGTCATCGCGTTCGCCGGAAAGAAAGTCCCAAGATATGTCAGATACGGCAATCTCCTTACGGAGTGCAGATTATATAGAAAGTAGATTGAGGCATGTCAAGCCTGCGGCCAGTTGGGGCATAGAATGGATGTGTGCCCAGACCCTAACAACAAAATCTGTCGAGGATGCGGAATCGCCAAGCCCACCAAAGATCACGTGTGTGAGCCCAAGTGCGGCCTTTGCGGCGGCAGCCACATTACAGCGGACAGAACATGTAAAGCGCGTTTCAAGACTCCTTTCGTCGTCTGGCAACGCCGATGGGAAAGGAAGCAGCAGAGACGACAAGAACGAGGATGAAGTCACGATCGTAGGTCCTGCAGGCGGACCCCAACGAAGCGACGGTTCGAGATCAAGGACGCCGACAAGGAGCGCCGACGGTCGCCGGCGCAGCCGCTCCCGATCGCAATCACGGGACGACGAGCGGGGAAGTTCGAGGCGGCGGAGCAAGCTCAAGGACGGTGTGGCACCGGCACGGGGACAGCGTTCGAAGTCAAGGAGGTGGCCTGGAGAACAACAAGGATCAGCAACTAAAAAGGTGGGCTGGGCAAATGGGTCTTCCAAATCGCTCGATTCGGAGTTCCCCGCCCTCAACCCCTCCTCCCCCTCTTCTAAAGCTACAACTAAAGAAAAATGCAGAAATTGCGGAGCTTAAGCAGATCATTGCAAAGCAGAATGCACAGATATTGGAACACAACGCCCAAATTAAGGGGCTCATGAGCAAAATTGATCAATTGGTCGCAAAGGCTAACCAAGGGACGGTAAACGACCAGACAGAAACAAATGCAGCGGCGGAGTACCCGCGGAAAATGCCTTGTAGGAGGTCACTCCCTCCGACTTCTAGCAAAACACAGGCACCACAGAAGCAGGAAGCCATGGAGGCTGAAGAGGCTCAGACTAGCAAAACGGCTACGCAGCCACGCATTGAAGAACAGAAGCAACTCACGCTTGGCGAAACGATCATTCTAGCGGTGCTGAAACGCATGGAAGATCGACTTAAGGGGAGACGCGGGTTCTAGAATGGTAAAAAACTGCTGAAAAATTGATTTTTGGAAAAACGCATTTTAGGAATGTTTGGGCCTTCAAGCAGCTGCCCTCAAATTATTAACCCTGAATTCGATCGGTAAATAGGAAAAAATCGGCTTTCAAAACGCCACGGGAGACGCGAAACGACCTGCGGCAGGCAAAATTTCTTGAAACTTCCCGCGCGCGCCGCGGGCGCAGCCGCCAACCGACCGCCGCCATCTTGGGCTTGTTTTGTAGCTGTTTTCTTTGTGAGCATTTTGCGCCAGCTCAAAATGGCGCCGCTCAAGCTGAACCAACGCCTCCTCTAGAATAAGGAGGCGTTGGCTGAACGACCGCTCTCGCCGCTTTTCCGAAGGGTGGTTCCGGGCCTCTGATTGGGCAGAGCGCGCGCGCGCAAGGCGAGCCCCCCGTCTCGCGCCTCCCATTGGCTGGCGCGCCCACCGAGGCGGCCATTTTGCTTTTTTTGTTTGTTTTGCGTGCGCCGCCGTATCTCTGTTGCTCCCGGTTTCTCGCGGTCGTCTGCTACGCTTGTGTTCACGCGGCTCGCGAACCGTCTTTTCGTCTTGCGCTCGTCTGAAGATAACGCGTTAATCTTACGGAAAGAAACGAAAGCATCCATCGAACGCACGGCTGAAGATCGCGGACGAAGGCGCGCTACCCGAATGGCCGGAACCACCGCGTCCTAAGCGGCGCATCTAACGTGGCCGTTCATTCTACTGGGCGTATTCTACGGCCCATCTGATGTCATCGGATCGTCAGCCAGCGCATCCAGCGGCACCCAAGACTGTGTTGATATGGCATACCATTCAGCGCAAGACCGCGTTGATACGGCGTACTATTCAGCGCGGTGCGCGAACGGTCGGCACGAGCGGAACGGCCGGAACCACCTGTTGCGTCCTAAGCGGCGCATCTAACGTGGCCGTTCATTCTACTGGGCGTATTCTACGGCCCATCTGATGTCATCGGATCGTCAGCCACCGCGTTGAGTGGGCGAGTCGGCTGAGCGCGCGAGAAGTGCGGCGATCTTGAAGGAGTCTCTGGCATCATAGTGCGCAACGGACCGGAAATTCAAGTTGCTAGTCGCAAAAGCTTCGGAAGTCGCAAAATGAGCATCTAGACAGTAGTGATACCAAGGTTAGGCTTTCAAAACGGCACAAGCCAGCAAAGAACCCTGCATATACAGCCCTGGCATGCTGTAGAGCAAAGTGTTGTTGAATGACAATAATCAATCTTCGTCATTCAATAAATATTCCATAAATGCGTGATTTTGACTTGAACATTGTGTAAGTTTATTTGTCTATGGAAAGGCTACTTTATTATACAATTTTTGTATTCATTTAGCTTGCAGGCCACTGGAACAGGCACACGAAGTGGGAAATGTAGTTTCTCATGCTGGTTTAGGGGCAGTACATGGCTTTATCACAAGCTTTTCCCAGTTTTCTGGCAGGGTACAGTCATATATTTAGTATAGTCATTCTCGTGAAGAATAGAGATACAAAATGATGTCATTAATAGTGCTGTAGCTGGATTCTAGAAAAAGTTTCAGCTGTCTAAACTTCAAATGCGTTTTTCTCAGTTCGATGTTTTTACACACCGCACTCAGCCTTACGGGGCTTTTTTCTATGATGTTGTGGAGTGACAATAACAAGTTTAGTATCAGTGTATTCGTAATGAAATGATCTAGGGGGTGATGCTATTTATGTTGCTCTAGCATTATTTTATAAATTACAATCAAAAGTAACAATGGAGTGAAAATAAGAAAAATACATTCACAGTCAATGTTGGTCTCCTTTCTTACCTTTATAACGCTTTCAAACAAATAAAAATAGCATCACCCCCTAGAGCAAGTCTTTGGCATTAAAGTCATGCTCTTACTTTTTGTCTTTGACAAGGATAAATTGCCAAAAAGCCCCGTAAGAAGTACTCATAAAATTTATTTCCAGATTTTAATACTTTCTGAACTAGAGTAGCTATCAAAAAACTAATTATAGATTTAAAATCAGTGTGAAAAATTGATCTAAGCAGTGAAGTTTAGTTAAGATAGAACCAAAACTAAAGAAAAAATTTTTAGAACCCACATCCCCCCTTAACGCGCTCGAGACTAAACACGAGAAGTATGCGGCATGAGTGGCAGCCATCGAGATCAGAATGAAACCCACATCGTTAAAGAAGGAACGAATGAGTAGGATCAAGAAGGCCATCTCAATGAGAAAGGAGCGGCTAGAGACAGCCGCCAACGAAGGCAATGGCGCCAAGTAAAAATAGAAGGACTAAGAAAATGGGCTACAAAGAGCTCACGACCATTTATCAATGAACTGCCGAGGAATAAGATACAAAGACATGAAATTGGCACTTCACATGAATCAGGTTGAAACTAGGCCGGCCATTCTTGTTTTATAAGAGACAAGGGGAGTCCCAAAAATTCCGGGATACGTTACATACACCGACCCAACCAAAATGGGTACAGCGATCCTAGTGGAGAATCACATAGCAGCTACTCAACACCTTACTGCACAAGCAGGGTGTGAGCACACGCTGGTGGAAATACACACAAAGGAAATTGGAAGTAAAAACAATATTTTCGTTATGAGCGTATACTGCAGACACGGAGAAAGAATAACGCAGGAGGCACAACTCAGCCCCTTCTCGCGTCGTCATAATGTCACGCTGGAGCGCGGCGGCGGACGTCGTGACAGCACCCCCTACCAAACGCCGGACGCATGACGTATGGTCACGTGACGCTTTTGCCGAAGCGATGCAGCGGATGCGGGAGCGCGGGGCTCAGTCTTGTCGTCTGCTCGCGCGTGGATGCTTGATGCCAGTGCGCCGCGCTTGCATTAGGTAGCTACAGCTCGAGTACGCTAGCTGAACACAATGCCTGTCGCTAAACGAGACGGCAGCTACCGTATTTATTCGAATCTAGGCCGATAGTTTTTTTCAAATAATCACATACGAAACTCTAGGGTCGGCTTAGATTCGAGGATTTAAACAAACGCGCCAGTTTTTAACTGAAACTGATAAATACGGTGCATAGTTAGCACCATTCAGAAAAGTTAGTATCACAGCCACTACTAGCCGCGCCAGTAGCCAACTGAAGTACACGAGCGACGTCGCCATTTTGACCTGCGTCGTATCGGTTGTATCGGTATGGTGCAGCATCGGCGCGCGGTGTGGCGTTATCGTAATGGCACCAAATGGGCGATGCCACTATAGTGCCACTTTCTAAACGAATAATGTATTTACTCGAATCTAACTGTGCACTTTCAACATGACCCTAAATCTGCGTCGGCATTTCAAAATGGCCGCCTCGCACGCGCGTCGAGCCTAGCTACCGTAGCATGCGGAAGCTTCCTCCGTGTGCTGCAGTACACGTGCTTAGGCAATAGTCTACCGTCTGTCTTCACGTTCTCAGCGTCTGCTCTATCTATCAGCATGAAGTACCAAGGTCATCGTGATGCCGCATTTAAAAGGAAAGTGATTATCTGTGCGGAGACGGACGGAAATCGGGCCGCATCACGGGCGTTCGGAGAATCCGAAACTTGCGAGCGGGACTGGCGCAAACAGAAGGAAAGAATTTTCGCCAGCAAAGCAATGCGGAACGGTTTCAGTGGACCGCAGCAGGACGTAATGTGCGACGATCCACTCGATCCACTCCGGCGATACGATCGCCTTGGCCCTATCATGTAAGCAATCTGCGACGGGTAAAGTCCGCCGCGTGCCGTGTTTTCGCCGCGTTGAAGCGAGACGCATGCTAGCACGAAGGCGCGCTCCGTCTCTAGCGTTCTGCAGTTCGTTTCCGCGGTTAACGAGCGAGATGTGTTCATGTTTGCTTGTGCGCGCGTGACACCGTGCTTGTTAATAGCGGTCTACTAATTTGCTATCGCATTCGATGCATCGCCTTTCGGGCGAAACTGCGACTTTTTTTATTCATCGCAACTTCAGTGCATCGGGAGGAAACCTATTTTTCCAAATGACAGAAAGTTGTACTTCTGTTTGAAAGCATGAGGTGCGCGGTACTGTAAAGGACTTTTTTTTTTTTCGTCACGGAAAACGGGTGCCCGTTACAATCAAGGAAGCGTGAGAATTGAGTAAATACGGTAGTTGTGCTAGCCGTAGAGGCATCGGTCTGTCGTTGGAGGGGGCCACGGGAGATGCTTTTTGCGTGCGCCGCAACGAGAAGGAACATTGATCGTGCGCTCCTTCAAAAAATGCAGCATCTCTAATGCGCTTGATAGTACTGAATATAGCGCACTGTTTGACAATGTCAGCAGTAAGGAAGATAGCGACGAGGCTAGCAGCGATGGTGACATAGAATGAGTTCGGCATGTTCGAATTTAATAAATGCTGTTTTATTTTGCGAATGCTGTCCTCGCTTTTTCGTTCGGCCTACATTCGAGGTAAGTTTTTTTTTTTCGGACTTCGAACTTTTGGGGGGTCGGCTTAGAATCGGAGTCGGCCTAAATTCGAGTAAATACGGTATTACAACGTGTTCTCGCTAAGCTGGCCGGAGCGCCATGAGACGGGGACCGACCAGTACCGCCCCAAGGAGCAATAATGACTTTTTCGGCTGGTCAGGGAAGAATGCGCCTCCATGGTCAGCGTAGTATTTACGCCTGCTGAGCGTTCAGCTAGGGAAATCAGCAGACGTCGTTTCTCGTCAGTTCTCGATCCTCGCTTTCTATAGATCTCGCCCATTCTTGCAGGCGTTCGTCATTTGGAGCTTTCCGCGCATTACTTATATCCGCTGTTACAGTTTGGGACGAAGCATCGGTGCCCCATTTTCGATAATCCTGAAACGCGTACACAACGAACACTTACATCGTAGAGGAGCAAGAGGAATTGCAAAACTTAGAAGGGATGATTCTGACTCCGCAAAGCGAGCGGCAGACTCTGCTGTTCCGTCTGTCCACGTCTCCCCAAACTTGCCGCAGAAATATAATTAAATTTAGTTTCCCTGCATGGTAGCTATGTATCGCATACTCTGATCGGTACTTTTTATAGTGCACGACGAAACAAATTCTCGTTTTTTGTTACGCCAAAAAATTTGAAAAAGCACCAAGTGCAGTTTTCTATACGCGCATAGGTATGGTTGCAAATCGTCTGCTCTTTCCATACGCACCTGGATATGATCGCAGATCGTATGGTCCTTCAAGTGCTCTAGTTTCTTGCTATTATTGCCGCATAAAAAGCATGTGATCCTAAATTTAAATCTTGAAAAAATATTTATACCATGACAGTCTACAGGTATTTTATTCCTTGAGTGTGAACCGCGCTGGCAAAAATCTTTTTGCAGCATCAGACAAGCCAGCGCAAGTGGCCAGTAGCAGACGACGCCGGGCGCAGTCGGGGAGCAATTTTTTTTACTTCCGTCGCCACAAGGGGCGCTGCGCCAACGTTCACCACCAGCGTGTTTCCTCCTCTCCCAGCGTGACATTATCACGACCAGTGCTCGCGCTTGCGCCAGCCCAGAGTTTCGCCTCCTGTTATTCTTTCTCCATGACTGCAGACAATCGCAAAGACACTATGAATTCGATCGAGTTGTGATGGACACGAAGAAATTGGCCGGGAACAGGCCACTCCCGATTTTGGGCGATTTCAATGTGCCGCACACCTTATGGGGGTACAAATTTCAATCCAAGAGGGGAAAGGCTTTGGTCAAGACTATGGAAGACCTGGACATTTCTCTACTCAACGAACCCGGAGTAACCACAAGAAGAGGCAACAGCGTCTCGAGAGATACGACACCAGACCTGTCCTGGCTCAGCGGAATGCTGGATATCTCATGGAAGTGTGAGGACGAGGACTTGGGCTCTGACCACACCATCATCACACTTACCATACGGGGCCCAGACTTCCGGGCGAAGCCGGGAGCAGCTCGCATAACTGACTGAGATAAGATGCGTGCATACACACAACAAGACGGCGAAGACGCGGACGAAGGGGACCCGCACGATACCTCGTACAAGACATGGGCCAAGAAACAGAAGAAGATCCTCGACAAATTCACCCAAGAAATTGCAACTACAACGAAGGTACCTTTCGCTGGGAGCAGCTCGCATAACTGACTGGGATAAGATGCGTGCATACACACCACAAGACGGCGAAGACGCGGACGAAGGGAACCCGCACGATACCTCGTACAAGACATGAGCCAAGAAACAGAAGAAGAACGTCGACAAATTCACCCAAGAAATTGCAACTACAACGAAGGTACCTTTCGTCAACAGCAGGTTCGCTCACAAAGCGCTGGAAGAGACAAAGGCACAACAGGAAGCTTGCACGTCGGATAGCCGAGCTTAACGACGAAATCTCGGAATACGTGGCCAAGCTCAGCAAAGAGAACTGGCTGCAGGTATGCGATGGCCTTCAGGGACAGTTGTCCGTGGGCAAGACATGGCAACTGCTGAGGCACCTCATAGACCCCCCGCAGGCAGCAAACAACCGATTGCTGACGAAGGTCCTCAACACATACGACGGAGACCGGCTTATGAAGGCCCTAGAAGACCACTATTTTCAAACGGAGCGAGGGCAACACCCGATCCTACGAGAATACACAGGACCCAGCAATGAAGACCTGGACAGGCCGTTCACGATCCCCGAGATGTGGACAGCAATTGACAAGAGCAACAAGAAAAGGGCTCTGGGGAGAGATGCCATCACCTACAGGTTGCTCACCAACATGAGTGGTAGGACGGCACAATCTCTGCTCGAGCATATAAATAAGGCTTGGGAAACCTCTCAACTTCCGCCGGAGTGGAAAGAGGCCTGGGTGCGATTCATCCCCAAACCGGGTAAGGCCCCCGCGATCGAAAACATGAGGCCAATATCGCTGACCCCCTGTGTTGGCAAGGTGATGGAGCGTATGGTACTAACGTCGCCTTCAGGAACACCTTGAGGTATCTGACCAACTTCCAAAGACGATGTTTGGGTTCCGCAAGCATCTATCAACACAGGACATCATGCTTCAGCTTCAAGAGCTGGTAATCAAAAGAGCTACGCGAAACAGCCCCAGGGCAATCCTCTCCCTAGATCTCAAAGGGGCGTTCGACAATGTTACTCACGCTAGTATACTCACTAACCTCAATGAGACGAGGTGCGGGAGGCGCACTTTCGGATATGTCAAAGACTTTCTGTCCTCCCGCAAGGAACGAATCTCAATGGGTGAAGAGCGATCAGAGCCCATTGAATTGGGGGAGCAGGGCACCCCACAGGGAGCAGTGTTATCACCACTCCTGTTTAATCTGGCCTTACTGCCACTGCCACGATTGCTAGACCAAATCGAAGGAATCGGACACGCGTTCTACGCGGACGATGTTACTATATGAACAGAGCGAGCGGGCTCCGACGGCTGGATGGAGGAGACACTTCAGGCGCAGCACTCACAGTGCACGAGTGAGCAAAGACCTGTGGACTCAGCTGCGCACTGCAGACGTCAGAACTTTTCGTAATCCAACCAGGAAAGCCCCGCAAGCAGCCCCCACCAGACATCTGCATCCAAATTGACGGCACCACAGTCAAGCCGACGGACACATGTAAAATTCTTGGACTCTTCATACAAGACAATGGCAAAGCACACGCCGCCATCGCCAAGATGAAGACCAGCGCAGAGAAGATCTTAGCCATGCTGAGAAGGGTTTCAAGTAGAAACAGAGGACTGAAGGAAGACGACGCCCTCAGACTAGTGCAGGCATTCATAACATCCAGGATAACATATTCGGCCCTGTATCTCAATCTAGACAGGACTCAAAAGAATACACTCGATACCATCATCAGAAAGGCCACCAAGCAAGCCCTCGGCCTATCCATCTATTCGTCGACCCAGCGCCTTCAAGCCATGGGGGCACACAACACAGTCGACGAACTCATAGAAGCCCACCTGTCTAACCAGCGACTCCGCCTGAGCCAGACAAATCATGGCCGCGCGGTGCTGGATAAGATAGGGTGGCACAAGGAGGGAGCAACAATCAAAAGGTACATCCCAACTGAATAGATGGCGACAATCACCTTGGTACCAAGCCCTTACCCTGAAACATGACGCCAGAGAAAAATTATGGCAGGAGAGAAGCCAGAGCTCAGGCGATTAATATCAAAATGCAGCGGTTGGAGGGAGTCCTACACGTGGATGCGTCCCTCGTCAAGGGCAGCAGCAAAGCAGCGGTGGTGGTAACCGACAGGGAACGGTTGATAAACAGCGCTGCAGTCAACACCAGAGAGTCAGCGACGGCAGAGGAAGTGGCCATAGCCCTGGCGCTCGTCCAACCGGGCGCCAGGGTAGTGGTTACAGAATCCAAAAGAGCTTACGGCGGCTACCGGAAAGGGGTGATCTCCTCAGAGGCAGCCGCGATATTAACGAAGAAAAGGGCACCGGAGCGAGCTGTAGAGCTCGTATGGGTGCCTGCCCACACAGAGGTAGCCGGCTACGTCATAGCCGATTACCATGCCCGAGCGATGACCCTCCAGGCAGGGCAGGACGCCGACACCACCAACCCGGTGCTCACGTACAGAGAGATTACCTCCGAGTATAGGGAGGATTGGCGCACCTTTCCCGAGCCGCACCACACCCTGAGCAGGGAACAACAAACAATCATCAGGCGCATTCAGGTGGGTTCACTTACCTACCCTGCCCTGATGAATAAATTCTACCCAGAAACCGAAGAGGACATTTGTTCATTTTGCAAAAACGACACAGGCACCCTCGCACACATCCTGATGGAGTGCACTTCACTCAAATCCCCTATACCCCCATCCCCCCTCCGTCCCCCACTACCCCACCCCATGAGCGATGGGAGACCTTACGGTCCAGCCCCACCCTGTCGATCCAGCTCACGCTGGCGGCTAGGGGCCAGGAGCTTCTGGCCTGTATATGGGTCCCGAAACCAGGGAACCAACCCGTCCGACGTCTAAGAAGACGCTGTCATTTGCGCTCAACAAATGTTTTTTCTCTCTCTCTCTTGGTTTTAACCCTTTCGGCCTCGATGATGACCCCAGCATAAAATTGTCAAAGGTTTTCTCGTGGAGCTTTTAGCTTACCAGAGCATTCACTTTTCTGCATTGTTACTGCTCGCACAAGACTTTATGATATTTTAAATGGCCACACAGTGATGTGAGAAGACTTGCAGATGGCATCTGCCTAAGTACTAGCTCAATTTCTTTTGCAATTTGCTGGACAGAGAGCAAATTCAACTTCCTTGAACAAGGGACGTCATTTTGCCAAGTTGCCAAAGTGGCCAAATATAAATAAAAGCACTGCTTTGGAGACATCACCACTTGGCAAAACCCAGCGACACTTGGAAGAAAAGAAGAATGTGGTGGGCTGACTGCAAAGCAGCACTTTATGTGTCACTACGATTTTATGTTTACACAATGTCACACCATCTCATGCACGCCCACTCTTTGTACACGCAGCAGATTACCTCTAAAGCAGTGCATTAGCTGAATAGGCGCTCAGCCACGCTGACAGCCATGCGCTGCAACGGCTACAATGGAAAAGTAGACGTGCGGCAACCTGCACTACCCCGGCCAGACACGTTTTATTGCATTACCGCAAGCTTGCTCCATTCCCCCTTTTCCCCTTGCTCGCGCGAGAAGAAAAAGACAGCACTTATCACGCCACCCTCCTTCACGGCTCACCTTTGCACGTTTTCAATCGCACTCAAAGCATATTATGCGCGAGGCACCAGCCGCCTTTGTAATTCTACCATTTCGTCTACCACTGCGTCCACAGAAGTATTCATTTATTGTCTCAGTAATTCTTTGCAGCGGCATTGAAATAGTATCAATATATTGAAATTGTGTATAAGCACACTTCATTATATTGAGGCACTAAATACATCCGCCATGGTTGTAGTGGCTAGGACGTTGCGCTAGCCACTACAACCAGGTTGCGGGATCATATCCTGGCTAAGGCAGCCGCATTTCGATGAGGGTGAAATGTTAAAGAAACCCAGGTGGTCAAAATAATATGGCGTCCCCCACTACAGCATGCCTCATAATCAGATCGCGGTTTTGGCACGTGAAACCCGAGAATTTAAATTTTTTTAGGTTCTAAATACATGGTGTTCTATGCAGAAGTTATAAAAAGGTAAATACTCTGCTATATTGAGAATTTCGTTATACTGAAGTTCGTTATATATTGAGGTTTAACTGTATAAGATTTGTCACACTGTGCAGCCCGGGTGCACGAGAGCACATGCGCGCACCAGTTTTCTTTATGCAAAAGACGCAGCAACTAAATGGGCAAACTTATTTCATTTCCAGTGGTGGTCCAGCCAGTTTAAGAATTGGAGCAATTTTTGAAGCAGGAAGAAATCCGTTTTGTAACAATTTAGGAGCAGCCACATTAGCATTTTGTAGCAGTTCTGTAGCACAATATTTTGTATTTTGGATCAGTTGGAGCAGGAGAAAAGCAAGCGCATGACATTTGCAGTGATGCTACTGCGGACTTCTGATTTGGAGCAATTTTTGGAGCATCAGAAATTTCATTTTGGAGCACTTTAGAGCAGGCAATTTGGCATTTGGGAGCAGCTTGGAGCAGCTGATTTTTCACATCCTGAAGTATTTCAAAAAAACGAGTGTACATGCGACACACACACACACACACAAATTGATATCGTGTCATATATTGCTAGTTTTCCCAGATGTCATTCCGTATATCCATAAACAGAAATGATGGACACATTGGCGGCATGCAGTTATTATAATCACATGTCATGCTGCGCTTCAAACAAGCAACAGTAGAACCCCGCTGTTACGTTCCCGGGCGCTGCATCTTCCCGGCTGTTAAGCTCCCATAGTACCCAATGCATTGGTAGCACCGCTGTTGCGTCGCAAATGTGGGACCGTTCCCGCATCATGTGGCCTCTGGGCTGCTGTGCCTTTGTTCTGCGTTTTTCAAGTTTGTATGGCATTCTTTACTGCTGCTCTACAAAGAGCATGGTGCCTGGGTTTCAAACCAAGTGAGGTGCAGAACTATGTGGGCATAAATATACAGTAGTTCTAGCGTTGTACCTGCAGACTGCCTCATTGATAGCAGTCTCTAGTGCAGTCAGTGAGGCATTGTTTTCTTTTGGTAGAATCGACCATGTTACTGAATGAAGGCTCTCAGCAGCCTTCTGAATCATCTTCCATTGACATGGAGGTTAGGAGAGTCACTGATAGATAGGCAGCAATGCAGCTGCTAGGTGCTTTCCAGCCTGTACTTTTGTATGATGCCTCACTCCTGCAGCCACGTTTCTGTGCCAGCCCAAGTGGTCTAGTGAGCAGAGCTCATGATGAGGTTCTCTTTATGAAGGGGTGGTAGATAGGTATTGTTACGAGATATTGTGGCATTATGATAATAGAGTCGGCACACGATGTGCTAAGTCGCGGGTACGAGGTGCCGACGCGCGAAATGCCTGGTCGCTGGTCCAAATAATAGACGCTCGGTAAGCTCAATCGCACAGTCGGAGGGGCCGACGCGCGAAATGCCTAGCCGCGGGTCCGAGGAATAAACGCTCAAGGTGTCGACACTCGATGAGCGATGTGCCGAGGCGCGAAATGCCTAGCCGCGGGCTCGAGGAGTCGACGCTCGAGGTGCCGACGCGCGAAGTGCCTAGCCGCGGGTCCGACGAGTCGACACTCGATGAGCGATGTGCCGACGTGCGAAATGCCTAGCCGCGGGCTTGAGGAGGCGACGCTCGATTAGCTTAGTCGCGCCTTCCGAGGTGCCGACGCGCGAAATGCCTAGCCGCGGGCTCGAGGAGTTGACGCTCGCAGGGCCGACGCGCGAAGTGCCTAGCCGCGGGTCCGAGGAGTCGAGACTCGCTGAGCGATGTGCCGACGCGCGAAATGCGTAGCCGCGGGCTCGAGGAGTCGACGCTCGATGTGCTTAGTCGCGCAGTCGGAGGCGCGGATGCACGAAATGCTTAGGCAACGCCTCCTAGGCTTAGGCAAGGATCCGAGAAGCCCGCGCGCAATGTGCTTGATCGCCGAGTCGGAGACGCCTACGCGCGAAAGGCTTAGCCGCGTGACCGAGGATTCCGTGCCCGAAGCTAGGTCGCGAATCCGCGTCGCCGATGCTCCGAATGCTTAGCCGCGGGTCTGAGACGTCTACAAAAAGCGGGATCGGCCATGCTACTGCGATGTCCACGTAGCGCCCGCTCTAATACTAGTCGAGATTACGGAAACTGCCCAGAGATCGCGAAGAGACCGCAACAAGCGGTGCAGACGACGCCATCGCGAAGCGAGCACCGGACCAATTGGCGAACCGCGCTGGAGTCACGTGGCGGGCGCGGACAATCGGTGGCTCCGGCACGACCTTCAATCATTTGCTTTTTCTGTGCTTGTTTCTGTATGGAGGAGATAGCTGAAGCGGCAAATTTGAAGACGGAGAAATGCGCTTTCCAACGAGTCCAAGATGGTGGCGCTCGGCTGCGCCGTTCCGGAGATATCGTGGCTTGAAAAACGCCGTTTTTTCGCGATTTCCGCGAAATTTTTCGGCACTTTGGCTGATACAACAATTTCTTTAGAGCACTTCTACTTGGTTTTCAGCGATGATATTTCGGAATCAGATAAAATAAGAGTTACAGAAATTGAAAATGTGATTTTCAAAAAATCGATTTTTAGCCATTTTTCGCGATGCGAAAGCCGCGTCCCCCCTTAATCGGGACGCACGCACTAGTGCTGTTTCGTCTCCTGTTCGCAACTAAGGCTAGCCCTATCATCGCGTTGCACGTTTTAATTCCCCGTTGGTGCAATTGTCGGCGATAGACGCCGCCAAATCCGAGACTGTTTGGCGCAGTTAGGCGCAATTTTCGTCGATTGTATCAGGATGGCGCAGTAAATCCCATTTGGCGCACTTTGGCGCAGTTGGCGCAGGAGTGGAATCACTGCATTTGGTGCAGCTTATTACTACTACACAATTGTTAAGTACTTTTTTAGAGCAAATGGACACAAGCAAGACAGACTGACGCAGCCATTTAGCTTTATTTGTCTATGTAAATAGCACTTGTAGACTACTAAGAATAGTTTTATGCAATCATACAAAATACAAAGGTGAGTAGAAATGCAGAAAAGCAATTTTGTGCAACAACAATGCCTAGCCGCGGGCCGAAGGAGTCGATGCTCGATGTGCTTAGTTGCGCAGTCCCAAGTGCCGATGCACTAAATGCCTAGCCGCGGGCCCGAGGAGTCGACGCTCGATGTGCTTAGTCGTGAATTCCGAAACATTGAGTGCTGAAAGGCTTAACTGCGTGTTCGATCGAGGATTCCGTGCGCGAAGCTTAGTCGCAAAGTCTGCATCGCCGATGCTCGGAATGCTTAGCCGCGAGTCTGTCCACAAACGGAGAGATTGGCCACGCTACTGTGATGTCTGCATAGCGCCCAAGGCAAAGGTGGCGCTTTGGCGCAACTTGCACTTTTGTGGGTGCAGCAAGGCGCAGACAAGTAGAATTGTAGCAAAATGGCGCAGTTGGACCACCACTGCATTTCATTAACTGCTTCACGGAAGCTTCACTTCACATAGATTCCAACATGTGCATTGGCCCTGCATAATTTTTTTCCCCCTGAATTTCATGTTTTTTTTTTCTTTTCGCCGAAGGCACCCAGTAGCCAGATTTCATTGTTATAGCTAGTAATGCAGCATGGAAACATTGTAGTAAGCGGTTAATTTTACCATAGAATGCACACAAAATTTCACAGTGCCAGAGCTCAATATTGTTAAAATCGGTAATGCCATAAGTGGGCACGACTGTACTTCTTTATGTCTAATTAAAATGTTTGAATTTTTGTCTCTGCTTTTTTCATGCAACCCAGTTATAACAATTATCAGTTATAACAATGAGATTTTCTTGGCACTTGAATAATGTTATACAGTTGAATCCACCTACAACAAATGCAGCTACAACGAAATTTCCGCTACAACGAAGATTTTCCGATTCCCCGTCAGCTGCCCATAGAAAGTAATACAAAAAAGTATCTTCATAACGAAGGCATTGTATTCGGTATTGCCGCTTCAACAAACTTTTCGAGAACAAAACTGGGACTGAATTGAAATTGGAACTGCCGAGTAGTCAAATTAGAAGGCCGTTCCAAAGCTGTGACGATCATATGTCTGCTTGAACGAGGTTTTCGCGAACGAAATTAAATTTAAAGTACCGATTTACGCCACTGCAAACCATAGCCACGCGTGGTCATCACGAACCTGCACGAGACTGCACGGGATCACCCCAATCGCTGCCGTTTCCTCTGTGGTGTGTGTCCAATCGAAATGGCTACGCCAACAAAGAAGCGTAAATTTCTCTCTCTCGAGGAGAAGGCACGTATGATTGCCGAGGCAGAAAGCGGAAGAAAAAAATTTCACAGTTTCGCCCAAAAGGTGAAGCATCGATTGCGATAGCAGATTAGTAGACAGCTATACAAACTAAGGATAGTAGCTTTATCGGCCGTATAAACTTGTAAACATTCGCTTACTAACTGAATTACCAAGCACGGTGTCACGCGTGGACAGGTAAACATGAACACATCTCGCTCGATGACCGCAGAAACTCGGTGTCAACACACTGGAGTGACAAGGCGCGGCAATCGCAGCGGGTGAATTGACCTCCTTGCTGTCTTTTGCTCCAACACCGAACTAAATGTCGAAAGCACAGCACACACAACTCTACCGGCTCTAGTTGCACTTTGCCCACATTGCAGATCGCTTTGAAGACGAGGCCCGCACGGGCACGCACTTTGTGCATGTCGCAGATTGCTTTCAAGATACGGCAGCCGCGCCGCAACCGCTGTTGTCCACATGATGCCAACGTCTCGTCGTCTGGGGAAAATGGCAGCCCGTTAGACACACTGACTCTGGCGACTGCTTTGAAAGTAATGGATCCTTTTGACCTCATCTTAAAAGTTATCAGAGCTTATGACAATGAAATTGTGATGGCTCTTTTAACGGACTGTGAGACTCATGTAACGCCTTTGCTTGCCGTGAAGTGCAAGAAATCCAGGCTGACCGACTTCTGCAAATAAAACTTCCAGTGCGCGCAAGCTTGCCGACTTTGTCATAAATATGCAATGAAATTGTGATAATTCAGACCGCTTCGATACGATGGTGCATGTGCCTCAAAATGAGTGTTTCGCGATCGGCCGGGCACGCGCGTTGGTTTGGGCGTCGGCCACAATGTATGAAAAATGCTATAACAGCAGCGCAAAATGCATTCTCTCGTGAAGTTGACACTTTATTGACCGCCTTCGGTACGTCTCAACCTTTTCCCCCACGTCATCGTGAAGTTTTCCCGGACGATGGTTTCGGTTTCATTTGCGGCTTTGCCGTTTTACATACGTCTATACGAGGCCGGTCCGATAAGTACTTAGCCTCACCACGACAGCGCGACGCTATCGCATGAGACATATACTGACGTTGAGTACGCTCTTTTAGAGGGACACATGCCCGTCCAGTCGAATCGGGCTCGTGGTTTTGTTTTTGGCCGCTTGAGGAAGAGGAGGCAGGTGATTTTTCGTGTGTCCGTTAAAAAATGAAAAAAAGAGCAATATCGGTCGGTGATTCGATTCTTGTTTTTGGAAGGGAAATCGCGCAGCGAAATCAAAGAGCGACTGGATGCCATCTACGGTGAGTCTTCTCCTTCGATGGCAATCGTCAAAAATTGGTTCAACGAGTTTAAACGTGGTCGCACGTCGGTTTTTGATGAGCCTCGCCCAGGGGCCCCGCAAACGGCTACCACGGCCGATAACATGGCAAAAATCCACGACCTCGTATTGGCAGACTGCCGACTGAAGGTGCGCGAGATAGCTGAGACAGTAGGCATCTCAAAAGACCGCGTGGGTCATATCCTGCATAAAATTTTGGGCATGAGAAAGCTGTCGGCGCGATGGGTGCCGCGTTTGCTCACTCCGGACAACAAGCGCGTCCGTGAGACCACTTCAGAGCAGTGTTTGAAGCTGTTTAAGCGTAATCCGAAGGAGTTCCTGCGTCGTTTTGTGACCGTCGACGAAACATGGATCCACTGGTACACACCAGAAACCAAAGAACAGTCAAAACAGTGGACTGCACCCGGAGAACCTGCTCAGAAGAAGGCGAAGACTGTCGCATCGGCCGGAAAGATGATGGCCACCATTTTCTGGGATTCTCAAGGTGTGATCTTCGTCGACTACCTTAAGGGCAAAACAGTGACAGGACCCTACTACGCCGAATTACTGGGCCGATTCGACGCCGAATTGCAAAAAAACGGCCACATTTGGTGAAGAAAAAGGTGCTCTTCCACCATGACAACGTGCCAGCTCACACCTGCGCCGTCGCCACTTCGACTGGGCTACGAAGTAGTGGTGCCCCATCCAGCGTATTCTCCAGATTTGGCCCCAAGTGATTTCTTCTTGTTTCCCAACTTGAAAAAGTCACTTGCCGGACAAAAATTTGAGTCGAATGAAGAAGTTATCACCGCCACAGAAACCTACTTTGTAGCTCAGGAGAAAACATATTTTTCTGACGGGATCAAGAAGTTGGAGGATCGCTGGGTCAAGTGTATAGAGTTGAAAGGAGACTATGTTGAGAAATAAATCGACACCATTCCAAAATTTTCGTTTTTCTTTCGAAGGCTAAGTACTTATCGGACCGCCTTAGTACATACGAATTACGCGTCAACGAAGTTCCGCCACAACGAAAATTTTTGCGTATCCCGTGAATTTTGCTGTAGTGAGACTTGAGTGTAAGTGGGCTCGACTGTATCTATGATCAAAGCCATGCATGGCTATAATGACACAATGGTGATAAAGAAGTAATCATTACGCCCCTTCAACTTCCCTATAATAAGGTTAACTGCGCTCAGACATCATCACTGAAAGACCTAAGGCAGCACACAAATGCTTTAACGCTCATGTCATGAAAGAGTGTTCGTGGTATAGCTGAGTGGATGCATCTGGCTTCAAGGACCTGAGCGTGAATCTCTGGAGCCTCCTTGAGATGCCCCCATCTTTATTTTTTTTTTCTAATTTTCACAGGCAGTGGTGGAACAGCCATTTGACCTTACAGCACAGATGTTGGTGCAGGCAAAAAGCTGATTTGGCGCAGCTACAAGCACTTCTGGTGCAGTGTCGAACTTGCATCTATATACATCATTTGGTCTGAATTTCGACTGAAATAGACAATAAATACAGCGGAGCCGGCTTTATGCGCAACAATAAGGCATTCAGGATAACACCAACCAAACGAGTTTCATTATTTTTAAAGAATGGCTAACCCTGTGCGTATATTCACGGAATAAAGCTGCTTGTATTATTTCAGCTAGCAACAGACATTTGTGCATTTGGCATCTTCAAGGAAGCAAAAAGGGAAGAAAAAAAAATGTCGCAGCAGAAGGGTATGTAAGGAATACCATGTTCTAGGACGTATGCGACTAAACCGAAGTTGCAGTGAAGACACCTAGAGGCTTCTTTACTTTTATCGTGACAAATCTCTCCTGCTGAATAACTGTGTCTTGGATCATGTGAAAGCTGATTAAATTACAACCACGAAATTGGCTCTTCCTATCATGCAGGGTTGCAAGGAAAGTACCCCCTAAAAAGAATATATTTTGTCAATAGTTTAGTATCGTATTACAACGTATTTCTAAAGGGGCATCGTCAGCCTCTACGCTAAACAACAGGTGATTGGAGATTATCCGAAGCTTCCTTTTGATCCAACAGCCTCCATAAGTGACCTTTGTGATACGCTAGTATGAGTATTACAGAACTATAGGACAAACCTCACAAACAACAAGACCACTTAGCAGCAGTACATTGGAACTTCTTCAGGAGAGAAGTGCTACAAAAGAGAGAGAAAAAATAAAAGACGGCTATATACGTGGCTAATGGCAGCGCCATTGATTCCAGATGATGATGACAGTGCGTATTAGCTTTTGGTTTCAGTTTTACTAGCGAGGCAGCATGAATGAAACAAGCCTTTAATTCTTATGCTTACTTTGGTGCAAGCTCAGGGAAATTTCCTGCTAAAATGACTTTTTCGAGCAGGACAGCATAGAGAACTGCTCTTGGCGCAATTGGCCCAATTGGTGCAGCTGTTCAGCCACCCCCCCCTGCACGGGTTATCACAAACTCACAAAAGTTCTTTACAGTTCAATCGGGTTCCCTGATAGAGACTACCATAAGCCAAATATTTTTCGCAAGTTTTTCCTGAGTCGTTACAGAACTGAAAGGGCGAAACATTACTCTCGAATGCATGAGCACTAATCTACTATAGTCGCCGACTGATAAATCGGACACCGATAATCCAGACATGCTCAGTAATTTGGACCGCTTCGCGGCACCGCCAATGGCCTCGTAGAATTCATGTGTAAAGACAACTAATATTCTGAACAGCCGCCAACTCTACATTCAATTACCTGGACTCCATCCGTGACTGTAGCGTACGCGGATTCTGCCACCATTATCTCCTCTGGCAACCTCGATGAGACATGAAGTATGGCCTCTGAGATTACACATAAAACGGTAATCCCCAAGGCTTTGTCTCGGCTGCAGCACTACGGCTCAGATTAAATTACAAATGCTGATTTTGGAGGCTTTGCCTGAATTGTGAGGTCGCTTCAACATCGCGATCATCATATCCTATTCTGGCATCCCAGCGCATGGCCCACTCTTGCCATTTTGTTTGTTTAGTTGGCGTTCGAGACAGGGGTCTGCTGGCTCCAAGAAGTATTTCTCGTGAAGTTATCGACAGGCCACATCATGGCATCAATGGTCCCCTCGCGGTCTGACTCTGACTCCGCAACAGAAGAGCCTGAACTGCCGCCTACCACAACAAGCTCAAATGCGGACATCATTGATGACCTGCTAGGCTGCGGTGTGCCGATTCCTGCCGCCGTTACATTTGAAGACTTCAGACGTCGACAGCGCAGTGTTGTGTGCCGAACTGAACATGACGAAATAATTGAGCAAGTTCTCCCACTATTAAACAGCGACTCTAACTCGGATGACGATGTGCCATGCGGATCTGACTTGAGCCATTGCAGTCCTTGCATCAGCGTACAGCAACAACAGAAAACCGGCAGAAATATAGGCGTACTTGGTTGCACGTAAGCAGAAGTGTGTGCAGCAATGCATCGACCACTTCTTCCTTGTACAGGGGCTATAAAACATAAATAAAATTACCCTTTTTGGATACATTCGTTTTTTTTTTCGGACATTCAATAGTTCAGACTTACCTATTTACATTCCCCGTAGTCCGAATTATCGGTCGCCGACTGTACAAGGGCAGTTTTTCCGGTACAGTAGAATCTCAAAAAACGGAATTGTCACTTAAATGGAATAACAGCCTTATGATCGGTTGGTTTAGCATTAGGGCAATGGAAAAACAAAAATAAAAAAAAGCATGTTAAATGGAACTCAATTTTTTAAAACTCTGATAAACGAAACTAAAAATATTACCGAAAATGAAATTGAGCGGCCAATCTCAGTGGCATTGTGACAGGTATCGCTGTTAGCAACTTTCCTTTCTGCTTTCAGGTTTTCTCACCAGTTCTCGATGTTATCACCAAGGTGGCTTTTGCTTGCTTTTGTTGGTGCCATGGTAAGTGTGGCTATATCGTAGTTTGCTGTGGTTTCTTTGTGCTGGCAATGTTGGTGAGCTGCGAGTTTGCTTAGCGTTTCCGATGGCAGCAGATAAACGGCTGCACAATGCGCTCACGTTGGAGATGGAGATCAAAGCTATCAATGACTTCGAGTGTGGTTGCTTCACTAAAGCGGTATTTCTTTTGACTAAATGACTTTTTTTTTTTCATTTTGTACTTAGGTTTTGTGCTGCTAGCTCTAGCCAGCATGCAAGTAGAAACTTTGCAAGACGCTTTCTAATCAGATCTGCCACACCTTTTATCTGCTGTTGACAATAAAGTATCTGCTCCCTTCAAAAGAGAATCTTGTCTACCCTTAAGCTCAATCTCTCAGTAAATAAAACTCCTAATAAAGAGAACTGATTTCCCTGGTCCCTTGAGGTTCCGTTTAACGAGAGTCTACTGTAGTTTCCCAAAATAAAGTTCACAGGGAGTTTTTTTGCCCTGCTCAAAAGATTATGCCTGGGCTTAACAAAACAATTTCCTGATTATTGATTGATAGGTTTAATGTCCAGCAGCAACACTTGAGATACAAGAGCATACCTGCCAAGTTCGGAGAAACTAAATCCGAGAGATCTTCTGACCAAGGGGGGGGGGGTCAGTCAGTAACCCTCCCCCCCCCCCAATGTCGAGATTCTGAAGTACTCCCAGATGAACTTCAGTATAATTTGATTTACAAATATACAAATGACCACGTGAACATCAAGGTCTCACTTTTGCAAGCATTTCCTTGTTGCCCGAATTTTGCCTTCAAAAATTCTTTAAAATTTAAATTCTCGGGTCTTACGTCCCACAACCACCATCTGATTATGAGGCACGCCGTAGTGGGGGACTCCGGATTAATTTGGACCACCTGGTGCACCCAATGGACGGCCCATGGGCGCTTTTGCATTTGGCCGCCAACGAAATGCGGCCGCAGCGGCTGAGATTTGGTCCCGCAAGCTCGTGCTTAGCAGCGCAATGCAAAAGCCACGAAGCAACCACGGTGGGTGTTCAAAAATTATTCAGATAATGATTGATTGTAAGAAATTCCATTTCTTTCACATTTTGCAAGGTTGACGTTTCCCAGCGACTTGAACGAGCGACACATGGACGAGCGGCACTACGTCCCCGTATTTTTCACAATGTTAAATTGACGTTCGCGCTCTGCATTGCTCTCTGGTATCAAAAAAATACCTAGCGTCACTTTGGCTGAGCACTACATTAAAAATACTTGAAGATACTTTTTGTGCTAGCGCTCCTTGCTTTTAAAGCCATGACTGACCTTAGGCCTATGCAATGCCAGAGCGGCTGACACCGAGGAGAATGATGGAGAGTCCAGTGTTGCTAGTTGTGGAAGGCGGCATTCACTGGCTAGCTTAATGACACTAGGAGCACTATGGCACCCAACAACCCTGTCAGCGTAAGGAGCGGCTCTGCGGTTAACAAAATAGTGCATGTATAGGGTTTCTCTACTACTTTCTTAATTTTGCGCTTTCTTAATTTTGCGCGATGAACCTCTAACTGAATTAGATTGGGTTGGATTTTTTTTTTTTGCCAATGTGGCCTGACAAAGCGCTAGACGCGGGAACAAGACAAACGACGCGGGAACAAGACACAACAGCAATTTCCGGGATATTTTCTTGTCAACCGTACAACCGAAAGAAATGGTCCAAATCCGGGAGTCTTAGCAGGTATGCAAGAGGTGCCATAGTGGAGTGCTTTGAATTAGTTTAAATCACCCGGGTTTCTTCAACATGCACTCAATGCTCAGTACGGAAGCATTTTTGCATTCCAACCCCATTGGAATGCAGCCTCCGTGGCCAAGTATCGAACTTGCAACCTCATGCGCAGCAGCAGAGTCCACAGCCGCCGAAACATCATGGCAGGTCAAACAATTTCCTCAGATCAAAGCAATACACAGAGAAGTTGCATTCAATGTATATTGCTTTGACTGAGGGAAACTGCTGCTAATGTATGAGAAAATAAAAGACGCAACGCACGTAGCAGAATATTGGAGTGACCCGAAAGAAGCTACCCACAGCTTCCGTGACCTGAGCTGCTCGTTTTTACGATAGTAGGTAGTGTACGGGCAACAATTTCAGCTCACTCTTGCTGGATTTACATCAACATCACTAAAGACAAGCCAAGTCACCCTTCAACTTGAGAGTGGACAGAACACATGCTGCCATTGACAGAACTTCGACAAAATGACCCTCGGACTGCCAGGTTGTACATTTACCTGTAAGGTTCTTATGATTAATTGCAATGGCTGCTTCTACTCAAGGGTGATCACAACTTGTGGAAAACACCAGTCCCTTTCCTTTAAACAGCCTTAGAACTCACACCTATACAAAAGTTAAAGTGAAGTGCCCCTCCTTCAAGTAATGTACTGCACTAAATACAAGGGTGGAAAGACAGACAGGACAGAGTGCAGCAAGCTACATTACTTGTTCAATATGAACAAACTAGCTCACAGTAGAGTACTTCTACACCTTCATTTTTTAAATTTCATTTAGCTCGTGCAATGAGTCCTACAACCAACCATTACCAGTGCGACCTGTAATGCGTATGCCCAGCTTTCACATTTAAAATGTGACCCTGGTACATTGCAATGGCACAAGAAGTTACGTACATATGTGGAAAGACAGGAACGCACATCTGTCAGCATAAAGGTGACAGAACTGGCAAGCAGCAAGCAAGAAAAGTGTGGCAATAGCTGAGGCAATAGTCACCTCTGCGTGCAAGTCGTGTGTCCGGGTCGGTATCCACAAAGAGCTTCATGTGAAACATGTCTCGTAGGCGTGGAAAGTAAAACAGTAGCACCCCTTCCACCAGAACAACGTCTGCAGGTGCTATGCTTATCCATTGGTCCCGCAGCCTGAAATTAGCAGAGAAGCAATCACGTCTCCAACAACAATGCAGCAGTGTAGTAAACACTCCTGAATTCAAGGGCACCAAAAACAACTTTCAGCAAAATTACGACCATATAAAGCCAACAGGCAATGAAGTCAAGGAAAAAAAAGCCTATGCTTTCCTTGGCTTCATTGCCTGTTGGCTTTTTATGGTCTAGATTAACAAGAAACGTGCCCGTTTCCCTTCTTGTTCATTCAGCAAAATTGTGCGACATCTCAGACATGAAAAGGTGCAGCTTCATGAATTGCCTTCCACAATTTACAAAATGTGTTTTAAACTAGCAAAGTTGATCACTCATAAGTTGTCCTCTGCCTCCTTCAAGTCTTCCCTGTCCTTTTATCATCACTGATAAGCTGGATAGATTAGCTCTTGTGGAAGGCAATTTGCTTGCTACTGAAATGTCATTATGACGCAGTTGTCTTTTTTATGTTTGAGCAGCTAAAGCAGACAGGTTAGTGCATTCACTTGATTGATGCTCTCCAGTGCTCCGCAAAATTGACCTTTTATCATTTCTGCTATTTGTTGTAAGGAGACTGGCCAGTAGCACACATTTATTCTCAAAGATGTACCAGAAGCAACAGTGAAGTCTACAGCATAGGTCAGCAAAATTAACAGAACTCACTCAGACTCCCACACAAGTTATATTTTTTGCTTAGGGCTCACTCAACTCCGACTCACCAGAATCCTGCTCAGTGGGGCTCCCTTGAACTCTGACCCACAAAAATATGTTGCAGTTTTGCCCGAAAGGCAAAGTATCGATTGCGATAGCAAATTAGCAGACAGCTATACAAACTAGTGATAGTAGCTTTATTGGCTGTATAAACTTGTAAACATTCACTTACTACGATTAACAAGCATAGTGTCACGCATACACAGGCAAACATGAACACCTCTTACTCGATGACTGCGGACACTCATTGTCAAAACGATAGCGTGAGGAAGAGCGGCAGCAGCAGCGTGCAAATTGTCCTTCATGCTGCCTCTCACTTCAATGTGAACAAAGGGGCGAGAACACAGTGCACATGACACCATCAGCCCTCAGCGCGCCTAGACTCTGTACCCACCACAGATGGCTTTCAAGATAGGGCCCACACGACTGCACATAGCCGCACCATACCCAGCTGTTGCCGGAGTAGAACCCCCCCCCCCCCTTCTGCATTGCCTGCGATGGAAGATGGCGCACTTTCCCCCCACCTTCTTCCTGTGCCCGTGTGAGATCGAGCCACTATCCTTCTCGGCTTACCCTCGCACCTACAGGATATGGCACGTGGCTGCAATGTTATCGCACCTGCACTTTATACGGAACATCACGGCGATGCTGATGCCAATGCGAATGACAGCGGAAATTCACCTGACATGTCCATATAATTGCTATCGCAATAGAACTGCTCAGCGGGACTCACTGGAACTCAGACTCACCAAAAATTCTACTCAGGGTGGCTTATTTGAACTCGGACTCATCAAAATTCTACTTGCGGTGCTCACTCGAACATGGACTCACCAGAATTTTACACAGTGGGGCTCACTCGGATTAACAAAAAAGAGACGAAGGGGGGGGGGGGGGTAGATAGCATGCATTTTTTTTAGTTTGTCCTGAGCAAACTTTTTGTGGGATACATGCGCACATTATTTACGTTGATCTTCGTTTAGATGCCGCACACAAGCAGCACCAAATTATAGACACAGCAGAGAGTTTTCTGAAAAGCCACACAATGTTTTTTTTAGATCACAGTGATTTTTTCAGTGACTTTGCTGTTGCAGATATTGCCTGCTTCAGGAACATGTCCGAATACACTTGCGCAAAGCAAGCACCCTCCTGGTATACATGGCATCTTGTGCTGCCACAACACGGCAACACAGGCACCATGGATTTTTCTTGTTTGCATTATTTGCAATCTTGCACTGCCCATCCACCAACACCTTAAAGCTTTTCGCAAACAGAATCTATTTTTTTGTAAAACTTGATGCAACATTCGTAAATCATAGAGCAAGCACAAATTGAAAAAGTTTCAAAATTTCTAGAGATTTAGCAGGTATGAGAACCACACTGGGCAATAGGTTACCTGCATGACAACACTGGCGAAGCAGGACGAGGTGGACACCGAGAGTGAGAATCACATTTTTAAAACATCCAAGAAGGTAGAAATGAATGTAAATGAGAGAAAAAAAATGTTCAATACACGGCATTAGAGGAAATGTCTGTGTATGAAGTTTGCAACCACTTCTTCCTATCGCCTTACGACCAAGTTGGTTGCTTGACCTCTGTGACTTGGCCAATGTGAATGAGGGACACTAGAGAGGAGCATTACGTGAAGCTGGATTGGTAAATTAGTTATGGAAAACCAGAAACGTTTGTCAGCCAGAAAAGTTGCAACAATGGAAGACAGGTTTGAAGTTCCCCATGCTAGCTCCCCGTTATGTCACAAGGCTTGGATAGTGTCAGCTCAGGAATAATTATTAGTAGGTAGCTTACCAATAAACAAAAGGCTCAACCGCGTCAGTTCTGAAAACTCCTTCTAAAGAAAAATGGCCCAAGCATGCGAAAAGACACTGCAATACGCGACGTCACACTAATGTACCCGTGCTACATTATGAGCGCAAAATTCAATTAGAAAAGATTTGTCTTTCATTTTAAGCAGTAATAACCGACTTTTTACAAAGAAATTAGTAGAACTAGTTGGAACTAACCACTGAGAGGTGAACTTCCACAAACAAATGACTCACACTTCTTTTAATTTTCAAAAGGAGGCTGCTCGCTCGCACTTGCGAATGTTCACTCTAACAATGATGGCATAAGCAGCACAAGGCTTACTGCACATTATATTTTGCGGCTATCAAGTCGCAGCTTCGTGTTATGGGCAAAACTAATTTTTTTTTCTTTTTACAAATCTGAAAAACACTTAATCCCTGCTTCATGCATCTTTCTTCTATTTTGATCATAATTGACTCGGCACAGGTGTGTGAGCAATTCTCTCACCGTGTGCTAGTGATGAAATCGTAGACAGGCAGCTGCACCACTTTCTCCTGCAAGATGTCACTCAGGGTTGCTGCCATCAGCTCGTCGTCAAACACATCTGCACAGTCATGCGTCATTCCAAAGACAAAGGAAAATGTCAAAGGGGACACATTGAGGACCACTGACAACTGTCAAGCAACAGCTTAGTTGACACAGTTTTCAGAACTTACCACCATATGCATTAGAGCTAAGACACTTCAACATATACACACAGAGAGCTCAGTTACTATAGGCACCTCTAGCAATGATCTCTACAGCTTATAGAAAACGAAAATATGAACAAGTCTGCCAAACTAGGTTTAAGTGGTCAGACTCCTTCATATGCATATTAAGTGAAAAGCTAGAACAATAAAAAAAAGCTTACACTTTCGTGACGCTTTTCATCAATATAGTAGTGTGCTGATAACAAAGCATGCAGAGCTACCTATACTGTGTAAGCTCCAATGCACACACTCTACGACTTAGTTTAGCAAAATGAGCAATTTAAGCTAGCAAAAAAGGTTTATGCAAAGGTAGGACCTTCAGCAAGTGTGAACTATTTCAAGGGCTGGTCATGGGGGCGTCTTCACGAGGCCCCTGTGCCACAATCACCCCAGGCCTCCAGACAACTTCTTGCTACTGTTCCATTCCTTTATAGTAAATAAAAGAAGCAGTACCGGCCAAGGCAAATCTGTTGAAAACCGTTTCAGCTCCTGCAGGGAAGCTAAATTGTCTTTTAATAAATTTGACTTTGGCTGGCACTGCATCTATTAATAATATGATCTTCCATGACCAAAAGGGATTCTGTCAGACCCTCAATTTCATTTATTCTTTTACTTGAATGATCAAGTTGAATGCTTAGCAATTGCAGTATACAGCCGGTCCTGTGAAAAGCTTGGTGTCAAGACCAATTGATGCTAGAACCAGATGCTGCCAGGGCCACTCAGTACGGGAGACTATAGGCACCGCACAAAAGCAAACAGTTACCAGTCAGACTACACACATTGTACCAGTCTCTGACATGTGACATTCCCACACAAACAATTATTATCCAAAATCGAGAATATGCCTGCTCGTTGCCAGGCGGTAGAACTTGTAGCCAAACAAATAAAAGCTGAAACCAGCACACACCAACTGATTGTTTTACCAAGACTATTAATAGCTAAGCAAATGCTGGCTGGCTCCAACCATAGAGGAGTGCTAATCTGCCTGAGAAGGCAATCCTGCTGATGCCCTGGCAATTCTAGCTTTGCGGTGCAAGAAGAACTGAAATTCGGTACTTGCACCCAACAGCGGTCAATCAAAGTTGTGCCTGGATACTTCTGCAATGCCGTCAACACTAATGCACCTTCAAACGCACAAATAGGTTGAGAGCGCACTTTTTCTGGTTGCAGATAACAAGTTGTGTATTAACTACAATGACATGACTGATCACACGGCCCATTTTTGCAAGGTGACATGGTCCGATGAGCCGACGGGCATTGTTCCTTCTCACGAGCTGTCCTGTCTGGTTTTTACTTCACATCTTGCCCACACAGTGGTGCACATTTTCAAACTACCAGCTAGTGTAGAGAAAAACACGAGGGAGGGAGAGAGAGCACGAGGGAGGGAGAGAGAGCAGTACTAAGGTGCAAGCAAGAGGAGGCAATTGAAGGAAGAGAGCATGGTAGAAAGCTACGTTTGTTTTCACACCAAGGCACTCGTCTCTTTTCGTACCGCACCATTGGGAATCGTTAGCCTGCTATCAATGGATTGAAACGCCACTTTCGAGACCTTCCGCGCTGCTCACACAGACAATGTACTATTGAAAGTGAAACAGGAAAACTATATTTTAGTTTTCTAAGCAGTTCACTTTTTTCCCGCCAGGCGGTATTTTTGAACGTGCTCCCAAGTTTCGCGATCGTCAAAGCAGAAAGCAAAAATGTCCACCTCTGAGATCGGCGTGCACACTTAGAAAGATATCTCGTGATTCCGCTGCGTCTGCGGCTGATTTTATCAATGAATCCAGCAGCAGCGAGTCTGAGGACGCTGCTTTTTCTTCAGACTGACTCTGAGAGTGATGACTACGCAAACCAGCCTGGAACATCGGCGGCCACACAGCCTGGCACACCCAACTGTAGTGCTTGCAGTTAACTTTTTGTAGTGGAATACCTGTTCAACAAAAACTTTTGATTTTTTTCAGAGATAGTGCCTATTAGATGGCAATACATTTTGCACATCTCATTATTTTCTTTACATTTTTTTTCTTTGTAGATACAAGCATGTCTTTACAAACTTTGTTCAATTCTATCCCACAATCTTGATTTTGGCAATTTATATCTTTTTTATTACATACATCTCGTTAATAAAACTTTTATGCGTGAAAAGTGCATTAATTCTGCTTTTTGTTTATGCATTACACAAAATATTGGGTGCAGTAGTTCCTTCAGAAAAAAAATCTTGTGTAACCTACAAAAAAAAAAACACCTATTTTCCCCGTGGTAGGGAAAATGTTAAGGGCCACACGAAATGAACAATGCAGGTGAGTCCGTGCTCTTACATTTTATCACCTAACTAATACAATTTTAAAGTGAACCAATCGCAATCTGAAACCAACCGCAAACTAAGTTGCTGGCCCCATTTACGACTAGCTCGGGCAAATTGAGCCACACGCAAAAATTTGCTTGCCACCCGCAAAAATCAGCAAAATCACATGCACGGAATTATTGATGTGCCCTTCCAAAACGTATTGCAAGAAATTGCCCCCCGAGGAACAACTTTTCAATGAGGGGTGCATGCACTATTGAACAGCCCACTGACGATAATCACGTGACCCTGCGGGCGCAAAAAGCAAATGAAAGGCCCTCAACGACACTCGGCTCCTTCCCTCTTCGTCATCTCCTTTCGCTCTCGCATATAGCATCGGTCAAACTCAAAATATGCCTCCCTGCTTTCAGCATGCTGCATGTTCTTTCTGTCACATTTATTTCTGTGGCAAGGAATTTACGTCTACTGTCATTTGGTCCTAGGAGATCATTTATCATGTGAAAATACAGACAAATAGAGGCCTCAGGAGAGCAGGGTATGAGATTTGCTGTGTGCATGGGCGATGGCATCACCTAAGACAGAGACGAGATTGTGCATGGTGACCCATGTAACATGCACACACCTTCAAACACAGTACAAACAGAAATTCTTAAAACACAAATGAAAGATAGACATTTCACTGTGGACTGATATGCTGAGCTGCACATGAGTGCTAATAAACTTCTCAAACGAATGACAAGCGAGAAAATTTCTAAACGCCCTGGCATCTGGAAGAAAAAAAAAGTTGACTGATTGGTGGGGCTTAATGTCCCGCAGCAACATAGGGGTTATGGGGAAATGCCATAGTGACATTTAGACGCTCCGGGACGTCGCTTCTGCCGCTGGGGGATTATGCTACACACGTGTGGTATTTGAATGTTTGACCGAGGCGCGCGGGCGCCATCACTCGAGAAAAGAAGAGGAAGAACAAGCTGGGCTCGCGCTGTGAACCTAACCGGTCAGCGCTGCAACCGCTGTTGTAAATACAACCTGTAAATAGTTGCCCGCCTTACTGACTCGTTCGTCGCGTAACAAAAGCCTGAACTAAGACCACCTGGATTTCCTTAATGTTCATTAAATCCTTGGTACAACAAAGTTTTTGCATTTCACTCCCTCACTTGAATGCGAAAAAAGTTCTTGAACAGCACTCGTAAGTCATGATAATGAAAGTGCATCGGATTCCACTAAGAGAATCCTGTTATATATCATACAATTCAATTTTTCAGAGCAAGAAAAACAGGAGACTTTTATATAACTGTAAGCACATGATTTGAACCTTTCCGTATTTTGAGGTGCATAGTACTGGTTGATGTTATAGTCCACCAGTATTATGCGCTATCGAGAGAAAATGAGCATGAAGTTTCAAAACTGCTATTTTTTTACTATGTTTGCACACCACATTACTGCAAGAACAGCAATCTTTTCAGCAGATGCAACATTTTGCACCTGTTTTAGTAATGTGAAATGTTATTGTTGAAAGAAATTATTCCATACAGAAAAAAGTTAAATAATTGACTTCGAAACACACCTGTGGCATGCTGGTAGAGAAAGAAAAGAACAAAATGGGGCAAATGAAGAAAATAGATGTTCTAGTAACAAGAGTGCAAAATAATGAGACCAGGCTATAAGTTCAGTTACAGGACATGCACATAGTTCTTTAGATAGTAGGAAATATGGATATACAACAAAAGAAGGCAGGAAGAGTAGCTGCAGTCGAGTCCCGCCATGCACAAGGAAAATGCACAATTGTTTCAGAAAGCTTGCAACTTAAGAGACTGTAAAGCAAAATATTGTCTTCATAAAGTGATTCATCAAGGTCTTGAATTCATTCTACAATAGAAGACTTAATCAAGCAAAGAAAACCACAGATGAAGATAGCAAATCACCTCAGAAAACGGATGAAAATATGTCATCAGTACATTGGCACAGCTTAAGAATCCTTTGTCCCATTCAATGTTCTCAAGAATTCAAGTGCTTAGGCAAGCTGGTGCCCTAGTGAATTAGAGGGCTATACTATTGAGAGTGTACCAGGGTCCAGTAAACTGTGTCGACAGAGTGGCACATAAAGGTAGGCATCAGTGAGTTCTGCAGGAAAACCCAATAAGATAGGCCAAACTGAATTTGATTGCATGTTGAAGTACAATTTAACAACTTTTTTATTAACCTTGGCTGTGGTACCAGTAATCACCAATTATAAATGGGCAATAAGACAGCAATGAGAGTTGGTAGTACAGTGTAGACCGCTTATAACGCAAGTCGCCGGAGTCACGAATATCCGCACTATAAGCGGTACCGCACTATAACCAAAGCAACAATTTTCAAGGCCCGCACATATACGAAACATGTGCACCGAGCCGCCACGCGTATGCGACAGTCGAGGAATGCGGCTAGAACGCTTGCATTCAATTTACAGACGAATCTCGTTAATTCGAACCAAATCACGCGGCGGCGCCTCCGACCGGCATTGCTCCAGCACCGCCATAGAGTAACAGCTTGGGAGAGACCCCTCAATGTCGCGCGCGAACAAAAAAAGAAAAAAAAAGAAAGACACGGCGGAAATTTCACCCTCTCTCAAATGGCAAGGTCACCGATTCTGCGTTGCACCGGAACATGCGTGTACGTGCCGACGTCTCAGCCACACTACAGTAGCCACGCGTAAAAAATGGCAGTGAACCCTTTTTTCTCCTTTACGCTTCCTCTACTTTTTAGTCACGTGTTGACCTCGCATGCTGCGGCTACGGCGCAGAGGGAAGCAGCGGCGCTGTCCCAGGCCGGCCAACAAAACTGCCCCCCCCCCCCCACGCCGGCAAACGCCCGCCTCCCGATAACGGCAGAAAACGAAACTTCGGGGAGCTGGCGCCGGGCCGGCTGGAGTGGCGGCGCCTGCGGCTGCGCACGGTGACAGTCGAAAGTGAGGGAGCTACGAGGGAGGGCGAGGGGAGCCACCACAGCGGCGGAGTTTACGAGGCGAAAACCGCTTCCCTGCCGCCCTCCTCCCTCACATTCCATGGTCTCCGCGTGCGCCCTTCGCCGTGCCGTGTCGGCGCCGCCCGTTCCCTCCCAGAAGTTTCGTTAACTGCCGTTATCGTGAAGCGAGCCTTGGCTGGCGTTGGCAGTTTCGTGGCCCTCGCTCGCTATGCGCGCCGTGATATTTTCTCGCACTCAAGGTTCTGGTTTCCGCCTCACTGGCTGTTCGTTCGCACCACGTGCCCTTCTCCTCCACTTTGTCTCTCTTCCTCGAGCACTCCTTGGGGTGCCCGTTTGAGGGGAGCGTACGCTGTCTCCACTAACTTCCGTACTCCCAGGCAGCCACACTGTAACCGGTATTTCGTTTCCCGTAACTGCACTATAAGCGATACGTGTATACATGGAGTGCTATGTGAAAATTAACGGGAGTCTAAAAAGACTGCACTATATCCGGTCCTGCACTATAAGCGGTTACGTTATAAGTGGTCTATACCTGTACTGTAATTTCACAGTGGTGGCACCAATTCTGTCCCTTGCTCATGCTACTTTCTCACTTACGAATACTTTTTTTCTCGGTAAAAGTAATGCTGTAGGTATTTCAGAGCACTAACTAATTATAATTAGCTTGAGTTTGTATTTATGCTCTTTTAAAGCTGGCTGCTCTGCTGACAAGCAAGAAAAAACATGGCATTCTTTAACGATAGCTTTTGGGGATAGAATCACTTCAGCGAGGTTTTGGGAGACTCGGCATCGGACGATCAGGATGTACAGCCGACAGCGTTTTTGGTGCTAAGCCAAGCTCGCTATCTTTACAGTGCCAAGAATGCTTTCAAGCTGCTACTTCGACGCGTACGGTGTTGAATCCTGAAAAAATCTAGCAAAAGTGATATCCCCAAAGATGATTGCTGGAGAATACCACCCCCCGAGCAGAAACTTATCAAGAGTGAGCACTACTTTAAAGGGTTGAGACACCTGGATTTAGCACCCCTTCCGAGGAGCTTGCCGCTCATAGTTCTAGGAGAATTCGACATATACTCACAGGATCCAACAAATCCTAGCTTCTTGTGCAGTGCAACAGATGCAACTGCTCGTACAGTTGAACCCACTTATAACAATACCCGTTTTAACAATACAGTTTGACCTCGATATGACAAACTTCAATAGAATGAAATTCTCGATATAATAAATTATAACTTCTTGTCCATTGAAAACAATGTCTTTTGAATTTCACTGTAACGAAGTGTATTTATATGCAATTTCAATATGACAAAGTTAACACTCCCGCCACGAAGAAATAACGAGGCAATAAATGGAAACTTCTGCAAGCGCAGACGGTCAAATGGTTGAATTACATGTGGTTGCTTGGGAATGCACCTCTCAAAAAGTGCACACCGTGACTGGCCACCGAAACACAAGACCCTCTCGCCGTTATGTTTGGTATAAAGTGCAAGTGCGATAAGATCATATCGCAACCCGTGCGTCATATGCTGTGGGTGCGAGGGAAGAATGCACGCGAGGGTGAGATCAAAAGGATGGTGGTTTGATGTACACTGTCTTCCAGAACGCATAAAGGGGGAGAGGGGGGTGTCAGCACAGCTGAACGCATATGTGGGCCATGCATCCTATCCTGGACGTAATCTGCAACTAGGCAAGCCGAGATAGTTGGTGGCTGATGTGTATGCCGTCTTCCAGCGCGTTTAGTGCTGGAGGTTGCATAATCTTGAGTTTCAGAGATGCATCAAAGCGAGCGGCAGACAAAAAGTTTGCTCCCCTCTGCCTGCGCTTTTCATCACACCAGCATTGTGGTAGGGAATGTCTGTGGTCTTAAAGTGAGATCTGTTAGTGATATGTTTGCCTGTGCACGTGTGACACCATGCTTGTTAATTTAATCAGTAAGCAAGTATTTACTTCAATTTATACAGCCAATAAAACTACAATCCTTTGTATAGTCTAATACTTTGCTATCGCTATCAATGCTTTGCTTTTCAGGCGACGGCCTCTTTGCCTTTCGAGCGGCAGCGGAGCAGAAAGTTTCTCAGGCTTTGCTTTAAATCACCAATGTGAACATATTGTCGACACGACATGAAACCATATCTTTGAATGCCGACTCTCAAATTCAACAAATTCAGACAATTTTATGGCCTCGTTCCATGTAAGAAAAATATGTCGGTAACTGTACTTATTTGCATTTGCATAAAATGCCGAATTTCAATGTAATGCAGTAAACCATTATATCGAGGTTTAACTGTATATCGAATATAACAATGAGTAGACACGACATCGTTAACGTTTGTGTGTGTTCCATGATAAAATAAACCACTTACTACAATGTTCCCATGTTGCATTATGCCGGGTATAACAACCGGCATAACAGTTGTGTCACGGAGCGGCTTTTTTTCTAATGGTTTGGACGCTGATTAACGACACGCCGAATTACGAGCATCAAAAACGTGGGCTCCTGACTGCAGCGTATAATTTACTCGACATCGACACGCCGAATTACGGGCGTCAAAAGCGTCGTGGCCGCTCGGGGTGCCATCTCGATTCCAGATACGACACGCCGATTACGGACCGAGAAGTGTGCGTGTACGTCTGCGTGGTATGCCGGGTTCGACCTTGGCCCTTGACATTGGGAGAGAGGAGAATCTGCGGTTCTTCGTCCATGGTGAAAGGGACGCGGCCAAGACTGTTGGGAGCAAAGAGCCGTGAATTCGGAGAACTCTACATAGCGGCAGTTTCCCTACATAGGGAACTAGGGAAAGGAGAGGCTATTTAAGCGCAGGTCTGGGCCCTGCTCTGCGTCTGCAACGAAGCTCACGGTAGTTCGCCTCAAGTTAGCTCAACCTGCTTGAGAGAAGACGTCCAATCTAGTCTCCCGGGAAACCCAGCCCAGCAATTCGCATCCACCTCAACAAGATCGGCCACCAGCATTCTTCGGGAAAGCTTTGTGCGTCGACTTGATGGTTTATGGACTTGCTGCTGCTGCCCCGCCACGCGTATGACATCGTTTGTTTCTTTTTGTTTTCATTGGAACTTTGCTTTAGTCAATTACTGTTAAGTGTTATTCTTGTATATTTGATCCGAGCCCTGTTTCATATGTATATGTACTGTTAATTGCTCGTATTTATTTGTCTTCATCATTGTGTGATATTAAGTTCAGGTGTGTTAGTCTCTCTTGTGTTTTTCTTATTTTATTTTACTAACTTGTGTATATTTATCAGTCGATAAATATCTTGTTTTTTTGTTGTTGTTTACTCCCGACTCTGACTCTTTTCACTGTGTTCGCTTGAGTACGGAACGACCAACCAGCTTGTCTACTCCGTCAATCGACTTCACGCCGACGACAAATCGGGGATAGCTGTGACAAGTCGTTATAACCGGTATGATGCTTCTAACCCCAGTTGTTATAACTGGCATAATAATACTTCTGTCTAATTAAAATGTTTCTATCTTTGTCCCTTCCGTGTTTTTTGTACAATGCTGTTATAAGAATTATCGGTTAGAATAGAATTTTTTTGGCACGTGAATATTTTTGTAAGTGGGTTCGACCGGATTCATGTCTCGCACAACAGGCCTTTTCGTAAGACGAATATGCTGACAACAGTACAAGAATCAAGGCATGTCATGCATGTTGTTCCTAATAGACATGGATCAGTAACAGGTGCTACAAATCAAACTTCTGCCCGTGCTGCGAGCACTGGCCAATAGACCACTGCTATGAAACACTTTTGTCATTCTGACTAATTGAAACCAATCTTCCAATGTCTTGCAGCATTCCATCAGTCATCTCCTAGGAGTGACAAAGTAACGACAGAAGCAAATATAACTATACTCTAACTCAGTAGTTCCTTGCTGCACTGTGGAGTCTGCAGGTCTCCTTAGCCAATAGGAAAAGTGAAAGCCCTCCAAGATGTGTTCATCATGCCACATCGCCTGCTCAGCGTCTGCTCGCCACCCTGTCCATCCGTGCTTCCCAAATTGGCAGGTTCGTTGATGCAACAAATATATTGGCACTGTAACCATAAGCCATGTTTACATGAATGTGACAGTGGGGCATCACATTATCTATACTCTTTCTCAGTAGTTTGTTGCAGCCTCCCTAGCCAACAGCCGGGGTGAACAGCCCTCTATATATGTTCACCTGAGCAAGCAAACGCCTGCGGGTTGGAATTTGCTAGCTACCCTGCCATCTCTGTTATGTTCGGAGACCCAATGGTACAGTGAATGCTCGCCAGCATATGGTAGAAACGGAGCTCTTGATAACTGCATTCATGCTAGTACTTCTTCTGCATTTTTTTACTGCACCAAACACATTTAACACTAAGAACCTTGCTTGTTTTAGAAAATGTAAGGTCTTTGATCCATAGCACTCAGGAGAATTAGCTGATGCTATTTTTCTAAATGGCAATGCACTTCCCTACGACTGCTGTTACAGTGATACATGAAACGTCAGACCCACTGCAAGTGCACCACCTCTCTCTGCTTTACCATGGTTGTCACGGAGCGGCATATTTTCGAATGGTTTGGACGATGATTAACGACACGCCGAATTACGAGCGTCAAAAACGTGGGCTCCTGACTGTGCAGGCGTATAATTTACTCGACATCGACCCGCCGAATTACGGGCGTCGAAAGCGTCGTGGCCGCTCGGGGTGCCATCGGGATTCCAGACGCGACACGCCGATTACGGACCCAGAAGTGTGCGTGCACGTCTGCGTGGTATGCCGGGTTCGACCTTGGCCCTTGACATTGGGAGAGAGGAGAATCTGCGGTTCTCCGTCCATGGTGAAAGGGACGCGGCCAAGACTGTTGGGAGCAAAGAGCCGTGAATTCGGAGAACTCTACATAGTGGCAGTTTCCCTACATAGGGAACTAGGGAAAGGAGAGGCTATTTAGGCGCAGGTTTTGGGCCCTGCTGATTAGTCTAGAAGCTGAACCTATGCGCTGCTGAGAAGCCGTTGGGGGGCTAGTGCCGTCCAGTATCGCCTGGGCCGCCTGGCCACGTCGGAACTCCGAGGAACTTGTTGACGTACGAGACGTCAAACCAGCGTCTGCAACGAAGCTCACAGTAGTTCGCCTCAAGTTAGCTCAACCTGCTTGAGAGAAGACGTCAAATCTAGACTCCCGGGAAACCCAGCTCAGCAATTCACATCCACCTCGACAAGATCGGACCGCCAGCATTCTTCGGGAAAGCTTTGTGCACCGACTTCCACGGTTTATGGACTTGCTGCTGCTGCCCGGCAATGCGTATGACACAATTTGTTTTCTTTTGAACTTTGATTTCTTTTGAAATTTGCTTTAGTGAAATACTGTTAAGTGTAGTCTTGTGTATTTGATCCTCGCACTGTTTCATTTTGATATCTACTGTTAATTGTTCGTATTTATTGTCTTCATCATTGTGATATATTAAGTTCAGGTGTTAGTTTGTCTAGTGTATTTTATTTTATTAATTTGTGTATATTTATCAGCCGATAAATATCTTGTTTTTTTGTTTACTCCCGACTCTGACTCTTTTCACTGTGCTCGCTTGCGTACGGAACGACCAACCAGCTTGTCTACCCCGTCGATCGACTTCGCGCCGATGACGAATCGGAGACAGCTGTGACAATGGTACACATGTCGAGAGACCAATGCAGTTTCAGCTTACTGTCATCACTTACCAAGCAAGGGTTTATTATTCAATTAATGATGCAGTGAAAAATTTGGCTTTTAGAAAGTTCTGCCTCGTCAATGCATCACCACCAATGTTGGGGTGCCATCTGCTAGGTGAAAATCAAACTACTTTCCCAGCTCAGTGCCATCTCAATAGACACAGCTGCATGGAAACAAACCGCTGATCTCATTGGTAATGACAAAACATCCCTAATGCTTTGTCCCCAGTGTGACGTGAGACTAAGTGACAGCTGATTTTACCATTTATTTCTTGCTGTCAGGGTGGAAAGCAAGTAGCAAGCACTAATTCAGAGCAAAGCAGGTGGTCTGGGCTGCCTGGGTGATACCACATTGTTATGCAATCATAGCTACTGGTAGTAGTCGCCACAATAATTTACCGTTCACAATGTACATGCGCAGAGGGCCAAACATATCCTATATTGCAGTGACATATCATGTATTTTGGAAAGCTAAAACTCTCTAATCACACCAATAATCAGATCCTTAATGCCCAGAACTATAGTAAACCCTCATGAACTCTAAGTCTGATATTTGAAAATACTGATTAAGTCGAAATTTTTTCCTGGCTCAGTGTTAACTTCATGTATTTTTACCTCTTATGTTGAACTGATTTTGCGTTGCACTCTGGATATCGTGAGTGTGAAAATTTCAGGAAAAAGACGCTACCCAAGGGTTTTCATACTTTGTGCACCGCTGTGATATCGCCAAAATAGTGACAGAACCTCGAACAAAGTTTGCAGCGAATTCCACTTGACTCTACGCCACTGTCCGCCGTTCACGGCCAGCTGCGATCTCAGTGATAACAGACAGTTTTAGTTGAGCACCACTTACGTTACGCTCTGCTCAGATTTCATGCGCTCAGACACTGCAGGCAATGGTGCAGCTTTTGCATTTTATAAGTGCATCTTGCTGAGACATGAGTGACGCACAATCAGCTCGGTTGCAAAACGACCGAGAAGCCAAGTAGACGTGCTCTCACACTCCACTCAGTCGACTTTGTAAGCGGAGCGAGGGAAGCGATCTTGCCGCTGCCAGCATGCACAAATGCACTAGCGTTCCCGCTAAGTGGTTGTATGAAATTGCAGCGTTGGCATGACACAGTGACCAGCGCGAAACCAGAAGCCCAATGACAGAAGCTTGTGCGCTTGGGCATAAACAAAGCTCCAAACTGCATGCCTGAACACACGTATTCGATACAATATGCGTGCCTTCCAGTAGCTAATCGATTTATGCAAGGATCACTGCTGCCTGTAGATGCACGACATGGCAGGTGTCAAGTAGCACAATATGTTGCAAAAGTAATCCACCAAGAATACCGTTCCTGGTATATTGAGCTTTCGCAAAAAATTTTGTGGCTACAGGCACCTATTTTGAAAGGCTCTATGCGGTCTGTGAGTGGCCAGGAGCTCACATTCTTGTGAATTTGCTTATCTGGGAACTCCACTTACCATGAAATTTTCCCCAGTTCTTACAACTTCAAGCTAACGGGGTTTTACTATATATTCCAATGTGCAAGCTTATTGCCTGTGTAAACCTCATACCTTCAGCAATGCTGCAAGTTACTTGTGATATGCAGTACAGATTAAACTTAATGCACACTGAATATCTATACAGAAGACAACAGCAACGTAAAAGAGAAAGATGTGCAGAACCCAGACTCCTGTGGTGCCTACCGTTTAATGCACACGTGACATTGTGATAGTGTAGAATCCACAAAAATATGTGTGGACTGTGACAGATCTGTTGCCAAAAAGAGATGCCTTCAAGAGCAAAAGGATAATAGGATCTGAAAGCTGGAGCTGCGCTAAGATCTGAAGAGCCTCGGGTGTGTCTGCAAAGAAATATGAGATACTTTGTGTGACTAAGGAAGTGTACAGGATGACCATCTAATTTCTGATGCAGCTACCTTCATACCAATGCACCCAGGCCAACGCCCTCTTTCCAAATGAACTGCATAAAAAAGCATGGTGACATGACTTGCGGGATGTAAACAAGCAAAACAGCTGCACTAATCTTAAGAGGCTGAACTGTGGCCACCAACTACAATATTCCTGCTCTCAAATGATGTAAGTACTAGTAGCAAAGATTTCAATGTCGAAAAATAGAAAAGAATGACAGCAGAAACGGATGAAGAGCCAGGAACAGCAGTGACCGAAATTTGAGAAGAAATGAAGGCGCAGACAGAATGCAAGGCTGCCATGCTGTGCAGATCCCTGAAGTTGCGCCCACGCGTACCTGGGGATGTGAAACCTGCAGTTGACATGGTACTGGTGCACAAAGGTCTAGACGGGTTGAGGTTTGCTTTCATGGGCTTGTATCTGGTGTTCAAAACTGCAAGGCAACAGGACATGATTATGTTTGTGTACTAGCGAAGACTTTGCTAGCAAGATGTATCCAGAGGGCCAGAAACCTGGGAGCCAGAGGATGTGATGCCATGCCATGTTCAACAAAGTAGAAGAGGCGGAAAGACGAAAAAAATGGAAGAGGAGCTAGTGCCATTCAAAGGAGTCCTTTCCTGCTCACTAAGCAACACACACACACACAAAAAAAGAAAAACCTCTTTAGAATAAGTACACAATTCCCTCATGTAATTTCCAGTGCCTGGTCCATGTTACAGGGGATGCCCAAAAAACTTGCACCTTCTCTTTTGAAACAACCACCTTGAACTTTTTGGCAACATTTATTTTAGCTCTCTCATTGAACCTGCCACAGCTACTTCAAGTATATCCCACTGCTGAAGAAAGTGTGCAACCCCTCAGTGAGAGAATTTCACTTTCTGGCTGGCACGAGTGTCGTGCCAAACATGTTTACTCACAACTTGGCATATGCTACCAGGAATACCACTCAATGTGGGGAAATGAACAGCACTGTTTCCAACAAAACACAGTCCCAGCAAATGGGCTAGCGCAAGAGCATGCCACACACTGCCATAACAATGCATACTAGTGCAGAAGTTTTCATACTGTAATAAAAACTTCAGCACAGGTGACTCAGTGTCACTTGCAATCCAGCACTAAGTGGCAGTGTGTACAATAGAAGACGTAGTACTGTAAGCTGCTGCTAACACTGACTTTGAGCATAAGACAAGCCTGCACCTACCTTGGTAAGTATTTATTAGGGTGTAGAAAAGCTGAGCACGCATTCAATGAAGCTTGGCAAACAGGTAGCGAAGACACGACATAAAAAGAATAGGCATGTACACACTTAACGCACATTAGACACAGCCATACATTTAGAAAGCTTTACAAGAAATCTTGCAGCCAGAGAAGCTGAACAGCCTTTATCACACTCACTTCATTAGATAGTGCACTGAAATATAAACTTATCTGAGGCCATATTCTGGATACATCACATTGTTGGTTCACATTCTAAGCACACATACATTTCCTTCTAGGTACATAGTATGCCGGGCACACAATCTGCGGATGTATTCTGGGTCATGGATGGAAGCAGCCAAGGGTGTTTTGAAGCACCTCTGAGAGCAACAAATTTGGGATTTTGGAGCATGTTTGTAGCAGGAATTGCCCATTTCAGAGCAGAATATATTCGTTTTGGAGCAGCTTGGTAAATCCCAACATGAGTGAAATAGAGACAGACTATGAAAAGGTCTTCTTTATTTGACTTTGCCCAACAGTATCAAGTTACAGTAAAAGCTCGATGATACGATCACGGCTAATACGAATTTCCGGATGATACGAATTTTTCTGTGGTCCCGGCCGAGCCCCATTACTTTGCAACGTGCTAGAGAACGGTTGTTACGAATCGATTTTCAGCCTGCGTCGGTTGACACGAATAAACGCCGCCCCACCAACGGCCGCGAAAGAGAACAGCGCACATTCACGCGCTTTCTCTCCTTCTCTTTTGGTGCGGAGGCGCGGCGCCGGACAGCGCGGACTCCGCGACTGGGCGCGAAGAGTTTGAAGCGGTGGCGCTTCAAGAAATAAATGCTTTTTACGTGCATGTGCCTGAGTGAGTTAACCTCTGACTCTTTAATTTAGCTACAGTCGAATCTCGTTAATTCGAACACGCTTATTTCGAACATACCGCACACCGACAATGCTCTTAGCAGCGCGCCAAATAACGCGGGGGCGCCTCCGACCGGCATTGCTCCGACACCGCCATAGAGCAAAAGCTCAGGAGAGACCCCTCAATGCCGCGCGCGAAGGAACGGAAAAAAAAAGAAAAAAGAAAGAACCCGCGGCGGAAATTTCCCTCTCTATCAAATTGCAAGGTCACCGTTTCTGCATCGCGCCGGAACAAGCGTGTACGTGCCGACTAGAGTGTTCTAGACAACCGTATTCTAGCACACACTAGTGCCGACGTCTCAGCCACGCGGATAAAATGGCAGTGAACCCTTCTCCTCTATTTTCTAGTCACATGTTGACCTTGCACGTTGCGGCAGCAGCGCAGAGGGAAGCAGCGGCGGAGGCACAGTCGGGCCAACGAAACTGCCACACCCGCTTCCCGATAATGGCAGAAAACGAAACTTCAGCTGCGCCAGCATGGCGGCGGGCGCGCACGGAGATGTGCGCACGGAGTCGAAGGTGAGAGAGCTACGAGGGAGTTGAGAGGGAGGGCGAGGGGAGCCACTGAAGCGGCGGAGTTGATGCGGCCAAATCCGCTTCCCTGCCGCCCTCCTCCCTCACCTTCGACGGTCTCCGCGCGCACCCGTGTGCCGGCGCCGCCCGCTCGCTCCCTGAAGCTTCGTTTTCTGTCGTTATCGGGAAGCGACCGTTAGCCGGTGTGGGCAGTTTCGTGGCCCGCGCTTGCTATGCGCTTGTGCGCCGCGATATTTCACGACTCGCACCGTCCGTGCATCGTGCTATGGTGCACGAATACTTCAAAAATACGTCCTTTTAATTCAAACAAATTTTCGGGCCCCTTCGAGTTCGAATTATCGAGCTTCGACAGTAATTTTAATTGTTTCGATGATACGAATTTCGGCTAATACGAATATTTTTCGTGACCCCGTGAGATTCATATCATTGAGCTTTTACTGTACATATTGTCTGTGGCAACTAACTGTAGCCAAGAAAAAAAAAAAAAAAACGTCGGGCTTTACGGGAACGGCACTCACTCCATGTTGATGGTGGTGTTCATGGTAGTCAAAAGTGTATTTTTTGCACAAATAAATTATATTCAGATTTATTTAGTGAAGTTTTAATAACCAACTTCATTGATGTAGTATCATTACAAAGGTTGTGATGGATGTAAGAAATAACCGCTATCAGTGCAACCCAACAAGAAAATAGTGGGAGCTTGGAAAAAGTTTTAAAAATACCACGTGATAATGCACCACTGTGTCAGTGATATCAGCAGGCTGAAATGTAAACATTGTCATCTAGTGCGCTGCGCATCTTACGCACGTCCAAACAACGGCTTTGCGTTTTACAAGGACCAAAGGTAAAAGCTGAAAGTAAGTGATGCGTCAGAGAAAGAACGCAGCCACTAGTTCGCAATGCAATGAACTAGGCCCGTAGTTGACAACGTGTACATTTGAGACCACTGCGGTCCCAGGTGCGCAAACACACTGTGACAGCATATTCTTTCGTTCTTTTAAATTTCATAAGAGAAAAAAAGGACCGCACAAAGCCTATAGATTTTGTTTTAAATGCCTTTATGGTCATTTCTCGGCATCTTTCACAACTTATACATTGACATCACATTGATAAAGTTCGTTAATAAAAGCTAATTATAACTAAATAATTATTAGTACAAAAATAACCCTGTGGGTGTTGGGTTTTTTGGGAGGTGATGTACACCCAGCGTTTTTTTCTTGGATATTATAAAATGAAGGTAACAGTTTATTTTGGTTGCGGATAAATTAAAAATTACACGGATAATGGCAAATGCTAGCTTGCTGTGGCCCTCAGATTCCTATCTGACAAAAAGAAATATGAAAAGGAACATGGTGGGACAGAAGTGCAGAAACGTACCGGTAGGTCAGTGACGCTGAAAGAGTTAACAAAACATCTATGATGAGCATGAACAACGCCCATCAATATAGAGTGAGTGCTGTCCTTGATATTTTTTTTATTCTCGGTGACATTTTACTCGGACAGCCGTTAAACACGACGCAAATTATATGTGAAGTTACTTGATCATTGTATGTTTACCAGTTTTCCAGATCCCTTGAAAGGAAAAAAATACTGATATTTTTTTTACAAAGAAAGACGGAGAAGAAAGATCACTGGCATTTCACACTGCATACACACCTAATATGTATCATGGTCTATACAGTCACAGACTAATTTTTCAGACACGCACTTATTTATTGATGCCACTGCCACAGGCACTAAAGACCTGATGTACTACAACTACGACACATATTTTAGACACCTAATGCTCATTTATTGAATTTTCCAGGCTCGATTTGTGCAAGTCACGACATCAACATTGTTGCCGCGAGGGCAGTTTCTGCCATTAGTGTTTTCTCAGACTTTTTATTACTGCCACTTGGTTGCTGAAGTTGACTAATAAAACCGAAAGTTGAGAACTGAAATTGAACCTTAATTACCCATGTCTTGCGCTAGCCGATTCCAACTTGTGCCTGCAAATTTCCTAATTTCATCACCCCACCTAATTTCCTGCTGTCCTTGACTGCGCTTCCCTTCCCTTGGCACCATTCTGTAACAATAATGGTCCACCGTTTATCTGCCCTACACATTACATGGCCAGCACAGCAAAATTTTTTCAAGCGAAGCTTGTTCTGCATTACAGATTACAGTGGCGGCGTAGTCACGCAAAAAGTCACGTGTGGCGCATACCCACATTGGATATGCAGGTATGAGCCAGGCATATGCGGGTATGAGCCAGGGACAAGAAATAAGGAAAGAAAGAAGAAAGGAAAGAAAGAAGAAAGGAAAGAGCAGGTGCGGGGAAAGCTACGCCAGCGCCAAATCACGAGACGCGCGCGACCAATCAGGGTCATTTGGTGTGTTGCTGGGAGGGAGAGGGAAGGAAATGGGGTTGGCGTGTGCTCCACCGGGCTTCCCTCGCCTCAGATCAGTTTCGGCAACCGGATGGGAAGGCATCGTGTGGTGCGTTCGGCCTAGGAGCAGCTTGCATTTGAGCGCCGTCACCGCAAACTCACTCGGGAAAGGGCTCGTCATCGACATGCCGATTCTAGCATGAGGGCTTCCTAAGCCCAGGCAAAACGTCAGCGAAGAGCCGTAGACCCCGAGTTGCAGGAGCGCGATGTTGAGGCTAAACATTAGCCAAGAGCTGCTGACCCTGAGTTTAGGGCAAACGAAGCGGAACACCTGTGACAGCGTCCTCTTGTCATAAGTTTTGCTTACCCCCATTTCATCGACAGGGGGAGAGCTCTGAATTTTTTCTTTTAATGTCAACTAGAATATCAGCTACCCCCATTTGCTTTCTGATCCACACCGCTAGCTTCCTGTCTCTTAAAATTTCGCCTAACACTTTTCTTTCCATTGCTCTTTAAACGATCCTTAACTTGTTCTCGAGCTTCTTTGCTTGCCTCCAAGTTTCTGCCCCATATGTTAGCACCGGTAGAGTGCAATGATTGTACACTTCTCTTTTCAATGAAAGTAGTGAGCTTCCAGTCAGGATTCGGTAATGCCTGCTGTACGCATGCCAACCCATTTTTATTTTGTAAATTTCCTTCTCATGATCAGGATCCCCTGTGAGTAATTGACTTAGATAAACGTACTCCTTTACAGACTCTAGAGGCTGACTGGCAATAATAATTTTTGTTTTCTTGCCAGGCTATTGAACATTACCTTTGCATTCTGCATTATTACCTTCAACCCTACTCTTACACTTTCTCGGTGAAGGTCCTCAATAATTTGTTGCAATTCATCACCAGTGTTGCTCAACAGGACAATGTCATCTGCAAACTGAAGGTTGTTGAGATATTCACCAATGATCCTTACTCCTAAGCCTTCTCAGTCTAATAGCTTGAATACTTCTAAGCACGCAGTGAATAGCATTGGAGAGATTGTGTCTCCTTGCCTGACCCCTTTTTAACACGAAAGTGTTTTATGCCGGGGTCCACCAAGACTTCACTGACGTATTTCCGTCACGGAAATACGTCATAGAACATAATACAAAGAAAGAAACCAGAAGAAAAAGTTCCACAAACATGCAAAATTTGGAAATCGAACCCACGACCTCTCGGTCCGCGACGATAGATCGCCGAGCGTTTAACCCATTGCGCCACAAACGCATTCGCAGAGAGCTACACAGACGCGCCTTATATATCTAACACTCCTCCGTGTACCCGCGCTCTTGCTCGGGGCGGTGCCGCCGCCTACGAGCAGAAAAGAGAAGTACTGCATTATGACACTAACGCGCACCGACAGTGAACGCTTCGGTGGTCTCAGCACTACGACACCTCGATGCCAGCATTCGAAGGGACGCTGGCATCAAGAAGCACTACCAACGCCAGGTGGCGTTCACCGTACTCAGCACAGCGGAGCGTGGCCTCCGCAATTAGCTCTGAAAATGTTTCTGAAGTTGATCGCGGAGGCTGCAATTACGACGCGCTGTATGCGCTGATTTGACTCGGTGACGATTCAGTTACGTGCTTTGTCTTGCGCGTTGTATTAGTGTGTCAGTTACGTGCTTCGTCTTTCGCGTTGTGCTAGCGTGTGCAGCTTCCATATGCACGACGGTTGCTCATGGTCATCGACGTTGGTATAACTAAAATGAGCGACACGCTGAACAGACCATATATGTATGACTTATTTGCTCAATGGACAGTGCAGTTTTTCATCAAGGCTGCCCCATAAAAAGAGCCCAGTTCAATCTTCAACTGCATGGTCCGCATATTACACGAATGCACAAGAATTACAAACATGGGTAATGCATTCTTCATTTTCCTACAGCCAAGCTACAATGTGCCACCTATCGCCCACACTCCAGATGCCACAGCTGAAACTGACTGCCTAGGCTTGGAGTCCAGGGGTGCTATTCTGGACATCGTCAAATTATGTAATGGCGGCATTTGGAGCCAATCAGAGTGGCCATCGCAGCACTCTGGGCATATCACACCTGACAATATGGTGGAATTCAACGATGCTCAGAATAGCAGCAACTACACACAGGCTATGGCTGTGTAGCTGTCAGTGAATGCGCACATTCAGCTCAATTTAAATACTTCATTTGAAATTTGAATTTCGGTGCTGGCTGGTGCAGCTCGAAGGTTTCGTGCAGGTTAGTGCAATAGGCACAGCGCTTCCATCCCTGCTGGGTACATCCCCTATGGGGCATATCCCTTCGAGCATGCAGCAAGTAGCCCGAACAAATGGAAGTGGCCGCGACGAAAATGCTCATGGACCGGCACATTTCCGCCAGATTACTTTCATGTCCCACACTTGTTGAGTGCCTTGACCAGGGGGTCAAGCCATGAGATCAATATCTTGACACTGCAGTAAGACGTCATGCTTGATTTTTCATTGTGCAAGTATCTGTGGCAGTGATATTGAGAATATGGGCCCCGATGATCACCGGCTCAAAACTTGGACCCTTTATCTTCACAAAGAGCTCTATACTATTTTGAGCACTTAGGAAGACAGCACTGAGAAGTGCAACACCATATAAATCTACACCTTGAAAAACTGGACAAGACTTTGGAAGCGTTATAGAGATATACTCCAGTGTGGAGCATGCTTCTGAAAGGCAACTGCTAGTACCTGTCTCTGCTAGACAAGTAGTTGCAAGAAAAGATATCAATTTTCACGCTCATAAGATTAAGACCTACCAACCATCACTACCAACAAACTTTTTTCACCCTCAAGCTATCAGCTACTCTGACAAAAAGTCTGCTTTTTGTTTCACTGACCCATAAAAAAGTGCTACGTGCCATTACACTGCTTCTTCTATGTTTACTTTTTCCTTTCTCATGTGCTTTTTGTTTTATGAACTTGTAGACATACGGAGCAAAACACACATAAAAGAAATGTAGGGTTTGACGAAAACTCGTCTGGTTAGGGATGATCAGGGCACAGTTCTGTAAAAAACATGAACACCAACAACAGAAATAAAATTTCAAAAGAAACAAGACATTTCAGCTCCCCTGCGGGAGCTGAGAGCCGTTGCTATGAACAGGGCTCCCCCATATGGAAACTGAAACATCTTTTGTTCCTTTCAAGCAATTATTTATACGGTCGATGCTCCTGTTTTCTACACAACTGTGCCAACAGACATGAAAGGCAAGAAGGCACCGACGATAATGCCATCATCGGTGTATTCTTGCATTTTTATGTACTGGTATGAGTTCATGCCAACTAGCTCAACCCCGCGAGTCCTCATCTTGGCTTTTCAAATGAGTCTGTGCACTTTCTGGATGCTTTACCTGCTTAGTTGCAAATCAAGAAGGCATCATGCGGTGCAATAAAAATGAGTCATTGCTAACGAGCCAGGTTTACTGCCTAATTGTGCAGCCTAATGAAGGGAGTTTTTGCAGAAGCATTGAAATGCCACTACCTTGCCGCACTGAGGCAGTGCCAACTTACAATGTTTAATAAGGTCAAGTACAATGAGAAAGAATAAAGTTTAGATCCAATTCTAGGAGGAACATGAGGGGAGAGGGAAGAAGTTATGCATAAACCATTGATGATGATTGTCAAAGTGAGGGAAGCTCCTCGTTTGACTGTTTTGGCCACCTCTCACTGCCATCAAGCTTCTCGTCCTCTGGCTAAACCAGCTTTTTACATGCTGTGTCAATGAGCAACTCCATTTAGAGTCATATCTATAGTGTTAAACTACAGACACTGGATAAAAAAAGTTGCGGGCTGCTTCGTTAGGTGGGCTGCAATCGGAGTGAGCAGTGAGCGCCTTTAGTTGCATTCACGGCTGCTGCACTGACCCGAACGGTGCTACCTGGCGGGGGTTGGGTACATCAGCGTCTACGAGCAACAGCATTCCTAGCGATTTTTTGAAGCCAATCCCAGCCAATCATCCTAGCTCAGTGGCACCGTGCCAGCTAGGTGCATTCACGCCATTTTCTTCGCCCGTGGCAAGCCGCACTGTGTGCTTTTTTATTCAGTGGCCGTAGGTAAACAATGAGCCAAGCCAGAGCGCCAGTGTAACACACGCAACAGTGCATCCTTCTGCAGTGACAAACTAATGCAGGTGTGCATCTGCTGCGGCGAGGTTTAAGGTGTCATGAACACAATCAATCAATCGACACCACATTCACAGTTCAACCCCCGCAGCATCATAACCTATCCCCCCCCCCCCTGCAAAGAAAGCACCACTTTAAAAGCAGCTCTATGACAGCTTGATGCACTCGAAGCAAGAGAAAGAAAAATCTTTTTTTTAGTCAACATGGAGGAGCCTGTTTGTAAGCAGCAGAACAGTTCTGCAGCCATGCCTGGTACTACCCGTGTGCATTAGCCTAGACTAGAGCTACCACGCACAACAATAAGAAATTATTCTTATTAGGGAGTGATCATTTCAAGGGAAGCAGTACTCGCAAAGTTATAAGTACTGAATGCTGGGCGAGTTGGTATTCAATACGGACAAAGAACAGCGCAATAAACAAATGACAAGAAAGAAATGCGACACGAGCGCACTGTGGTTTATTGTTAGAAACACGAATGCAAACATAGCACACACCTGTGCAAAAAACTTAAAATATTAGAGACTAAATAATCAACTTTTGCAGCATCACAAACAGTCTTATGCAGCATCACAGCTGTTATTCAAACTAGACAGCACTTGAATAACTGCTTAATGAACCACAGAGCTTCTTTCAAAGAGCAGCCATCATTTAACTTGCACCTACTTTGCAAAGAATGAAAATGTCAGCCATTGCTATTGCCCTTTATTGCAGTATATGCCAAATGGTTAGCCCAGTTTGCAAACATGCAAAAAAGACTACACCTCTGCAGCCCGCCAAACCGCTATGTGGCCGCATATGCAATAACATTTTTTTGTGTTGCCAGAATGTGTTGTGAGACGTCAATAAATATGAGAAGACCATGATTTATAGTGATAGAATTCAAGCACGCCATTTGCGGTTTAAGTAAGAACTATAATCTATATAATTATTAAGTAAGCCACGAAAACCAGTAAGTGGCGCGAATTGGCAGTGAAGCCTTCGTACTTTGGTTGTAGTATAAGATTACTATACTTAAGTCAGCTGTTATTAAATACTGCATACTTATTGCTTAAAATTGAATTTCTTATATTATTATCCATGTGCGCTTTATTCTATGTGTATTACGAAGTAAAAAAGTCCACGCTAACGAGTGGACCTCGCGTCCTGCGACGCATGGCGGCGCCACACGAGTGCTGTTGCCCACGCGCGAAATTCTGAGCCCACATGCAAGCTAAAATCCATTGTTTCAGCTCGCTCAGGCCTTCAAGAGACGACATGCTTGGGACATCAAAAGCGCACACGCGTAATAGCGTCGTTTCGCTTTCGATAACTTAACTTGGCTTGACTTAAAAAACACCCTTGACTTGTTAATGACCAAAACTGTTGGAAAGAAAACCATGAAAGCACGTAGATATTATGGTAGAAATAATTTGCCGCTTTGGAGAACACAAATCACAGGAACATCCAGCTTGATAAACAATATACAGTAAAACCTCGATAATTCGAAGGCCGCCGGACTATCAAAATTCTTCGAGTTAAGCAGATTTTTGAATTAACCGAAATGAATAAAAAAAAGAAAATAAGCAAAAACTTGCCGCAAAAAGAAATCACCTTTATTTTCCATGTCCGAGAAAGATTACTCGAAGTAAACACTGATGCGGGATACTTGGCGCGGTAGTTCGCCGCCCCAAGTGCCATGCTCTCCAGCTGCCTCACAACACGTAGCATATAAATATCACCCGCACTGCACACAACAAAGTTGCGGATGATGTTCGCAGAATCTATAACTGCTGCTAAAGCGGGCGTGAGGGTGCCTGACTCCAAATATTTAAACTTGCTGGATATTCCGGCTTTCAAAAATGCACCGTCAGGGTTCCCATTGAGTTCCCCCATGCATTTTCGCACTCAATTTTTCAGACGAATTGAGACCCCAAAGTTCGATTCTCTGGACTAAATCGCTCGTTCCTAGTCACGCTACGCAATCTTGGAGGACGCTATGTTGGATTTTGCACTGGCTTGGATTCCAGTGGCTCGCTCTATGGCCTCCAAGATTGGGAGGTGGGCGATATCAATAAAGAGCTCGCGCCATCCTCCAGTCTCGGAGGCCACGCCCGCCTTCCTTGGCTGACAAAATGTTCCAGAGTACTGCACTTTTTCTTTTTTTTTTCTAGTATATGCGGTCAGCACTATTGTCATAACCATTGGTTGTGGGATGTTTTTTTTATTGCGATAGCAGCTATATGGACACTTCAAGCGGATTTCTGCCGCCGCCATCGCGAGGTTCCGTATAAAGTCCAAGGGCGATGAAATCGTCGCCGGCGCGCCGTATGTGCGCGTGAAAACGCGCGGGGGATGCGCGCTTTCACGGAGAGCGAACACACCAGCGGAGCGGAGCACAAACACGACTTCCACCGTCGCGCCAAAGGCCGTGGGCGTATGGGAGGGAAAGAGGGAGGGAGGGAGGGGGGGGGCGACGCTTTGCTGCGGCTCCAAATGCGTATCTTGCAACCAAGCGCAAGGGGAACTGGCGACGCAATCTCCCACGCGAAAGGAGGAAAGCGGGAAGGCAGAGCGGGAGGGAGGGAGGGGTTGTGGCTTCTGCTCTGTGAGCACGTGTCTGTGAGCAATTTTGCGCGGCGCCGGGCGGTCGGGCACACCGTATCTTGAAAGCGATCTGCAACACAGCTCGTACCTTTGTATGCGCTGTGCTGAAAAATAAAAAATAACGGGACCGCTCAAATTCTTCGAATTAACCGAGTTCAAATTATCTAGGTTTTACTGTAATACTTATTCCCACCTACGGCCACACATGTGGACTGCCTACCATATAATTACTATTGCACTCACCTATCACTGTTTCCAGCATGCTTCCAGTGAACCAACACATCCACATTGTAGATTTTAAAAACTCTGATAAATGTTACGCAGTGTTTTGTGCGTTAACACTGCATGACTGGACACTCTTGACTGATAAGCTTTCCATTGCACTAAAGGAAATGGGTACCATAAAAATGTGTTGTCAGTCCCTTTAGTAAAACAACCGCAAAAGATCCCAACTCTGGTGTATGCAACACCTGATTTTTTTAGCACCTAACGGAACAGCCGTTACGACAGCGTCCCCATGTTCCAATGTGATGGTCTTTCACTTCCACTTGGCTCGCTCATATTCTCATGAAACCACCAAATTTTCTTTTATTACTTATTTCGAAATGGCTGTTTCTGCATTCCTTTTTCTTATGTATGCTCCCCCCTTATGTAATACCCCAACAGGAGCCTTTAAGGGTCCATAAATGATGATGATGAAACAGCAACGCGGTCGAAGGGAACAGTTAGCACATAGCTAGCATGCTGCGATGCAAACAAACTCCGTTCATTGTGTTTGAGCAGCACGTGTGCACAACACGGTGTGCTGACTTTGCAGTTGGCGCGGTATTTTCGGGCAACCTCTATGATTTTCAGAGATAGTTTCACTTTCGCAAGATTTCGTGAACTTGTCAAAGTATACGGCCGACAGAGCTTGGCACAGCACCAGACACAGTTGGTCATGTACACGGACGCGTTTGTCCCGTGAAATTTAAACTATCTGATCCGCTGCTCTCTCATAGCATCGTAGGTCCGCTGTGTAAGCGCGCTGGCTTGGCGCAATCTCGGAGGTCACACCTAGCTGCGTCAGCCAGCGCGGTGTGCCACAGTGAGACAGGAAAGTGGAGCCACTGGTGTTTAACATGCCGCGAGCAAGCATCTTTATCGATACATGGCGCAGCGTAGCTAGGTGTGGCTTCAGAGATTGTGACCTCGGAGATAAGATCAGAAAGAAGCGCTGCTTGTGCACGATACGAGACCGTGTACGCAGCTACGCACGGCAGTGAGGAAGACCAGTGTTGCTCTACGACGTATTCGACAAGGGACTTTTTAACTGCCTTGCCAAATGAGTGTGGAACCCGGCGGAAAGTGATATGCTCAGTGCGGAAGAGTCAGTATTTTTGGTTTTAGAGATGAATCTAGTTCATTATATCCATTCAGAGAACAATTTTACTTAAAATGAGGTCGTAAATACGTGGATCTCTGTGGGGATTTCAAGGGGAATTGCATTTAATTTGTTATATCAATTATTTCGTTATATACCGTCTCATTAAACTGTGGTTCAAATGTACGCTCGTGTTTCTGACAACAAACCACAGTTGCTAGTCTGCACTCATGACGTGTTTCTGTCTTGTCCCTTGCTTTTCGTGCTATTCTTTGTCAATAAGTTAGCATGGAAATGGCCTGAACAGGTGGAGACAAAATACGGGATCTACGAGCATGTGCCAAACTGCACGCTTGCACCCTTGCACAAAGCAAGTGCCTTCTGTTGAGACATAGCATTGCGTATTCACGCTCGTGTGGCGGCCCATAATTGGAAATAAGATTACGCTGGGAGAGTGCTGTCCATTTCGGCCGGCAGAGTGTGCAGTGCATGGTCAGACGTAAAAATAACCGAAACAGACACCGCTCTCTTAGCCTAAGCTTCTGCAATTATCTCGATTCCAACAGCAGGCTGGCAAGAAGTGGGCATATGGGCAGGCACAGAAGCAAGAAAGGACACACATATGCAATGCCATGTCTCGACAGAAGGGGCTTCCTTCGTTAAAGGGTGCAAGAATGCAGTCTGGCACGTGCTTGCAGACCCCGCATGTACATACTTGTACAAAGGACCCCATCTTTGGCTTTATTTGTGCTCTGTTCCAGGACCAGCAGTGGGCTCACCTGGATGGTCATAGTTGAAGAGGCCCCTGTTGGCCCGATCCCGTTCGAGTGGCGACAGTCCCTTGTAGAAGTTGTCCTGATGGATGCACACCACTTGGCCCTCCTGCCCCACCCGCGACATGATTTTGCGGCATACCGATGTCTGCATGAGTTTCCAAAAACAGAGAAAAAGACAGCTGGGAGAATAATAACTGGCAATGAAAAAGAAATGAAAAGTGATTGAACTCACTGGCTAGTGAACAATATCCGTACAACTTAGGCACATAGCTCCAAGGAAAACTGACATCATATTTTCAACTAGTATTACTTTATTGCATTAAATGAAGGTCCTAGACATCTGAACCCCATAAAAGACACTGGCAATCCTCAGAGTGCCCTAAATAATTAATTACTATAGCTTTGCTACAGCAAGTTTTGGTTTTCTCTTCCAGGAAGTTACTGTGTCATGACATCATTAAGCAGAAGATGGTAACATGGAAGCAGAACATTGCAATGTTTTGGCACTCGCTGTGATTTGCTTGGTTGCCTACTATGGCACTACTCGTAGTGAGACCCAATGTAGCAGAGCAGCATAGCAGATGACTGAGAAAGCCCAGAGAAAGCATCAAAGCATTGCAATGACCTGCTCCCACGTTACCACCTTCAGCATCATGATGTCAAGACACAATAGAAATGAAACCAAAAAAGGCTGCAGAAGAGCTGTTATATTAAAGTATTTAGGGTACTCAGAAGCTTGCGAGTATAAATAAAAAGTATTGCAGAGCCCCTTTAAAGGGTCTGTCTATCATTTTTCAGGACCTGCTATTTTGTAATGCAGTAGATGCCTAGCACTGATGTCATCGTAGCCGCCATGCTGGTGCACCGGCACGGTGATAAGCTGGGTCCGTGACGTCACATGAAAGCTATGAATAAGATGCTTTACACTGACACTATCGTAGCTGCCATGCTGGTGCACCTGCACGGTGATAAGCTGGGTCTGTGATGTCACATGAAAGCTGCCAATAAGATTGCTTGCACTGACCTTAGTCGTAGCCGCCATGCTGGTGCACCAGCACGGTGATAAGCTGGGTCTGTGACGTCACGTGAAAGCGATCATTCGAAGAGTCTAAAAGTATAGTAATTTCTTTGGAAAGTGAATAGAAATTGTAAAACAGAATTTGCCTATCTGCGTAGCCTCTACTTAAAACTGCGTACGGGCGCCCACAACACTTATTACTGAGATGACAATGCCATGTCAGTAAAATTGAGAAAGCGGAAGTGCATAGGGTTTCTGCAGAAATTTCTACTTAGTGTCAAACACTGAAATTATAACCCTAAATGCCATCCTCAGCATGTAATCTGCCACTTAAGCCATTAGTGTTTCCTACAGCCACAGTCTGTGTAGACTGAGTCTTTTAATTGGCGCTGCTGCCGAAATCCAAGCCTTCTGTGTGACAGTCCAGCAGCTGGTACATTGTGGTAAGGAATGCCTACTGTTGTTGTGACAATGCCAGCACATGTTAAAGGGACACTAAAAAGAAAAATGATTTCTCCTGTATCAGTAAACTACTCTTCTACAGTATCAAAAACACCACTCTCACCACAATAAGACGCTTAGTAAGCCAGAAAAAAGTGCAATAACAAAAGACGGGTGGCGACGCCTCCTTGAAGTTTTCACACCAGCTCACTGTGATGCCATGGATTTTGATGTCTCTAGGGCTTAGTTAGTTCTTTAGCGGGCAAGGATAGACTTCTGTTCTAAAGGAGCCAAAGATTCAACATGGCAAGTCTCGGCAACTTTTGCTGGGCCAACGTGGCCTAAATACAAAAAAAATGCTTTGAAATCTGTGGCATTACAGCGACGTACCGGCGTTGGGGATTCGGCGCAAAGTTCAACAACTGAAACTATGACCTTCAGTTTCTCGTCCAATAATCAACCTATTATTTTGAAAATAAAGACAACAGAGTTTTGAAAAAACACTTTATGTGTCTAAACTGATTCATTGAGTTGCTTTAGTGTCCCTTTAACAGTGAAAAGCATTTTCAACATCTTGACTATGACAGCAAACCTCACATCACTAGCACAATGCTACTTGCACTGTTGCGCGTCACCATGTCAAGAGGGCACATTTGAGGGCCTATTTATGCACCACTCCCTTTGCCTGCACCAAGGCAGTTGCACTTTTCAATGTGCACTAATTGAAAATAGGAAATTACTCTATGGCACACAGAAAACTTAGAAGTGCATAAAACACAATTTTAAGCAATGCATCAACGTATCCAAGCAAGAAAACTCGCCCTGAAGGGGTTTTACGTCGCATAATGGCACACAGATTGGTTTACACTGGGCCTTCTTCAATTATCCGTCCCGGACTGCCCGAGGCGGTGCTTTCAGCCAATGAGGGCCAAGTATGCAGTGGCTCGGACAGTCCGGGACTGTCAGGGAAGGATAATCGAATAGGCCCACTGTTTCACCATCAAGAGACGCCACACGTCATTTTATCACTTTCAGAGCCAAATTAAAAATATAATTCTTTGTTTATGGAACAAAAGCATGCTCATTTCCATCAATGTGGCACACAATATTCTCATTCCCACCACAATTCAAAGACGTGTTCTGAGCGGTAAGCAGTCCTTTTAAGTCTCCAAGTACCTTCTTCGGAGATAGGCTTAGGGCCCTGGTGAATCAGTTAACCCTTTAGTTCACCCATTTCTCAAGTATGCTGTGAAATATCTGTTTGTTTGCAAAGCGTTCATGAATGTCCCGGCCAGAATGCAAAGTGCTATTGGACACCTTAACTTTTAAAAAACTATGCAGTATACAACCCATTTTTGCTTGCCTTTAGTTTGTGCTTCTACATGTCTTAGGATTTTACAAAATGCACATGCTAATGCAATCCCAGCTGTGAATTATTAACATTGAGAACAGCAATGATACATGAAGAAATAACAATGTGCCACAGCATCTGACTTCCAAGAATAGGCACAACTGCCAAACACTGAAAAAAGCAATATACAGACAAACCAAACAACTTAATCCACAACATGTGAAAATGTAAGCCTCATAGCTGTCATAAACAGTTTGTTATAAGAAGTTTTAAGCATTTAAAACATTAATGGTGCTACACAAAACAGTAGCTTAGAGAGAGAATTTTTAATCAAATGTGGAAGCATAACCTCTTGAAGCAGTTTAGTTTGGGTAAAGCTTGGACATGATACTTTCCAGTGAGCAACTTTGAATGTCTGTGGGAATCATTTATAGATTTGACCAGTAAGATCTTCAAAAAAAACTTTAGCCTGGCCCCTTTTTGGCACATCTTCAGGTGCAGTAACCACGGCCATTTTTAGCAGTTACGTTATCAATGATGTTTCACTGTACTTTAATGAAATAAAATGAGTGGCTAGATGATGAAGGAGCTTTTATTTGACAGCTCAAACAACAGATACTTCACAGCATACTTGCGAAATGGGTGAACTAAAGGGTTACATGCTTCCAATACAACTATAGAAGGAGGTTCCTTTATCTTCGTCCTTGATTAGGAAGCTCCTAATTTAGCTGAACTGGGCAGTTCCCATATTGTAACCAGCCCAACTATTTTTACAAAACCTGGTAAACCAGCCTTTTATGAGAGCTATGACCACTCACATAGTCTATTACAACGGAAGTTTTATTTTTTCTCTACAGATAAATTGATAAATTTTAGTGCCAGGTGAAAATGTAAATTCAACTAAGAAAAAAAATATGAAAATTAAATAATAGGGTTTTACATGCCAAAACCACGATCTGATTATGAGGCACGCTGTAGTGGGGGACTCCGGAATAATTTCGACCACCGGGGGTTCTTTAACATGCACCTAAATATAAGTACATGGGTGTTTTCGCATTTCGCCCCCATTGAAATGCGGCCGCTGTGGCCGGGATTCAATACCGCGACCTCACACTCAGCAGCCCAACACCATAGCCACTGAGCAACCACGGCGGGTAAATTCAACTAAGTATTGTATTGGATGCTCAGTATGGATGCCTTGCCATCTCTACTATTCAAAATTTTGAATACTAATCGAATAGTAAAGACTATTCAGTTCCCATATTCGAGTATTCACTCTTCAAAGCTGTCGAATATTCATTCCGTTCAGATACTACAAAGCACAGTTGTTGCAGTCTATGTGGAGAAAGACTGATGAGAGTGGAGACTCTAATCAATGATTCTACTGCAGGACAACACCGATTGCTACGCAGATGAACCAGTTCCCGAGAAAACGCATGGAGGAGATTCCTTCCACACAATCGTTTACAGTCATTAAATAAGTATGTCTTGCCTTAGGCAGCAAACGAATTTGTTTACTCAGTTTATGCAAAGTTATTTATTATTTGGCCAGTCTCACCACGTTTGAATTTAATTTAAAAGAATGTCTGGGTGGGCTGTAGTATTGGAGCTAGGTCCTTCAATTAGGACTGCATTACGTTATGTGCATGTGGTGATGTGCTGTTTTTTTGTTTCCTTATGGTCATTGTCATGGTGCATCAAATACAATCACCTCTCCTTTGTCTCATTTACGAGCTTCGCAGTTGACCTGACATCCAGTTAATACTTATCAGATGTATCAAATAACGTAAATAACCATTTGGTTGCCAAACAGACTAAAAATGAGAAATATTCTGTATTCGATTCGATATTGCAAGGCCGTTTTCCTCGAATAATCATATTCGATTCGCAAATTTTGCCATTCGGAAACCCCTACTAAATATCCAGCACTCGAGCTTCGATCGCGCCCCTCTTGTTGCCCTAGCTGGCACATTTCACACATAAAAATGAACGTAACTGTCCTCTGCTGAATGTTGTGGCTGAGCAACTCGCTTCCCACTAATGTCGTTCCGCCAGCTAAACCAGTATTTTGTAAACGGTTAGTTTATCAGGTTGTGTAACAGGATTTATTGTCTTTTTTTTTTTTTATTTTATAACCTAACCTTCCGGTAGCAAAGAACACTCGCAACTATTATTCTGGTAGACTTTAACACCAAAAATGGGCTCTGGTAAAGATAGAAATGTTCTGACCACTGTCAACATTGAATGGCGGTTTGATCAGCGCGCTTTAAAAAAAGAGAAGAAAAAAGTGGACGCAACGCACTTTCACTGACCTTCCCAGATGCCGTACCACCGGCGACGCCAATCAGAAACGGCGTCTTGGTATCAAAGCCGCTGAAACTGTAGTAACCCGCAGAGTTCAGCTCAGAGCCGCATTCTTCGGACATTGCCTCCTCGGCGCGCAGCGCAGTCAGCAGCGATCGAGTTGCACTACGCTTTTGACCACGGGACTCCTGCCGCCTGCGGCTAGCTTCAGCGACGAGCTACGATCCGAAACTGCGTGTCATGCCTGATTCGTCCGCGAAGAGCGAGTGGCGAAAATTGCGCTCGAATTACGCTATCGCAAAACGTTCGCGCGGGTGCGGATGGAGACAATTGTTCCGCTGAGTTTCAGCTGTAGCAGTATTTTCAGATAATCCGCTTTCGTTATAGCGACAGCCGACGGCAAAATAAAGGTCTAAATGGAGAGAGTGGGTAAAACGCTGATGATGATGGTCGTTGGTGCTTCTGTAGTTCCAGGCTTCAACGTATGGGTGTTCTGTGCTTCAACTGCTTCAACTAACTCACGCATTTATCCAGACCACACGCACGACACAGCAGGTGATCGGACGCGACGAAAGCCAGCGAGGCGATGCGCCGCGGCGATCTGCCGGTTGGGCAGGTGTCCGTGCGCGAGTAGTGCTGATAAAATGTACTACGGCCTCCGCTGGCGCCGTGTTTCCGCGCTGGTAGTGGACGTCTCCGAGTATTCGTGCTAGCTGGTGGAGCCAGACGGCCCGTGACAACTGCGGCGGCGAAACCGAGATTGCGAGCAAGCCGCCGGCGATGTCGTGACGAAGATCGTGCTGCTTGCTGCCGCCGTCGGACACCGCTCGACGAAGACATGTCCACCTACAGGGCAAGGCATGTAGCTATGTATATGTATACACATATATACATATGTATAAAATGTGCAACTGCTCGAGCAATATCGTGGATCGCGTAATCTGGGGGCCGCAAAGTAAAGAGGGGGGGCGTCTTCGCGGTCGCGCTGGACGCCCCGTGATGAAGCGCGCGGTTTTCCTCGTGACTGGTCAGTCGGACGCCTTTCGAGAAACTCTCCAACCACGAAGCTGAAATACCGGCTTCTCGTGCATGCTTATACATTTTTATGCAACCATTACCCCCATCATTTTGGCGATAGCAATCGGATGCTTTAATTTATGGCTACTATATCAGCACTAAGGTCTATAATTAGTTAAGCGGTAGCTATTTGCACATATAGAATGTTACTTTATAAACATCTAGAAGATATATAACTAAATTACCGGCGGCGATACGTCGACTTTTTGGTATTAACGTAAGAAAAGCATAAGAGAAGTTAACTTCGTTCCCGTGAACTAGTTAGCATACTAGAAGCATCGCATTAGCCGCGACCGCTATTTCACAAAGGAACAGCTAAAAGAGAATTTGTGTGTTCTATTCTTTACATGCAACGTGTTTGGAGGTGGTGTCGCGACGCTTCGGTTGTTTCGCGCACGAGTATTGGGTTTCGTCGGCAATCGGCGTGAGAACGTGGACTGTCGCACAGAGCGCCTATTGTCAACTGGCTGTCAGCTGCTGGGGGAGGCACATGTGAGACTCTCGTTGCTTTTCTTTCTGGCGTTTGTTTTCGTAACTCAAGCAGCTGAGGTCTTTGAAATGGTAGCGTTTGGAAGATCACAAGGCAATGCTTTTGGCAGGTAAATAAGCAAATGAAATGGTGCTAGCAATTCAGCACATATTGTCACATGTCAGTGCTGAATAGTGGAATGCACACATCTGTTAAAATGCTGCTCCGTGTAATGTGTTGCTTAAATAAAATGCCTGCGGCATTGTCCTGCCACAATATGCTGCAATGGCATGGCTTGTACAAGGGATTGTTGGCATTTCATGCTAGTGTGTTGCCCGAAGTAGTGGGCAAAATTTCTGCGGTTGCGTATTTATGACTGCAATCATTTTACTTGCATAACAAACATGTTAAATGTACTGCTTATGCGCAGACATGTACATGCAGGCATATTGCAAGCACACTGGAAGGTATTAAGTGTAGCTGCGTAACCCCACAAAAAATGGCACTTATGCAGTGTTACTGCATGCTAAGAGCACTAGGTGGCAGAAAAGGAAAGGAATGCTTCACTTTCTAAGTATAATGCTACTGAAAAGCTGCAATAAGCACCTCCAACACTTAGGATTATAAATATGGTGCTAAATATGCATTCATGACTTTTACGGTGCTCAGCTATTCAAAACAAATACCTGTATCGCATGGCGGGCGGCACTTTTTGCATCACCGTTGAGCACTGGGGGACTTCACTCTTCACTGATTTATTCTAGTCTATGTTGAATTACAACTGTAATCTGCATTTCTCTTTATTTTACTGTTGCCCTTGATGGTGATATTTTTGTCCAGTAACATACTTGCGTTCTTCAGCTGCAGTTATCATGTTGGCAGAGTGAGATTATTAAAATGGTACTGCACCTTAGCAATATCCTGGTCGCTGTACGCATGCATGCAGGGTCCATGACTTGAAGAAGCTCCTGGAGTCAGATCGTATCGACACGCGGAGACTTCGTGAGCTCTGCTTTCAAGGTGCGTACAATTCAAGGTTCAGACAAGAGCTTGCATAAGGAACCATCTTGTTGAGACTTCTTTGAAAATCAATCCTGTAGGTAGGAGAACCACTGTAGAGCCTGTTGTTAGAATATCTGATGCAAGAATGCCAGTGGACTTTGCCAGTGTGTTTTGAACTTGAATGTTAATATGAAAGTGTTGTTCACACTAACATTCAAGTTGCTGTAACAACAAAATGTGAGTATATTATGTTGTAGAGTGGGCTTTGAACTTGAATGTTAATATGAAAGTATTCTTCACATTAACGCTCAAGTTGCTGTAACCACAAAATATGTATATGTTATGCTGTAAAATAGTGACCGATCATGAGTTGGCAAGTGTAGCAGGAAACATAAAACTTAAAAAAGTATAGCTAAATACAGTAACTAAAAAGTACAAGATGTATATAACTTAGAAAGCACAGATAATTGTAATAAAAGAGACAACACTGCATATGTAAAACATGCTTTGTTACTGTGGTGATTTTTACCATTAATATTCTTAGTAGTTTGCTCAAAGTGGCATTAGAGCTAGTTGAATATCATCATTCAATATTGCCTGCCGTGGTGATGCAGTGGCTATGACATTGCGCTACTAAGCCCCAGGGTGCGGGATCAAATCCCGGCCACAGCAGCCATGTTTTGATGGGGGTGAAATGCAAAAATGGGTCCGTGTACCATGCATTGGGTACACATTAAAGAACCCCAAGGGGTCAAAATTAATTCAGAGTCCCTCATAACAGCGTGCCTCATAATCAAATTGTGGTTTTGGCATGTAAAACCCCGAGAGTTTAATTTTTTTGATGCATTCAACATTTCATACCAATGTTGTGCCAGGCAACTAGTGGCTCAGTGCAAATTGGTGGACTAGTCTGTATGTTGAAAAATTTTGTGTTGCCATGTATATAGCCTTCGGGTGCCAATTAATTCTGTTCATGAAAAATGGAGTTTCATCACATTTCTTGCATTTTCAGAATCATGAAAAGCATACAGCTGCAGAGCAGATTAGGAATTTGCTGTTATTCAGTGAGTTTTGTCAAGTTTAGAGAACCATGGGCCGTATTCTGAAACGTTCGCCTAGGCGAAATTTCTTTTTTCGCTTTCAGGCGTGCGCCGATTGGCTGTTTTAGCAAAATTGGATGAGCTGATTGGATGGTTGAGCCCGACGTCATTCAATTTGCTCAACCAGCCAATCAGCGCGCATGCTGATTTCGCCTAGGCGAACGTTTCAGAATACGGCCCCATGGTGAGAACTCCCTACAAATGGGTTCTCAAGTGGGTTCCGCAGGCCCCTGCTCGGGGTTCCGCAAGCCACTGATACATTTTTCTTGGTCCCGCACTCGCCAAGTGGCTAAAATGGCAAACACGAGGTGCGCTTGATCCACACAACCTCCATCACCCATGCCCGAATGTCAAAAAGCACATCACAGTGCGTAACAGCAACGCGCGAACTGCTCAATAAGTCCGCAAGCAGCTTGTAGTCACTCAACCTCTGAAAACGGGCAGCCATGGGCCTAACCTTTCGCACTTGAATCTCAGAGGCCATAACTTAGCACCATGCGCATTTTTCACGTTTGTAGACAGGGTAGGTGCCGCTTGCGTGCGGACAGACGTATAGGTCGGCGGAATAAAAAATAAACGCACGGAGCACCGCAATTGCGTGCCGCAAAAGAGTCGAAACGGCGCTAGCGTCCAAAAACGAAGCGGCGCAGTCCGCATCGTTAGGGTCCTCAGCGGCAATCGTACGCGATACGTGACTGGCAGCAACGCCGGAACGCTTCGTGTCTAATTGTTTCTCAAAGCCTTTATTCTTGCTCTAGTCGCCGCACGTAACACCGTGTTGGCGGTTAGCCACGTGCCTTCACAAGTGCGTAGTCGCCATCTATGGTCGTGTCGATAGCCACCACAGTTTCGTCCGCAGTGGTTGCAGCAAACAGTAGTTTCGTCTTGATTCGGTGCGCGTGTCAGCTGCGTACCTTTGCCATCCATGATAGCATCGATAGCGACCGCGGTTTCATGCGCACTTGTTGCAGCAAACGGTAGTTTCGTTTTGACTTGTTGCGTGCGTCGGCCGCCTGCCTTCTGAACCGCAAGGTCGCCGTCCATCATTGCATCGATAACGGTTGCGGAAAGCAGTAGTTTCGCTTTGACTCAGTGCAAAGCTGTCGAAGATGAAGAGCACCGGCTACATCGCGATGGACGGACAATTTGTTGGCGACCAGCTCACTGGCGAAAAAATAATCGGGATGTGCGCGCGGTTGTGAAAAGCGTCTCAGATGAAGACCCGCGCCGCGGCCGCTCTGCCCCTTCCCCCCCCCCCCCCCCCCGAAATTTTTTCGTGCTGGCATGCACCGCTCACCAAAACTACCACTGACGTGGGGAATCATTCTGCATTCTGTCTACAATGTCTTTTTCACGCTCGAAACAACATTTCGGCACGAACATTTCGAACTCTGGCTGGATTTCGTGGCAATGCCCTTGCACCTGGAGTCACGTAACGCAAGGAGCCCCATCCGAGCACAAACTTTCAAGGGCTTTTCGATAGCGAGCGGGCGCGTTGCGGCATCTCGCAGCGGCCACGGAATCTATGGAGCGCATGGATTTCAATTACGAAACTTTATGGATATAAAGTTCTCGTAAACTTTTGATGCGAAAGGTGCACTGACATTTCCAAACGCATGCTTTAAAAGATTTTCAATTCTGGAACTTTATAGGGTTAATGCTCTTATAAACTTGGGCCAACATGGGGGCACTAGAGCCCTCATGTCCAAGCCATTCCAGAAATGAAAACGCGCGCTCGCAATCTTCCACACACACGAAAATACTAAATATCACCTTGAGTGTGGGCTAGCAGCTGATAATTTGCTCCAAACATTTTCAGGAAGCGTGCCTAATCTGATCGATCAGCTGGACCAGGGCAGTCAAAGTAAAATATGAGAAAACAGAAGAAAGTAAATGGGCCTATTATTGAGGAAATTCTTTTTGCGGGCGACAAGGTCTGGCTCTCCGTGGCCACAGGGAGAGTGGCCCTATGGATTTAAGCATAGCCCCCGTGGAAAATACAAGTATTTTCAGAGCGCTTTTTCGCGTGCGAGCTGATTGTGGAGATACATATCTGAAGAACCATTTGGCAAGTAGCCCCAGTAATGCCTCGTATTTAAGCCCAGATGTACAAAATCAAATGATAGAAATTTGTGGTGGTGAAATTATCACAGAAAGCCTAGATGCAAAAGTAAACACTGCAGGCTGCTTCTCCGTACTTGCTGACAAAACGACGTTTATTGCTGGAATCGAACAGCTTACTGTTTGTTGAAGGTACCTAAACAAGGATGCCAATGACATCGAAGAAATGATTTTAGATTTTAGCACCGGCATTGATGCCGTCTCTCATTGCGACTGCAGGTTTTATGTAAATGTGTACAAACTGCTGCAGATTCTAGTCACCTTTCTAGTGACCATTGCCAGCGCAGAGAGAATATTTTTTAACAAGAGTGTACTAAAAAAACAACTTGCGCTCTACAATGCCTGTGGAATGCATGGTTAGGCTGGCGCTTTATGCACCCACAGAGACGTCGGCATCAACGTGTCCGAAGTCATTGACCGCTTTGCTCAACTTTCCCGCCGAGAGAAGTTTGTCCTTTAGATAGCGAAGCAGCAAAAATCAATGCAAGTAAAAAGCTCTGTTCCTTCAGGTCCATAAGCTCGTAATTATGAAAACGTATGACTGTTCGTTAGCTTTTTAAAACCGCAAAAATTTTGGCTGTTTATTCTAGCAGTTAGCATCATGATCAAAATTTTCATGCGAATACGAAAATTACGAGGACATCAATAACCAATTTTGACCGACCTTGCTCATTGAAAGCCTGACCCACGCGGCGTTTGCCAAAAGCACACTCAGATATTGGGTAGTTCAACTTGCCGCATCATCTGTGGCTTTCGTTTGTCCTTTTCTTTCCTTTATAGCTACCTGCTTTTACTTCTTTTTTTGAACCGAAGCAAAACCCTCCTTTAATTTTGGGTGCAGAATAATTGCTCCTGCTGTGCAGGCAGTTAAATTACACATTTTGCTACTGATTTCTGCATTATTCCTCTATTATTCTACCCACATGGCGCTGTCGCTACCATTGCATGGCCCGAGTACATATCACGATTTCTGCGAACGTAAGTTTGTTCTTGCCTAGATCATCTGTCTTTCTGTGCACAAGGTTTACTATCTCTGACTCCGCAACGTGTTTATTTGTCTTGTGTGACGCATTATATACAGTGACGTTTGCTTAAATACGTTGATTTAGTGTCAACTTTAAATATCTTGTTGCGAGGTTTCGTGTATACAAGCAGTGAACTTTGTTTCCAGCGACTCTTTTTTGCCCTTTAGCGAGTTGTATCTTCGCATTTGTATATATTCCATTCTATCTTCGCATTTCTAATGTATATTTTGCAGAACTCCTGCTTTTTATTTGTACTCACTGTTGCGACTATAGTCTCAGTTTAATTACAATACACGACCGGTAACAGCTGCTCCTGCGCAATCTATTGCAATGAGGGACGCCGTCATTGAGGTTTTTTCTTGGACGTTGCATATGTGCAAAAACGGAAACAAGGTTCTTGAATGACAAAGATTCAACAAAATATTTGTCCTCAACTCATTTATTTCATGACCTTTACGTTTTTCATATCAGCTGCATGCACCGCTTTGCTGGTTTCGAACTGATATAGTTCTAAGGTTCGTGTGATATTTTCTTTACTTATTAAATAGACAAAAAAAAACGCGGCAGCATTGACATCAGTTATTTTTGCCACAATTTTTGGGACATACGAATGTATTCTTTTATGAAAAAATACAGATGTTACTTGACAGTGCGTAGCGTTCAATAATGCGTTTGCAGCATCTAATATACAATGGCATTGGCAATGCAGTTATTATTCATGTATTTGATCCCTCGACAAATTCTATAAGGAGGAGGCCGCGCTGCAACCTGAGCTCCCCCCCCCCCCCCCCCCGAACAAAATTTCTGGCTACGCCACTGGTGGTGGAGTATATAAGCTGCTGTTTTCATGTAATAAACTCATTTGGTGGTCAGCACATGTCCGGCTTTCTTTTGCTTGTCCCCATCATAAGTGGTGCTGTTGAAGTGGTGCTGTTACTAACTTGACCAATTTGCTATGCTAAGAAGCATTATCGAGGAGCCTAGACCTTGAATGGCACCAAAGTTTTCAGGAGGGAAAATATTCGGTGTAAAAGGATATCAGTGTCGGCTGCCCATCAATATCACATACTGCTGCAAATGTGGAATGTGCTGCTGAAGCAGTTCCTGCAAACACATCATCTGTACATGATTTCAAAAGAGCTGAAATGAAATATGGATGTGTGTCACCAAATTTAATGTGAAAATTTAAGGCTTCATGCAAAACATTGTGTTCAAACCATCGATGATGATTGTCAGTATAAGCGGATAGCCAAAATGAACAAAAGAATGAGCAAACGAAAAAAAGAAAGAGCGAACAAACGAACAAATGTCTTCTTTACCAAGTTCAACCACGAACCATTCTTCACTCACCACAAACCATTGACAACTGACCAACCACGAAAACACACGAAAGCAATGAAGAAATGTATTCGCTTTAAAATCATTCTTCAAACGTGCTGACAGACGAACAGAAAAAAGCCATACGAGACATTGTCGTTTAGCTGTTTGTTGGGAGGGACCAAATTTGATCCCATATTTGTGTAAAGCATTATTGCTTATTGCTGGACATGAAAATTGATGCTACTAGTATATCTCTCAAAAATGAAAGTGTTCAATAGTGATTGACATAATAGTTCAGCAGAAACCCGCTAGGTGGAGAGAAGTAATTAAAGGGAAAATGAGACTTCCACCCAAATGTAGCAATTGCTACAAAGGAATTTTCCCTTTAATGTTCAATAGTGAGGTCACCTTGTCAGTCTAAAAAAATATAAGTGACAGCCATTGAAGACAAAAGCAATGTTGGTTACATCTTTTCATGCTAGAGACTGTGCACCATGAATATCTGCCCAAAGGACAAACACTAAATTGGAGCTCATATGTTGACATGCTAAAGAAGTTGTGCCAAGCAATTTTGCGTCACCTTCCTCATTTGTCATCACCTGGACAGTGGTTTTTGTTGCTCAGCAACAAAAACCATACGGCAACCCTATACTGCTGTATCAGTCCAGGAATTTCTGGCCAAACATTGTATCCCTGCAGTACCACATCCCCTATATTCACCCAACTTGTCAGCAACTTTTTTTTTTTTTATGCGCAAATGTCAAATGGTCCATTGAGTGAAAAAGCCGGCGGCTGTCATTTGTAACAACCAAACGGCATCTGAACTGGCATTGCCATTGGCTGCGACACCACATAATGAGCTGCGCCTCGATGGAGCAGAGTGGGCAAAAGGGGACACCTGCTGCAGCGGTAGCACGCAAGGTGTTGCTTGAGGAGGGAAGGCATCACCACGTCTGTGGCACGCGCCGTTGGCAACACAGGCTGCTGCTGCTTGCTGGCTCGGGCAGCATGTACCGCTATGGTGCATTAATTGCAGAGCAAAACTCAAAGGACTGCTCAGCGCCGTTCAATTGGGCATTAATGCTTTCGCATTCACAAATCATAAGAAGTGCTTAGGTGTCCTCGGATTTTTTTTTTTTTTTGGTCTCCCTGTGGGAAATTGCTGCTGAATGGGAAGCATTGTGAAAATATTTTAGCAATTCAAACGGCTGTAATTGATGTACTGAGAAGCATCTCGAATGAAGGTTTTTAAGCTTGCTTCCATGACCCCCAGAAGTAGCGGTGGCAGCTGTGTGTAGATAGCTAAAGGGACTACCTTGAGAAGGCCTGCAAGTTGAATAAACGGTTGTTTGTGAGCTCATTCCTTCAACTTTTCCGGCAAAGGTTGTATTTCTGCAGATTTTTGTCACACACTCGCATGCACACACACACACCTACACACTCACTTTATATGTATAATGTTCGTTATGTATATCTTTTACTCCTTTTTTATGAAGAGGAAGGTAGATATCTGACTGTAGGCTGAATGGCACCGTTTTTTTTTTCTTTGCAGTTTTGGGAGGCTTGAACTGCAGCTTTAGTGGTTTTTGAATGCTCTACTTGTGGGCTTCCTGATATTTAGTTGGCAACACTGGTATAGAAGGATTGTTCTTGCGGGCACATTCAGAGTCCTTACTTTGTGCTCCATTGGTTGGTGTAACATGCAGTTTCGCTTCCCACACAAGTGTGTTTGTGCAGCTGCCCTACCAACTTATGTTATTGTCAGGTGTAGGGCTGAAATACAAATTCGAAGCTGGGAGGTGGCCGATTCAAAGACCTTGTGGTGTAGATTGGGAACCCACTACCAGTGAAACGGTGATTACGTGCAGCTGTACTTTGCGTCTGTGTGGAGAGCGTAATCAGCCGCATTGCGAACTAGGCCTAGACCTCATCGGTACAGTGGAGCCTGTTCGACACGGTGTCACTTTGATTCCGGCTGCAGAGTCGAATCTCGGCGGTGTACTGCTGGTATTGGTGGTACTGTGGTGGTGCTTGCACCTACTGCCAGCCATCCTCAGATGCCACTTGCATATGCCTGGATTAAAAGATACACTGCCCTTGTTGTGAACTGTTCACCTGTTACCTCATTAAGCACTTGTTCTCATGCTCTGACATTAGAGCAACACGTGTTGTGTCCCCTGCAGCCACTCGTGTGCTGCAATATGGCTGACTACCACAGTAGCTTGCGCTGCTGTACCAAGGGCACAGTTAGTGGCCTCACTTGGCATGTTGCTCTTATTACTGCCAATACAGTTATTGGCATACATCAGGAGCTGCTTCTGCATTGTCTAGTGTGCTAGTATATTGGCCAAGGCATAGTTAAATACCACTGTGGTCATTGCTTGATTACTTTCTCTATGGAAAGCTTACAAACAAGAAAAAAAAAACATTTGCGTATGTATGCGAATATGAGCAACTCGTACACCAAATACGGCGAAGCTATATAAGGGAGTCCTCACACCCTTCAGAAGCCCTAGGGCTTCTTGCCACTGCCTGAAATCTACCCAAGACATTGCAACTGCTTTACTATATATCTGTTGTCTCTTCAAATGCTTCACTGTAACTGAGCTTAGATGCTTCTGTAATATTCGCTATATTTGATGCATGTTCCTGTATGCTGCACTGGCTCTATTCCAATGCCGGTGTCCAGCTGCACATTGTGTTAGCACGGTAGGGCTGCATTTCTGGCTGTTCTTAGTGATAGTTCATCACCGACGCCTTTTCATGACAGCTTTGGGCATCCGGCGCAGGCTGTGTTGCTGACTGTTCTCTGACTGGCATTCGATGCCGACCATTCTGCCACACACAACTGCCACATGAACATTGTGAAGCTCTTATTGATACCTTCACTGCAAAAAGAATGGCCTAATGTACAAATGCACATGAGTGGCTCAGATAGATGTGATGAATTTCTTGCGCCCTTAATAGAAGTGCATATTTGTGCCCCTTTTTAAAAAATTCTTCTCTTGGCAGGCATTCCTGATGACAGTGGTTTGCGACCTCTCTGCTGGCGGGTAAGAAGCATACTTACTGGTCCTGTGCCTTGCATGAGGCCATGTTCTTTCTGTGTGTTTATGCACTCCTCCTAGTTAAGTTGTGGGAGCCCATAATACTAATGGAAATGTGTTGGCATTTCTAGGGCATTACTTAGAAGTGCAATGAAGAATTCATAGTTATCACAAAAGGTGATTTACCAAGTCTAAGCTGTGGCATCATCAGAAGCGTTATTGTAGAAAACAGACTTGCCATAACCACTGGTGTGAAGCAGGAACACAAAATTAAGAGAGAAGAAAGCAGCTGCGTGCTTACTACAGTCGAATCTCGTTAATTCGAACTGCCGGTTTATTCGAACTGACGCTCTGGTCCCGTCAAAGTTATGTGTATTTCAATGGGCGAAAACGCTCGGTAATTTGAACGCGAAAGCATTTGCAACGGTTAATTCGAACATACCGTGGACCGACAATGCTCTCAGCAGCGCACCGAATGACGCGGCGGCGCCTCTGACCGGCATTGCTCCGACACCGCCATAGAGCAAAAGCTTAGGGGAGACCCCTTCATGCAGCGGCGGAGGCCCAGTCCGGCCAACGAACTGCCCACGCAGGCAAATGCACGCTTCCTGATAACAGCAAAAAACAAAACTTCAGGGAGCGGCCTAACAGTACGGCCACGCTAGCGGCAAAAACGCCCGGCAACGCGTCATGCAACGGGCGGCAAAACCGGCAGGAATGTGGAGTTTTGCGGTGTGCCGCGCGAAATGGGTTCGAGACCCATTTCTGCAGCAAATGCCGCGTGCTGCGAAATGAACCAATCAAGAGCGACGAGGGTGACGCCATGGAGCTATCACAACCGGACCGCTGCCGGTCTGCGCTGGGTTTTCAATCGACGATCGTCGTCTCTCGCATGAAACAACGAGCGCTCGCGGTGTTGCTCGCACGTTCGGAGAGCGCGGGAGATCTTATTGCGCTGCCGCGCGGCGAGACGTGCGTGCCATGCACGGTGGCCTCGCAGCAAGGCGTTGACGCACAGCAACTTGCCACTCGCGGCATGGCGCGCATGTTTTTTGCCGCTAGCGTGGCCGTACTCTAAAGGCCAACCTCCATGGAGCGAAAAAGCGACAAACTTTCGGCGGCGGCTGCTCGGCGACGGCCGCCCGCCGCCCGACGTCAAAAAAATGACTGTTCGCCGCCGATCCACTCTCTCTAGATATTCGCCGCCGAAAGTCGTCGCGCGCGGCGGAGAGCATGGACTAATCGGACCACAGCGCAGAGGCTGACTTCTGTCGGTCACCCGTCGACGGGAATTTTGGTTGTTGACGCTTGGCTACTGTTCGGTTATCTCCTTTCTTCGTTTCAAACGCTTGTTTTCCAGCGCTGTTTCTCCTCCTTGCTGGTTGTTCTGCCTCAATTTTCTAGGGAATAATATGTGGTCACTGCTTGTTTTGTTTACTCTATATAGTTAGAGGCTTCACTTCCCGATGATGCTCTACCCATGCATGATGCCTTGCGAACATGATGCCTTGCGTACCGCCGTGTTTTGGAAAGATGTTTGATTGAAGTTTGCAGGGTGCAGTTCACTGGCGCATCCGAGAAAAACGCTAGCTGAAGCATCGCGTAGGTGCGGCATATGAGCGGCTCGCTACTTTTAGAGACAAAAGCGCCTTCTCGCAAGCCACATACGTAAAACATGGCGGCGGTCCTCGCTGCCCGCTTCGAATTGAATTTGGCATGGCTTTTGTAGAATTCGCTTCGTTCGTAGCAAATGAGTGAGTAAACGGCTTTCGCTTAGTCTCAGGCCACTTCGACGACAGCGTATTGTGGATAGCCTTGTGGAGTTTTCGAGATCGCTTCTCGTTTCAAACGACACGAAGCCTAACGAGGGAAACCTTCAAGATATGTCAGCGCCACCTATCGATGAAGTCGAGAGATAGGCGTGACGATTGCATATGGCCTCTGAGATTGGAAGATCTTGCAGGCCAATCTAAAACTACAATTAACGTGTATAGCGTACGCTATTAGTTGCATACGCTATACTAAAACTATCTAATAGCTTTCCGTATTTCCTTGATGGCAGGGCAGGCCCGAAGGCGGAAACTGACGGTAGAAAAACTAAATACTGACGTGCCGCGTATTCACAAAAAAAAAATTGTCTAAATAGATTCCGGCTAACAGCGAACACTTATTGTACGCACTTTTTCAGGTCAGGTGCCTTCTTTTACGTGTAAAAACATTGATTTAGGCACTGTTCTGCCTTCTGCTTTCATTCGCCAACGTCGCTTTCGTAGCCTATCTCGTCTGTCCACAATGACTCCTCGCGGGCTGCGTCGACCGCATGGTCGGCAGCGTTCGCCGGCTCTTGGTTGCATGGAGTGTGGTGCGACGAATTCGCGCTGGATTTTTCGTCACGTGAAATTCGTCGCGAAAGTTCGCTGCATGGAGGTTGGCCTTAAACTGGCGCAGGGCCGGCTGGACCGGCGGGGTCGGCACCCACGCCGCCAAATGCTCGCTTCTTGATAACGACAGAAAACGAAACTTCAAGGAGGCTAATCTGCGCCGAACCGGCGGTGCCAGCGGGCGCGCACGGAGACAGTCGAAGATGAGGGAGCTGTGAGGGATTTCAGAAAGAAGGCGAGGGCAGCCACTGAAGCGGCGCAGTCGCCGATGCCAAATCCGCTTTCCTGCTGCCCTCCTCCCTCATCTTCGACGATCACCGTGAGCGCGAGCGCCCGTCGCCATGTCGGCGCCGTCCACTCCCTGAAGTTTCGTTTTCTGCCATTATCGGGTTGGCCGGCGTGGGTGCAACTCGCTATGTGCTTGCGCGCCGCGAAATTGCACGACTCGCACCGTTCGTTCATCTTGCTATGGTGCTCGAATACTTCAAAAATACGTCCTCCCGTTAATTCGAACTTCTTTTAATTCGAACAAATTGTCGGGCCCCTTCGAGTTCGAATTATCGAGATTTGACTGTACTACTGGACAGTCCCTCAATGTGTACAGCTGACTGCAAAAATTTTCGGAGCATGGAAGTCGTGAAAAAGTCCAATTTTGTTGCAACTTTTTTGCCACTCAGCTTGCAATTTGAATCATCTTACAGGGCAATATCCTTGTGACTTTGGATCTGAAGAGAGATTTGTTGACTGTGACGAAATTTAGTGTTTTTTTTCTTATATCCCATGCTCGGAAATGTTTTGTGGTTGTGGGTTCAGTTAGCTTTTCACTGTTACACTTAATGAACAGTGTTGACAATAAGCATCTACGGTAAACGTGTTTTGTACAACATTTCGTTTCACATACTTTTGATTCTTTGTAATGTCATTTACATTCACGGTGAACTGGATCAACATGACTGTCTCTGTTAATGCAACTGTTAGTCATATATAGGTACTGAACATTGCATAAATAGGAGTGCCAGGAGCACAAGGTTCTTTTGGCTAAACTGCTTGCTTGTTTGTGCCATATTTCACACAGAGATGGCATTTTGTGATGCATTTGTTGAGTGTCGCATGTGGGTGCGTTACTTGCCTGTTTCGTCCAGAATAAATCATACACTCTAAAAAAAAATTGCACCCTATGATCTTGTCACCAAACAATTAACTTAATCTGTCCTGCTTGCGTTTCTTTTCTTGAAAACTCTGTGCTTGCTACTTTCATGTCAAGAATGCTGTGCCACGTCAATAACGCTCATGCCATTCTTGACCTGGAATTATTGTGGGTGCACAGCATTACAGAAAGGAAAGGCATGCAAGGCAGATGACGATTATTGTTTTGGGACAGGATAAGCTCCAAAGGGTGCAAACGGTTTTTTAAAGGGTATGCTTCATGTGGGGTGACTTGAGAAAAATAAAATTTTATTTTGCTGCTCCTGAACGGCAGTACCATGTCATTGTTTGGATAAAATGCGACATGTGCCTTTTTTATTGCCATGCTTGATGGTTATTTGTTTGTTCGATGGGGCGAAATGCAGAAAACACCCATGTGCTTATATTTAGGTGCACGTTAAAGAACCACCAGGTGGTCCAAATTAATCTCGAGTCCCCCACTACGGCGTGCCTCATAATCAGATGGTGGTTTTGGCACGTAAAACCCCATAATTTTTTTTTATTTGTTTGACAGTAAGAAAGAATTACATTATGTTTAGAGAGAAAGAGAGACAAAGAAAGGAGAAAGGTGAGAAGGTTAATCAGAACTGTAAATATGGTTTGCGACCTTACACTGGGGGATGGGAGACGTAGAAAGATATCAAGGAAATCGACACCGAGCACATGCGTACGACCACAACCACACACGACCTCAGTAAACACCAGTTAAGGCTAAAGCCATTTTTGCAGGTTTGTTGTACTAAGAATTGCAGGTTTGTTGTACTAAGAATTGTAACGGTGCATTTGTCTTCTTCTGCAACGGCTTATGAGGCCGGCATTCTGAAATGGTTTGTTATAACAAATGATTTATCAAGAATGCAAGCTGTCGCAGTCGTGAGTGTTTGTCTCTGTACATTGTATTGAGGGCAGTCACAAAGAACATGTTTGAGGGTCTCCTTGCAAGCATAGTCATCACACGCAGCATTTTTGCCCCTTGTCATCATCTTCAGAAGTAAGCGCTTGGCAATTTTTTTACTTTTGTTGTAGGAAAAAGACAGCCATATGACAATACAATGAAATTGGGGACGTCAGACTGACGTCGTTGAAACTGTGGTTTTGGCATGTAAATCAAGAAAGAGGTGGTTGGCCTTTCCATTTCTCATTATTATGACAGATATTAAGTTTAATTCAAATTGTGCACTGAAGCAGTTGAACTCGAGATATGACAGGTTGTGCACGTCATAATGTACTTCTTTGGCACTTGATTCCAAAAGCTTTAGGAAAGTATGTTTTCTCTCAAGTGATAAATTTTTGCATGGTAGCTGCAGTGTTTCTTGGGATTGGGTGTTATTTCGGCTACCCTGCTTAGCATTCCCTTTAATGCATGCATTTGCCTGTTTTATTGGCCAATTTGGCCCTGTAATGTTGCTTCATTTTTGCAATAAGTATTTTCGTCACTTGTCAGATAGTTCGGGTGTACTTGTTAATACTTTGGTTTCTCATTGCATTGTGCTGGTGGCGAAAGGCGGCACGGTAATAACACGGATCCATACATGATGCATCTTTGAGGAATTCTTGTCATTCCTAGCACACTGGAAGATGCAACTCTGCCAGTGCAGCCAGTGCTCGGACTCGTTGCTCTTTATGCGCAACATGGCACAACACTTTATGTGCTCGCTTAGATTGCTTTCTCAGCATCCTGTGGATTTCCTTAGTTTCTGTTCTTTAGTTGTTTGCTTGCTTCTACACTCATCTTGCTGTTGCTCTTGCTATGCATGGCTGGCACCTATTTTTCCTGAAATTTAAAGAAAGCCTGCCAATAGCAGTTGTTAGCGTGCATAACTTGCGGCAGCATTGTAAGAATAGGAGGAGTTTCAAGAGATTGCTGGAAAGGACAATTGGCATTTGAAGTGAGGTTTTGCATTTCGTGTGTGCTATAAAGTTATAATATTCAGCTCAGATCAGTAGCGCGCCCAGGATCTCTGCCAGGGGGGTGGTGAATTTTTGTGGGGGGGGGAAGCAAGCACTGTGCATAATGTGCAATTTCCTTGCTTTAGCCAGAGGAATCCAACAGCAAATAAAATGCCGAATGCATATAATAATAATGACACCAAGGATGCTGATGTTTATTTCTTCAGCGTTTTAGTCAAAGTGATTTAAGAGTGAATGAAGAAATACAAGACAGTGATAGAGTGTTTTTGTTAATCAGGAAAATTCGACCTCAAGCCACTTCCTGAATTGTAACGACAATGTGAACAGAGCCCTGAAGGTATACGTTGGACTGGTGGGGCTGGACGCGAGGGGGGGGTGGTGGTTAACTCGGCCTCAGGGGGGGGGGGGTTACAACACCCAAAACCCCCCTCCCCCCTGTCGGTGTGCCACTGGCTCAGATGTTTCATTGCAGGGTCTGATGAGTGGGTGGATTTAATTTACCTCGTCCAAGGAAGGCCACAGGGCCCCTTAATTGTTCATGTGTGCTATTGTATGCATGCGCAGTTGGTGCATGCCGGGTGATGTGTTGTGAAGTTTCTCTTCTTTCTCTTTCAGCTTCTGCTTGGGTTCCTGCCAGCAGACCGCTCAGAATGGCCAGCCATCCTTGCTAAACAGAGGTGCGCACAAATGTGTCTAGAAAGTCACTGTGCCTCCATAAAAATGTCTTGATTATGATGTTCAACACTGTTGTAGTACAGCAAAAAAAAAAATGTGTGTGATGGAATCAAGAAAGAGCCAATTGAAACATATTTAATGATATGGTAGCTGAGCATGCCAAACCTACTTTTGTGGCACTTTGCATCATCCCTATTTAATACTCATATTTGACAATACTTCTTCAAAGTGATTGAAGAAAGCTTTCAAGAAAAAATTGGTATTTTTTATGTTCTCACTGTATTTGAAAGTAAGAATGTAAGCATTCGTAAGCATTCATGCAGCATAGATGCTTGGTTTATTCAAAAAACACAAAATTGCATAGCTGCCAAGTGTGGTGCTTCCATTATTAAACCCTGTAGTGCTAGATAATGTGTTAATGAACCACTGCTATTTAAATACACACCCGTACTAGCTTCCTTTGTTAGTTCTTGACATGTTGAGGGGCTTCTTTTCTGTGCGTATAAACATATGATCAGCTATAATGCTTTTCTAAATGCTTTTTTATTGACTTACATGTGGTGTTCTGGGAACTGATTCTTATTTTGATTGAAAACCACAGACATTGTATGCATGCTTTAGTGCTAAAGCAAAAGACATTTATGGCTAAGAGGCACTTGTATGTGAAAAGAATACTTAATTAGATAAAGCAGGGGTTCTCAGGTACGTTCATCCCAGGGAACCATTCATCCCAGCGGCATTGCTGCTAAGCTCCATAAAGTGCCAAGGAACCCCCCCCCCCCCGATTTAACCGAATTATCGAGGGTATCAAGAAAACAAACAAATGCTGCACTACGTCAACACGCTTTTATATACTCAATGAATCGTCAAATCTTGTTTCTATTTAGCACAAGACCAGTGCAGAAGCTGGAATTCTCTTCATCTCATGACTGATTAGCGCTAGCAGCTGTGAAGGCAGCGCGACATCCTTCGCGGCGCGCGTTTTCATCTGAGACGCGCTCTGCACCAACGGGCGCACATCCCGATTATTTTTTCGCCACTCAGCTGCTCGCCAACAAATTGTCCGTCCATCGCGATGTAGCCGGTGCTTTTTATCTTTGACAGCTTTGCACTGAGTAAAAGCGAAACTACTGCTTGCTGCAACCGCTGTCAACAAAACCGCGGCCGCTATCGACGCGATCATGGACGGCGATCTTGCGGTTCAGAAGGCAGGCGGCTGACGCACGCACCAAGTCAAGACGAAACTACCTTTTGCTGCAAGAAGTGCGGACGAAACTGCGGTCGCTATCGACGCTGCCATGGGAGGCGACTACGCAGTTGTGAAGGCACGCAGCCGACGCGCGCATCGAGTGAAAACGAAACTACTATTTGCCGCAACCGGTGCGGACGAAACTGCGGTGGTTATCGACGCGATCAGAGATAGCGACTACGCACTTACGGAGGCACGCGGCTAGCCGCCAACGCGGTGTTACGCGCGGCGATAAACGCAAGAATAAAGGCTTTAAAGGCACAATTAGGCACGAAGCGCTTCGGCGTTGCTGTCAATCACGTGCCGCGTACGATTGCCGCTGAGAACCACGGCGATGCGGACTGCGCCGCTTCGTTTCGGTTGGACGCTACGCCGTTCTTGCTCTTCTACGGCGCGCATTTGCGGTGCTCCGCATTTTTTTTTTCCCCCTTCAACGTATAGGTCAGTGCGCACGCTATCGGCGCCTACCCTATCTACAAATAGGAGAAAGGCGCATGGTGGTAAGTTACGGCCTCCGAAATTCAAGTGCGAAAGCTTAGGCGCTCTGCCCGTTCTCAGAGGTTGGGTGGCTACAAGCTGCTTGCGTATTTATTGCGCAGTTCGCGCGTTGCTGTTACGCACTGTGATGTGCTTTTTGACACTCGGGCATGGGTAATGGAAGTTCTTTGGATCAAGCGCACCTCGTGTTCGCCGTTTTAGACACTTGTCGGGAGCGGGACCAGGGAAAATTTATCAGTGGCTCGCGGAACCCCGAGCAGGGGCCTGCGGAACTCGTAGGTTCCGTGGAACCCACTTTGAGAACCCATGAGATAAAGCATAATGCATAATCACAATCACGCGTCGTGCTGGAGTTGTGGGTGTTCTGTTAAGGCTGTGAGGCCTTAGGTGTTTTTTAACAGTGTTGGGCTAGTCCTGACAGGTTTCAAGTGCTTATAATTTTCATGAGTTATCAGCACTGCTTCCACACTGATTTCACTCCCCCAAAAAAGTGAGAGCAATAGATATGTTATATTTTTAACTAAGTAAACATTTTGATGCAGTAACAGTTATGTTTTCTTCTTTAATTCAATTAATTTGGCATTTGGATAACTTGGACATCTCCTCTGTCCTCATAAAATCTGAATTAGCAGGCTTTTACCATGTAGTGACCTGGGTTTTGTTCTGAAAGTTCTAGAAGATTTTGTGATTACCACTGCCTTGTTTTCACTCAAATTTGAAGTTCTTTGCTTGCGTTGTTCATTAATGTGTTTGGTATCTTGGCTCCTTTGCTTTCGTGGTTCCTTCTAGCAAGTGTGGAGTGCTAAAATGATCATGTAATACTTACGTAGAAGTGCATGTTAAAGAACTTGTCAAAAGTTTATCTGTAGCCCTCTATCACAGCGACCCTCATAGTTCGCAGTGCAGTTTTGGGACACAAGGGCCCTCCAAATTATGTGGCTGTGCCTCTTATGAACTGCAACGGATTTTGTTTATCAATTGGTGAGCAAGCACAACTGGTGAACTGCACAGCAGCAATACCTAGCTTGTACTGGAAGGGTGGATATCAAGAGGCTTCTTTCCGAAAATGGAAAGAATACTCGGAATATTTACGTAGCATGCACACTCTCAGTACTGAAGCATCAGCTTCAGCTTGCCTTTTGTCTTGTGCATCGTAACTAAGCATCGGGGAAAGCTTGCCTGAAAGATGTAATGTAAATGGTATTAGGAAAGTCTTTGTATATGAGCTGGTCTGGGGTCATGGTTGTTTGGAACTCCCCAGATGGAAAATGAAGAGAAAGAAATAGAAGTTATTCTCTTGGCTATCCGAGACAAGCATCTGCACGCACATGTGATACACTGTTTCTTGTTGGAGAACATGGCAACATTGCTCTATTTAGACTGAATATTTGCAAAAATGTATGCCTATTAACTTGCTCTTAAAAATTTATTTGCTGCTCCAATATAAGGCTTTAGCTGCATCAAAAGTTGCTGTAAAGTGGCTTGGACCAATCACATCACTGCAGTATCAGCATAGTCTGTTGGGACCCATGGCACTTAATGCTAAGGAATCTTATTGTTTATTATGTTTAGGAGCAGTGTAGTCTTGCAGAGTTGCAATAGCCCCAGAAGTCACGAGCTGTTCTATAACTGTCTGTGTAAAAATATGAAAGAATTTAAAAAAGCTGCCTTTTGTCAGTAAATGACTAGATTGTTCTGCATTGCTGTAGCACTGACAAAGTCAAAAAATTCTTACAGTCTAGCACGATCAAGAGGAGGCGAACAAGGAAGGCCATTACCCACAGGGTAGCTCAGGGCCCATGGTGTTGCAGGGCTGAGCTCGAGATAACGGGTTCGATCCTGGCTGCATTCCGATAAAGGGCTATAATGCACGTTATGGAACTCTAGGTGGTCACAATTATACTGGAGTACTACAGTGTACGTCATAATCAGATTGTGGTTTTGGCAAGTAAAACCCCAGAATTGAATTAATTTGAGGGAAGTCCTTGTTTTAACAATTAGATTTGTCTTCATCAGGGCTTTAACAGAGATAAGTCTCCTTTTTTAAAACTTTTACTGCACGCTGTGGCTTCCTTTGTTGTTGATCACTTCAAGTCTCCATCATCCTGTGACTTCTTTGTCCTATATAGGTATTTTCAACATTACCCTACAGTTGGCAATGCTGTACTATTGTGTAGGCCTTCTGGATGCATCAGTAATTTATTCGCATGGTAAACAGAGAGACCTTTAAAAAGTCCTGCAGCTTTGTTTTAGAGGCACTTTTCAAAGAATTTATCTAAGCATGCAGCATTTCTTAATTAAAAAAAGCATAATGACATGACACTTGTCTGAAAACGTTGCATTGGAGTTCTTTTTTTTGCCACAATGATAGCCATAAGTGCAGAGAGCTGTGGCCCATGTGTTGCTACACATGCTTGTCACTTGCAGGTTTTTTGCACACTTGGCAGCAGCCACAAGTCTTATAAGTGCATTTTTTTTTTTTGCCCTCTTGGTGTCTTGTTACAGGAGCCTGTACGAGCAGTTTGTGGATGACATGATTGTCTCCAATCAAGAAGGTGGCACCAGCCCAACCGAGCCAGATGACCACGTGAGTCTATGCCCGTGCCTGTTTGTTTTAAAGCAAAGCTTTTTTTTTGCAGAGCAGGATGGGTTTTGGTGCTGTGGTGGTTGGACTTGTGAATAGCAGGAGGAAATGTGGAGAGGGGGTTAGTGGTGGAGCAAAGGCTGTGGTTGGTGTACGGTGGTGAGGAGAAGAGTATGTGTTGGGTATGGCACCGATTGGTTGGTTGCGTCAGTGAGGTCATCTCCACTACAGCGGATAAACAGCTCGCATGGTCATGGCAGAATGGCTACGCCTCAGTGGTGACGTCTGCTACACTGGTGCTCTGGGTTGGTGCATTGTGCAACACTAGAGATATGAGTCCATTGGAGTGGCCCATTGATCAGTCAAGAGTGACGCAGCACTTGAAGCTGCCTTAGCTAAAAAGCGAAAGCTTCACAGTGAAACAAGCTTTGCTTTCTTCAGCAATCATCTTCGATGGTTTCTGCATACTTTTTTAAATTTATGGCAATGTTCACGAAGTGTCTGCACTAGTTGAAGGATGCTAACACCATTTCACTGTCATTTAAACGCTGCTGACGCCATCCACTTGTTCTTTAATGGAGGCTAGGAGACGTTCTGAGTGATGTCCTAAATGACAAGAGGCACTGGTTGAAATTTTCGCACTGCCTTTTACATGCAATAGGACAAAGAGAAACTGATATCTCCCTGCTTTTATCAGTGTCTTGAACTTGGCATACCCTTCCTATCTGAATTAAATTTGCAAAAGTGCTGTAATATGTAAGGGTGAGCACTCCCAGATTGAGTACATCCATGACTAGTTGTAGAGTGCACGCACTGTTTCCTTCCCAGTAAAAGCAAGACGCTTGTGTGTCAAGATAGTAATAGCAGGGGACGGCGTCAGGCATACACGTTTTCTTCTAGCGGCTGCTTTCTCTGCCTGCCAACCTGTGTGTTATTTTGCTGCTTTCCACTGAAGAAGTTTAAAGCACAGGATTCCAACATCAGTAGTAACACACCAGCATTCCTGTAAGAAGTGTCTCAAAGCGGAGGGCAGTTAATAAAAAGGAAGCTCCTGTGGAGCATTTACAGAGAGCATCCAACTTTGTAAAAGCCAAACATTAGCAGAAAACTTGGGGAAATGTATGTTTTCCTTTTGAAGATAGGAAATCGAGAATGAACCCTTTGAGGGTCGAATTTTTTTGCCAAATGGGTCCACCGGGTCGATTTTTGTATTGCTGATTTAAATTCTTTGAACGAACCTATTTCGAAAAAATATGGTCTTAATTTTTTTACAGCGACAGTAAAGTCATGAAAAAATTGTTTGTGTTGTGAAATACACAATGTTTATTCATGAATAAGAAGATAAGCACACTGGAAAATGGTTGTGTGCACCTCCGGAAACCGAAACAAGTGAGAAGCCTTCGTCTTATCGCCAAGAAGGTGCGATAGAGCTTTGGTGGTCTCCAAAAAATCACAGCATATCCACGAAGTGAATGATGATGAGTGGGCGAAGCACCGGGGGATCATTCGAGTAAACCACAGCTACGGACGAGAGAGAAAGAGAGCGCGCATCGGGAACGAGAGAGAAAGAGAGCGCGCGTCGGGAACGAACGCCCTTGTGCAATGCAGCGCCCCTAGCTACGGACGAGAAAGAGAGCGCGCGTCGGGAACGAACGCCCTTGTGCACCGCAGCGCCCCTAGCTACGGACGAGAAAGAAAGAGAGCGTGCGTCGGTAACGAGAGAAAGAGAACGCGCTTCGGGAACGAACGCCCTTGTGCACCGCAGCGCACCTAGCTACGGACGAGAGAGAAAAACGCCAGAAGCGTTCTCCGGAAGCCAGATTCTGGCTTCCGGAAGTGGAAGCAGAACCGGAAGCGGAACCGGAAGTGGACACGGTAAGCGGAAGTCGGCTTCCGGTTATACTATACATATACATATATATGTATATATGCGTATACATACATACATAGCGGTCTCCATGCCAACCAGAGCTACGGACTTACGCCATCTAGTGAACACTTCATAAAACTACAGGTGGCTACATACGGAAGAAGGACAGACCCACGCCCTAAGGAGCTTCACCCCTAAAAAAGGAAATGCAAAAACGGCAGCATCGTTTGTGTATATACGCGCCTGCCTTGGAACAGGTGTAATCGCACCGTGGTGGGCGATAAACGATCGAGTAACAAGCGGTCACCCTTTGAGAGATTTGAAACCAGATAGCCATCAGCTTAGCGCGTGCAACAAGCGAGATCCGTCGTAGGATAAAACCGTAACTTGCCGCCAGTGCCGCGCGCGTGCCAGGATGTGCAAGCGATAGCCGACGATGACATCAAAGAAAAATATACAAAAAAACGGAGAGGCACTGGCGCAAGTAAAAAATTCCACGTGTTCCCGTCGAGTGGCAGCACATGCCAAGCAAAAGAAATAATTGAAAGAATCGTGCACTTGTCGCCGCTGCGCGCGCGCCTATTTGCGGGAGCGATATCCGACGCGCCGTTACCATAAAAAAAAAATTTTTGTGACGGAGAGGCATTGGTGCAAGTAAAAACTTTCACGTGTTTCTATCAAGTGGCAGCACATGCCGAGTGAAAGAAATGATCGAAAGAGGTGCGCTTTTTAAATGTACAAGCGATATCGTACATGTACGTCATTAACCATTTTGAAGGTGTTCGCGGAGGCTGTACATGTACAACATTGACCCAGAAAGGGTTAACCCCCAATTTAACTCTGAAAAAACGTACCAAATTTTCTGTTTTTTTTTTTAATGTTGCCATAATTATTCATATGCCATTCTCACTCTGATAATGTATTGCTTGGTTCGTTTCTGGTTAGATTTACAAAAAAAATTTTCAAAAATAAAGACTGCTCTTGAGGGAAACTTTCCCTCAATGCTGACCATAACTCGTCTTTGGCAGTGGGAGCAGCACGACATTGAGCTGAACGAGTGTGACTCGTCTTTGGCGATATTGGTACAACCTCCCATGAAGAGTACAGCTCGGGATTTGGGGTTAGGGAAAAGGCACTACTGAAAAAGTTCTGCACTTCCTCAGTCTCCTCCTGTGATGAACAAATTAATTACATAGGTGCCAAAAAAGGCTATAAACTTGCTCTAGGAACTTGTTTACATTGTTCAAGAAAATTACTACCATATACAGCTGCTGCTTTGAGGAAGCTATGATTTGGGAATCCCACTGTAAGTGCCTAATGTAAACATGTTTAGTTTTTTTATCAAGTGGTAGCAAACTGGCTTCACTTCACTGAGTGTGTTCAAGTGTGTCTTCGCTTAACTCTGACCTTCAGTGGAAGCATCCTTGAATGAACTCTGGTTGTAGTTTCACCGGCTCCCCCATCCGTGGAGAATTATGCAGGGAGATTAAATGAACCTATAAAAAAAGGCACATGACCACTCACATCATTTGCTTTTATGAGAAATTGTCACCAGAGGCATTGACATGATTTTTGCTTGGTTACCAACTGCTGCTTCCATGGTATGCAAATAAGCTGTTTACATATCAGTGCTACATTACGGAGTGACAATAGTGCATACGCTGTGGCATAATGTGTGGGCCAGAAATAGAAGAAAATTTCCATAGTGATATGCATTGTTGTGCATAGTTTGTGATATTCTGAAACATTCCAACATTTGAAATTTCACAAGTTTCGGGAACATTTGTGCATAAGCAAACCAGTAGCTTGATTGTCTACCGTATTTACTCGAATCTAGGCCGACTCCGATTCTAAGCCGACCCCCCAAAAGTTTGAGTCCGAAAAAAAAAAAAAACTTACCTCGAATGTAGGCCGAACGAAAAAGCGAGAACAGCATTCGCAAAATGAAACAGCATTTATTAAATTTGAACATGCCGAGCTCATTCTATGTCACCATCGCTGCTAGCCTCGTCGCTATCTTCCTTACTGCTGACATCTTCAAACAGTGCGCTATATTCAGTACCATCCAGCGCATTAGAGATGCTGCATTTTTGGAAGGAGCGCACGTTGCGGCGCACGCAACATCTCCCGTGGCCCCCTCCAACGACAGACCGATGCCGAAGTTCTGCCCGGTTTGAACGTTTGACGATGCCTCTACGGCTAGCACAACTACCGTATTTACTCGATTCTCACGCTTCCTCGATTGTAACGCGCGCCCGTTTTCCGTGAGGAAAAATTTGGAAAAATAGATTTCCACCCGATGCACTGATGTTGCGATGAATAAAACAAGTCGCAGTTTCGCCCGAAAGGCGATGCATCGAATGCGGTAGCAAATTAGTAGACTGCTATTAACAAGCACGGTGTCACGCGCGCTCAAGCAAACATGAACACACCTCGGTCGTTGACCGCGGAAACGAACTGTCAAAACACTGGAGACGAAGCGCGCCTTCGTGCTAGCATGCCTCTCGCTTCAACGCGGCGAGAACACGGCGCGCGGCGGACTTTACCAGTCGCAGATTGCTTTCAAGATAGGGCCAAGCCTGATCGTATCGCCGGAGTGGATCGTCGCAGATTACGTCCTGCTTCGGGCCACTGAAACCGTTCCGCATTGCTTTGCTGGCGAAAATCCTCTCCTGTTGGCGCCAGTGCCGCTCGCAAGTTTCGGATTCTCCGAACGCCCGTGATGCGGCCCGATTTCCGTCCGTCTCCGCACAGATGATCACTTTCCTTTTAAACGCGGCATCATGATGAACTCGGTACTTCATGCTGATAGATAGAGCAGACGCTGAGAACGTGAAGACAGACGGTAGACTATTGCCTAAGCACGTGTACTGCAGCACACGGAGGAAGCTTCCGCATGCTACGGTAGCTAGGCACGACGCGCGTGCGAGGCGGCCATTTTGAAATACCGACGCAGATTTAGGGTCGTGTTGAAAGTGCGCGTTAGATTCGAGTAAATACAGTATTCGTTTAGAAAGCGGCACTATAGTGGCATCGCCTATTTGGTGCCATTACGATAACGCCACACCGCGCGCCGATGCTGCACCATACCGATACTACCGATACGACGCAGGTCAAAAAGGCGACGTCGCTCGTGTACTTCAGCTGGCTACTGGCGCGGCTAGTAGCGGCTGCGATACTGACTTTTCTAGATGGCGCTAACTATGCACCATATTTATCAGTTTCAGTTAAAAACTGGCGCGTTTTTTAAAATCCTCGAATCTAAGCCGGCCCTAGAGTTTCGTATGTGATTATTTGAAAAAAACTATCGGCCTAGATTCGAATAAATACGGTAATTGTCATTCTATTGTCTAACTTCTATTTTCTGCTGCATTAGTAGGGTGTTGTTTCATGAGCTATTAGAATGCTACAAGTTGTGATGTTGCTGCATCATGCCTCCAACACATGTGTGGCACAAGCGGTGTTGAATCATTGCAGAGACGAGATGTCTTTGTTGCAATCAGTGATAATGCTCTCTGCACTCAGTCAGTCAGTAAGCACCTTGCGAGTTACCTTGGAACTTGTGAAGGCCTTCAGCCTCATGTGAGGCCTTCGCCTGGAGAAGGGCTGTACAGCCCTTGGCCTTGCCATAGCATGCCTAAGCATACAAGGGAGTCCTGAACCAGAAATGAAGTAAAAGCAGAAAGCAGTTAACACAAAACCACTGCAATAACTTAGCTGCCAGTATTGCAGTTAAGCAATATTGGCACCTGTTTTGTCCTTTGTTGGCAGTTGTTGATTGTTGCATAGATTTCCCGAATTTTCCAAGCTTACTAGTGTGGGACGCTATGTTACGCAGCCCCTCAGTGTGAACCCGAGCAGCCGGTGGCAGGTGTACTTCCGGGACAATGAGGTCCTTCTGCAGATCGACAAGGATGTGCGGCGCCTGTGCCCGGACATGTGCTTCTTCCAGCGCCCCACCGAGCACCCGTGCGTCCGGATTGCCGCCGACCCTCGGGTGCAGGGGCTACGGGAGCGTGTGCAGCGCAGCATGCTGCGGGCTGCCAATGTCACACGCTCCCGCCAGGGCATCACCAACGTGAGTCTCGTTCTTGGCCTGTTTGAGCTGTGGAAGAAATGATACTTTTTCACGCTTGATGCTAGCTTTATTGTTTCCTAATAGCTACATTACTACAAGCTGTTTTATGGAACGGAATTTATAATTTGCTTGAGCTCTCTTTGATAGGTCTGGGCTATATGCATACTTTGAATGTTCACCTTGCTGTTTATTAAACTGGTCTTTTGTGATAGCATAGTAGCTGAGGGTTGTTACTGTGATAGGTTAATGATGAGATTGGTGGTGCACTTGCCTGTCGCACTGCCATTGTTATGAGAGCCACCATGTTGACTTGAAAAGACTAGACACAGTTACAGTGCTAATATCTTCTCTGCATGGGGTTTAGTTGTTTGCATGAGCTTTGTGGCCAAAATTGTTGCATGAAAGAATGGAGGAGGGGAAAGACGGGAGTTTCTCATTCTTCTTTCCCTGTCTTCTAACACAGCAGTCTGTACAGAACTGCTTTCGCTTTTCGCTGCGAAAATAGTGCCCCAGAGTAAAAAAAATAGAGGAGTACTCTTCCTGAGATCTGTCATTTGATGAGTTAGAAGAGCATGGGCTTCTCATTATGACAGGTGGTTTTTCTTTTTTTTTTTTGCTAGACTTTACAGAACTTTTAAAAAATTGCCTTTGGCAGACAGCAAATTCTAATCCTTGAACTGGATTGTTCGAAGAGGCAAACATTATTTGTGCAATAAATAGAAATGCATAGATGGCTAATTAACAAATCACTAATTCGTCTAACTAATTACTGCACATTTTGTAATTTGTGAATCGTAGAAGATGATTTTACAAGGCACATCCACTTGGAGTGAATTCTGAGGAGGGCACTGGTTTCGAGATATGCGCCGTCAAACTTGTGATGAAATGTGCTGTTGTTCCACTTAATGTTAAACAGTACAGTCAAACCTCGAAATAACGAACCTCAATTTAACGAAATTTGCGATGTAACGAATTAGTTTTATTTCCCTATCTTAATTCTGTTGAATTACCGAAACCTCGATATAACGAAATTCTTGAGCGAGTGCATGTGTGCATGCATGCGATCGTGCACGAGGCGAGCCTGCATCCCTCGACCCGGCGATATTGCCGCCGCGGGCGTGGCCTTTCCCCCTGCCTTCATTCAAACCTGATCCCGCCGCTTGCTGCAGCTGGCCTAGCCCGCCAAGCCGGCACTCTCCTTTTCCAGTTGATGTTGCCGAAGAAAAAAAGTTCTTTTTTTTAAACGCGCTGGCAGCGCTACTCTTTGCTTACTGCGCAAGTCTCTGCGCTTTACTTCACTAACCTGACGCTATATAAGGGCCGTTTATAATCCGTCGTAACGCGAGCTGCGCGCGCACGCTACGTCAGCACCGGCGCAGCCAACGTAACCGGCAGCTTCTGACACACCCCTACGGGCCCGGCGCCGAATTGGCTCCTGACCCACTCACGCGTTGGTCGCGCCGACCCACAATGCCATTTCGCACGAAGAAATAAAGGCGCCCACGCCGCTTCGCCGACGGTCGCAGACAGCCGTTCAGAGCGCCGCGTGGGCTTGGGATAGTTCTGCGCATGCTCTGAAGATAACAGCCGACGGCGCGCGCGTCTGGCGCAGCACAACCGGCGTAACGTGACTGGCCGCAAACGACGCTGGCCCGCGCGCCGATGACGTCGGACTATAAACGGGCCTTATACAACGCCATTGGTAAGCGGTAAGAATTGAGTAAATACGGTAAGCGTTTGTTTTTCTAATTTTTGTGCCGAACCTGCATATAACGAAATCCTCTTTTTAACAAAGTTTTTCGGGAATTTGTCAATTTCGTTATATCCAGGTTTAACTGTACGCCATTTCATGCTTTGAAGCACAATAGTAACTGGATTGCGACTGTATTTTGTCGCACACTTTAGGAATGAATATCTTGAAAATGGTGTCATCCTGAGAAGTCGTTACGAGCGAATGTGCCTTACAAGCTTACCGGCTACAATTCATAAATTGCAATGTGTGGTGTAAGATAATTTTAAATTAATTTCCGACATTTTGTTAGTTTTATGATTATTCATTTTAATTTCATTTCTTCTGCAAGTAATATCCGTCTCTTCGAGTAATCCAGCACAAGAATTAGAATGTTAGTCATTAGTCATTTGATCACGGTTCATAATTTTTCGGCAGAGATGGACAAGGAGCTAAAGAGTGATAACGGCTTATGATGATTGGAACGTCATCAGCGCACATGGCGCCACCACCTGCAGTACTGCTTTCATTATCAATGCACCTTGCGCCTCCGTCATAACCAGTCTGTGTCGCCGCAGCTCTGTCGTTTGTACTGGCCAGATCAGGTGTCATAACACTGAGAATGACACCCCACTGCCTGGAGATGAGCAAATGGCAGAATGCTTATGCATACTTAGACTACTCCCAGAGTAGTTTCTGCTTGAAATTTTTTAGCCAGTGAGCTGGTTGCCAACAAATTGTCCGTCCATTGCGATGTAGGCGGTGCGCTTCAACCTCGACATTTTTGCACTGAGTCAAAGCGAAACTACTGTTTGCCGCAACCACTGCGGACGAAACCGCGGCGGCTGTCGACAGTGACCGTGCAGTTCTGAAGGCAGGCGGCCGACGCACGCACCAAGACAAAGTGAAATGATCGTTTGCTGCAACAACTGCAAACGACACCGCAGTCCCTATCGCCGCATTCATAGATGGCGACTACGCATTTTTGGAGGCACGCGACCGACGCGTGCGCAGAGTCAAAACGAAACTACTTTTTGCCTCAACCGCTGCAGACAAAACCGTGGTGGGTATTGACGCGATCATGGATCGCGACTGCGCAGTTATGAAGGCACGTGGCCAGTCGCCAATGTGGTGTAATGTGCGGCGATAATACAAGAATAAGGGCTTTAAAGGCATGATTAAGCCTGTTTCACATGCAAGCGAAAACGCTCGCAATTCCTGCCGCTGGGGCGCAGAAACCTGTTTCGAGCGGCGGCGGCACTAGCGGCTAGAGCGGCGAGGTTCAGGGAAGTTGTAATTACATTCGCGGCGGCAGCACCGCTTCCGAACCGATGACGGCCCGCCTCGCCACATGACCAGTGGAGGACTAGTGCGGGAAAGTCTGCGCATAGGACAATATTCGCAACGATGGAAAATGCATAACGGCAATGCATGGGAAACGAAACCTTGTGCAAAGCTTCACAGCTTTGCGCTGCTGTTTGCTCCATTCGCTCAATCGCTTGCATGTGAAACAGGCCTAAAAATTAGGCACGAAGCATTCAGGTGTTGCTATCATGTATGATTTCCCCTGATGACTATGGCGATGCAGACTTGACGAGCACGGAACTAGGGAATATTTATCCGTGGCTGGTGGAACCCCTGGATTCCACGGAACCCACATTTAGAACCCATGTCTTAGGAGATAACGACACTTTGAATGGCGGAGAACCTTGCTTTGAAATGTGGCTTCATGGCAGCAACGTGTGTGCTGCTGTGAAGTACAAAAATACGATATCTAGTTTCACATACCCAGTGACCCAAGTTTGAGTGAGAGAGTTTCATTGAAGATTGACACATAAGCAGTGGCACATACACAGTAACACGAGTTGGCATGAAACAGGTTAATTACTGACCGACACAAACACAATGTCACATACCGATAACCCAATGGTGTAAAACTCTTGGAGTGTGTGTGCCAGGACTGGTCGCATGCATGCAGCACATTTTATTGCGATAGCAATTACAGTCGCCAACCGTTTATTCGGACTCGACGGGAACCGCGAAAAAATCCGAATAATCGAGAGTCCGAAAAAAAAGGACTCGCCAGAAAAAAGTACCTTTATGGTCCCAGTGGACGGAAAAAATTGTCAATGCGCGACTGTACAGATGCACGCTTACGCGCGATCAGGTCAGCCTTATTTCGGACAGTGTCTGGCTGTCGCTATAGACAGTCTTGTAATTGCCGCGTCTCGTCGGCGCAGATGGCACGGGAGGCCTCGGAGCCATTTCGCACTACGCGACGACTGGACGAGATCTAACAAGCAAATCAGGTCTAACACACTAAGCCATGGGTTCTCAAAGTGGGTTCCGCGGAACCTACGGGTTCCGCGATCCACTGATAAATTTTCCCTGGTCCCGCTCTCGACAAGTGTCTAAAACGGCGAACACGAGGTGCGCTTGATCCAAAGAACCTCCATTACCCATGCCCGAGTGTCAAAAAGCACATCACAGTGCGTAACGGCAACGCGCGAACTGCGCAATAAATACGCAAGCAGCTTCTAGCCACCCAACCTCTCGGAACGGGCAGCGCGCCTAAGCTTTCGCACTTGAATCTCGGAGGCCGTAGCTTACCACCATGCGCCTTTCTCCTATTTGTAGATAGGGTAGGTGCCGATAGCGTCTAACAAGCAAATCAGGTCTAACACACTAAGCCATGGGTTCTCAAAGTGGGTTCCGCGGAACCTACGGGTTCCGCGATCCACTGATAAATTTTCCCTGGTCCCGCTCTCGACAAGTGTCTAAAACGGCGAACACGAGGTGCGCTTGATCCAAAGAACCTCCATTACCCATGCCCGAGTGTCAAAAAGCACATCACAGTGCGTAACGGCAACGCGCGAACTGCGCAATAAATACGCAAGCAGCTTCTAGCCACCCAACCTCTCAGAACGGGCAGCGCGCCTAAGCTTTCGCACTTGCATCTCGGAGGCCGTAGCTTACCACCATGCGCCTTTCTCCTATTTGTAGATAGGGTAGGTGCCGATAGCGTCTAACAAGCAAATCAGGTCTAACACACTAAGCCATGGGTTCTCAAAGTGGGTTCCGCGGAACCTACGGGTTCCGCGATCCACTGATAAATTTTCCCTGGTCCCCCTCTCGACAAGTGTCTAAAACGGCGAACACGAGGTGCGCTTGATCCAAAGAACCTCCATTACCCATGCCCGAGTGTCAAAAAGCACATCACAGTGCGTAACGGCAACGCGCGAACTGCGCAATAAATACGCAAGCAGCTTCTAGCCACCCAACCTCTCAGAACGGGCAGCGCGCCTAAGCTTTCGCACTTGAATCTCGGAGGCCGTAGCTTACCACCATGCGCCTTTCTCCTATTTGTAGATAGGGTAGGTGCCGATAGCGTGCGCATTGACCTATACGTTGGAGGAAAAATTAAAAAAAAAAAAAACGCGGAGCACCGCAAATGCGCGCCATAAGAGCAAGAACGGCGTAGCGTCCAACCGAAACGAAGGGGCGCAGTCCGCATTGCAGTGGTCCTCAGCGGCAATCGTACGCGGCACGTGACTGACAGCGACGCCGAAGTGCTTCGTGCCTAATTGTGCCTCTAAAGCCTTTATTCTTGCGTTTATCGCCGCGAGTAACACCGCGTTGGCGGCTAGCCGCGTGCCTCCGTAAGTGCGTAGTTGCTATCTCTGATCGCGTCGATAACCACCGCAGTTTCGGCTGCGTGCCTTCACAACTGCGTAGTCGCCTCCCATGGCAGCGTCGATAGCGACCGCAGTTTCGTCCGCACTTCTTGCAGCGAAAGGTAGTTTCGTTTTGACTTGGTGCGTGCGTCAGCCGCCTGCCTTCTGAACCGCAAGGTCGCCGTCCATGATCGCGTCGATAGCGGCCGCGGTTTCGTCCGCAGCGGTTGCGGCAAGCACTAGTTTTGCTTTGACTCAGTGCAAAGCTGTCGAAAATAAAAAGCACCGGCTACATCGCGATGGACGGACAATTTGTTGGCGAGCAGCTGAGTGGCGAAAAAATAATCGGGATGTGCGCCCGTTGTTGCAAAGCGCGTCTCAGATGAAAACGCGCGCCGCGAAGGATGTCGCGAGGCCCTCGCCGCTGCTAGCGCTAGTCAGTCATGAGATGAAGAGAATTTCAGCTTCCGCACTGGTCTTGTGCTAAATAGAAACAAGATTTGACGATTCATTGAGTAAATAAAATCGTATTTACGTAGTGAAGCATTTGTTTTTCTTGATACCCTCGATAATTCCACATTCGGTTAATTCGGGGGGGGGGGGGTTCCTTGGCACGTTATGGAGCTTAGCAGGGTTCCCTGGGATGAACGTACTTGAGAACCCCTGCACTAAGCACAAGAGCGAGACTTGAAAGGTAGATGTTGACAAGGCCTAGGTCACGTAACAACTGACAACGCAAAGGCCGAGCACCCACTTCCAAGCACACTGGCTTGGCCTGGCCTGCTGTTTGGCCGCGGTATACAGTCAATGGATACTGGACTGGCTAAATCCGAAACACGACAACCAATAGGTACAGCCAACAAAAGTATAGCCTTCGAGATCGGCAACTGACACTTGTAGGTGCTGCGTGGATTTAGACACCAGCAATCCAACCATAGCAAGCGCGCCCTTTCAGTGCTGGCAACCTAGCAAAATGTAAACATCGCCGCCAACTTGTTGTGACCGTATCGTGGCGTACGACGTCGCATCTGACCAGGCCGCCGGAGTCCGAAAAATCGAACGGCGCGCTGTAGAGCGTTCGAACTATCGGTCGTGGTTATACATTACTTCAATGGGACGAGTGGCGGTGCCGCGAAGGTGTCCGAATAAACGAGCATGTCCGAATTTTCAGCGTCCGAATAAACGGTCGGCGACTGTACACAGATGCTATCGACACCGCTTGGGCTGCCACGCTGTCATGCTGTCCCACTGACAGCGCATGCGCGACTTGCGCACGTGTGGTTTGAGGTTTTCCAGAGACAGAGAGTGCATTTGGTTGCAAAAACGTCAAAGCAAAGTGGATGCACCTTCAGCACTATGCTGAATAACCTCGGTGGCAGAGCAAGGGCAGCGTTCTGCCTTCTGCCGCTGGCATGAGCATTGTGCGCACGCGCACTATAAGCACACTGGCATTTCTGATGGTGTGGTGGTGATGGTGTGTTCTAACTTTATCTAATATTTCACTGGGTGCTAACTAATGCCGATGGTTTCCTGTCCTTCTCATCTCACGCACCATCGAGGTGCGATGCCACTGGCAGTGCCCATCACGCGAGTGTTGCGAGACGCCTGGTAGCTGTTGGGACACTTGTTCCTTCCTTCTGCCCAGCAGCAGTTGCTTTGCATGCTGCACTGTGCCAACATGTTGCACCCACGTATAGTTAGAACTCCATTCGAGAATATTAAATGCAACAATAAACCTTGCTATCACTGTCAATGCTTCGCTCTTGGGGCGAAACTGCCAAATTTCTTAGTTGGCCAAGGACGGCTTATTGTCGCCATCACACTTTTAAAGAACTCCAGATGGAAATTGTCTTGGTTGTAATGCCTTTTGCAAACTTCTGCAGATATCAGCTTGCGTGCGGTCACGACCCGCACACGAGCCACTGGAGCAGCTCGGTGAAGGACAAGAGGCCCACTGGGAAGTGGTTGAACGTATTCTCTTCCTCTATGCAAAGCTTAATCCAGGCCTCGGATATGTTCAAGTGAGTGTGGTCTCCTGCTCTGGCATAGTCTGATCTCCCTCCTAAATGTCAAATTGTGGCTGCAGAGGCTGCATGTTGGCATTTTGACACATCACCACACATTGTAACATCTCACAAGTGGTTCGAACTGACTAGAGGAGGTTATCTTACTGCAGCATTTCTTATACAGTAAAACCTCATTAATTCAGATTTCATGGGACTGAAAAAGATGTCCGAATTAATCGAATGTTGAATTATCAAGATTACCAAGAGAATAATAACAAATGCTTAATACATCAACACAAATTTATTTACTGAATGAATCAGCAAACCCTGTTTCAGCAAATTGCTGTGCGTCTGGCCACTTGAGGCACTTTGTATGCATTCGCGGACTTCTTTCACGCTCGGAAAAACACTTTTATGTAGCACTTATTGAGTAACAGAAAGCTGTATTGGTAGTTTTTCATGTTGCTCTATAATTTTCTCATTGACACTTTTCATCTAATTGTAATATTTGAGAAGTTGATTAATTCATTAAGACTAATTATGTAATAAGGTGGAGTGCAAAAAATAATCCGAGTATCTCCAAGCAACGGCAAACAACATTACCTTGGTTCTGTCCAGCTACGTGGTATTTGCATGTTTTAAAATCAACCTATGCCAACAACTATTCGGGTAGATAGCATTAGTTTTGTCAAAATTACCTATGGTTTAACTTTAGAGGGCTTGTATAATATGAAGATGCGAAAACAATGCAAAAATAAAAAATATATAGAATTGCCAATTGCATTTAGGAAAGTGAAGAAGGAATGTGTTCCTATTACACATTAGGTTCTGCTGTATTATGAACCGACCTTCCTTTTTTTTTTTTTCACATAGTGCTCCGTGTTAATACATATGCACTAGCAGCGAGATCACCCTGAACGTTCTCAAAATGCCTCTGAATCGTGCACGCAGCATTTCCAAGTCCTTCCGTTCTTTTCTAAGCCAGTGAAGTGCTTTTTACGCACGTCTTAGGTGAACACCACTTCATCGCAGTTCATGCAGTGAGGTAGAGTCGGGGTTGTGTTTAGTGCTTGGATTGAGTTTATAAACAAGTGACTACTTACTGCTTTTACATGGCTTGCCCACTTTAAAAGTTGCATATAATAGTTTGCAGTCACTTTCATAAACCTGCTCCAAAAGTCCATTTTACTGCTCCAAAATTAAGCTCCAAAAGCTGCTCCGAAATGGCATGGGCTAGTAACATCACTGTTCCTTTTTCATTGTATTTTACGCTACCTGCAGCCTACAGAGCAGTACAGCCAACTAGTCCAAACTGTTACCTTAGTGATCTAGTGCATTGTCAATAACTATTTTGTTTGGCTACACCAATTATGTGTATGTGTAATATAGGACAGTAAGAGATTTGAATACAACACCGGGAGACATTAAAGGGACAATAAAGGAAAGGCAAATAATAAAGCGAAGTGATAGGTTACTGCTTCAAGTGTATCTAAAGCAAAGCCTTCATAAATGAGAAAATGACATAAATACAGGACATGATTAGTGCAGCGACTGTGAGAATGCAGTAGTACCAACTTCCATGATAGGACATGACCCATTCGTAATTGTTTACATGTAGCCTATCTCATATAATTTAAAAAAAAAGGTAATTACCTTGCATTTCAATGTGAAAGGGAATGCGGTTTGGCTAGGCTCATGTCATTTTCTTACAGAAAAATTTTACTGCTGGTACTTCTTCGTCACATTACTCGTTCAGTGCTTTTTTTTTTTGAAAGAATTGTGGCACCTCCTCCTCATGGGCCACTGACTTAGTGCCTGTCTTTGAGGTCATTAGAACAGTTGCATTGGAACAGCCATCGTGGGTGATTTGCACTCCGGAGAAATTGTGCGGTTCATTATGTTGCAGTTTTTTTTTTTCAGCAACTAAGTCGTCCCTTGACATAAACATTTCAAGGTTTCTAGAAGGGTCATCTAACAACCAGGATTGATTCGTTTATTTTAATTATCAGTGTCTCTCTGGATTACTTTGTGCCCAAAGTGGCAAAAGTGGCCTGTCACTTTTCTTGCCTGGCAGTAGAAAAGTGAATATCAGACTAGTGTTCAACCAACAAACGCTGAATCATTGGAAATTAACAGTGCACTTCATTCTTTTTCTGTCCTCTCTCGCGTGCAGGGTATGAATGAGATTATTGGCCCCATTTACTACACCTTGGTGTCTGATCCCAACCCAGAGTGGAGAAGTGAGTAGGCAGCGCTTTTTCTTCTCTTTGTTTTGTTAAGCTGACTTTCCTGCTTATGCAATTAATATAACAGCGAAGATGCTACCAAAACCGTGTGAAACTCTAGCGTGCTACGACTGCTGCTGTCGAGAAGTGCAGTGTAGGGTTTAGCTGTGGCAAAAGGAATAGCAGACATAGATCCTTGTCAAAGGTGTCACTTGTGCTTCTGTGTGATGGGGGACATTTGTTTAGCAGCCACAACTTCACTAGCATTGTCTTTTTGTTTAATTCGCATGTATTAATTAAATTAGTGCTACGGACAGTCACTGGCTTTATGAATGTAATCAATTTAGTCCAAAGGGGGACGGCACTTTTTTTCTTTTATTCAGTCAGCACTATCGTCATAATCACTTTTTGCGAAATCCGTTGTTTATTATTATTTTTTTAAGTTCGGTTGCTATTTTGTACGTGGTGTGCGCACCTCGGAGACGTGTGCAGCTTTGCTTTTGTGCAATCGGCGCCACCTCTTGTGCCGTCGTGAGAGCCAAGCGGTGCGAAGCGTAGCCTCCGTGATCAGCTCTGGCAGCGCGCCGTTACTGAGCCATTACAGAATTACACTTCTCCGCTAGGCTATGCGCGGAATGGGAATGAATGAATGAAATCAACTTTATTCAAGGTCCTGCCGAATGGGAAGGCCGGGGCGAATGACGCGCTGCCACAGCTGATCGCGGAGGTCACGTGCAAAGTAACAGGGCTTGTTTCTTCGATCTCAGTGGTGATCTCCGCTAGCGCAGTGACGCTCTTGTCGACTGTATGCGGAGGCGACGTCAGTCCTGCGCAGATCCGAGCAAATCTGATCACCTTCAAGCATAGTATGAGGCAGGGTATTATTAAATATTTTTTTATGCCGCTCTAAGCCTAATAAACTTTCTTTTTTAGGGTGAACGAGTTTCTTGGAATGTTCGATTTTTCGAACTATTTCTCAGTTCCCGCGAAGTCCGAAAAATCGGTCGGCGACTGTATATTACTTATTTCTCTCCTGCTTGTTGAGCAAGTCCAACCTTTGTAAACTCTCCTCCCCTTCCCTTATTTTCGCCATCTTTCTTCATTTAAAGCTATACGGCTTGCCATCCACGATTTAACCTCCTGAGAAGGAGAAGCCAAGTTGGCCCCAAACATTCAATGTGACAAATCCCAGTTTTGGTTGCAGACGTCCTTCATTTAATTCAACCAGACAGGTCGCAGTGCTTAGCTGCTGTCTGCCAGGCTAGTTATTTTTTAACCATTATAATGGGCAAGAAGTTGCAAGCACATTTGCTCTGCTTTAAATGTATCTGTAACTCCCCTTGTCGTCACTGCTGTTTTCTTTTACTTTTTTCTACCATTTCTAGTGTACTGGATCGGGTGTGGCATGTACAATGCATTACACATCCTACTAGTCGTGTGGCCATTCAGCACCTATATGTTTTTTTTTTCTTCACTGTGACTATGAACGTTGTCTGCTGATACTTCCAAGAAAACTTGCCAATGGTAGCCTTCATCTTTAGTGGCCTAATTGTGTATGTCCTGGTGAAGACGGGTCCACAAAAGATTAAGGCGCAGGATGAGCACTGCAGGGGCGTTGAAAAGTGAAAAAGGGCTCAAGTAATTGGAACATGTAGAGTGAAAACCAAGTGCGAAACGTATTTTTAATGTCTTCTAGCAGAGCTTTTCTTTGGCAGCGGAAGAAAATGTAGCACGGGCCACTGTCCACACTTCATTAAAGATGTTGCCTGTAAATACAGTGCAGTCCACTTATAACGATATCTAGAAGAATGAAAAATCTGATCGTTATAACCGATCATCGCTATATCTGGACTGCAGTAAAAAAAAAGAAAAAAAAAAAGATGAATATACTTTTGTAGTCCCGAAACCAAATGTGCCACTTGCGATCAAAAATCGACGTTGTAGAAAGTAGGCTGTGAAAAATAAAATGTTTATTTATACCTCTAAATAGCGTTTCAATCGTTAAGCGCACTGAAATAAAAATCTGCACTTGCTTTCGTGGAAGTTTCGGGTTCACATCCGTGGTGTGCATTGCGTCCAGCTGCTACTTAGCGCTAACACTGGTGATTATAATTTAGCGTGCATGAAATCGATGACAGTGCACTCTGTTTGAACATCGGGGTTGGTTTCAAAGACGGGCCATTGCCAATCTCATCGTTGCTGCCGCTGCTATCGTTGCCTCCGTCGCACAACGCCGCCCTCTGTCACGACAACGATCGCCGCGTCAGAGATGTCTTTGCAGAATGAGGCAGCACTATCTGCACTCGGAAACTCCTCCATCGAAGCACCACCTACTTCATCATCAGTAGTGATGGGCTCCCATAGTTCGGTTATGTCAGTGGCTTCCACTATGTTAGTTTCACCCATGGGGGTTTTGTCCTAGCGCACAAAGCCCCCTTTTTCCGTAGATTGGCATGGCCACTGCTTCTAGCCTACATGATCGGTGGCGCTCCCGGTTGTCATAATCATTGATGTCATCGACTGCGTGAGCTCGTACTTTTTTGAGTCTGCAAAATTTAAACTTTGCAGCTTCATCTCAAGCGATACAACTTTGCGCTTGGTCAGCGCACCCCCCGCTGCTTCCGCGGTGCATTTCCGCGCTTGCTGCGAGAGAGAGAGAGAAAGGGAGCGCAGGTGCCGCTCGCTTATTGCTTTCTTTATGCCCCCACCCTCCTCTTCTATGGAGGCTCGCACGACCACCAGTGACATGGACGCGAAGCAGCTGGCGCCATCTTGTGCACACTGCGAGAACTTGCGATGCTATCCGTTGCTTTTGCAATCGGCACGCGGGCGGGATGCGCTGCCCGGTAATGGCGGCAGATACGAACTTGTGTAGGCAAACTTTTCGCACCGTCTCGGTTAAAACGCAAATTTCACTATTATTCTGCATGAAAAACGCTGCCCAGAAGCAAAATTTCGATCGTCATATTCGATATGCGGTGAATAACATATCGTTATGTGACTTTTTTTCTCATAGCCCTAATGCATAAGTTCATACTCTTAAGTTGATTCATCGTTATAACCGATATATCGTTATATGTGGTATCGTTACAACTGGACTGCACTGTAATGCAAAATTATGGGCAGCAGGAGAAAGATTGCAGAGGTTCTGCCTCACCAGCAGCTACAGCATTTGCTGTTTAATATGTATTTGCATTGGAGACAGGTGACAGACACTTTGACCAGCAGGCAGCTTTATTTACCCTAATGCTGCAGTTTAAGGAGCACCAAACTAATAATTTGCTATGGGAGAAATTTCTACATTTTTAGCCTAACCCAGTCGAACCAAATATTAAACAGCTGTAGCAAATTGTTCTATGTAGTGACATGAAGCTAAGGTGTGGTTGGCCATGCTTTTTTCAGCAGAAGCCACACTCTGTAATGAATCCAAATACAGTCGAATCTCATTAATTTGAACACGCGTAATTCGAACTGCCAGTTTATTCGAACTGAAGCTGTGGTCCCGCCAAAGTTATGTGCATTTCAATGGGCGAAAATGCTCGGTAATTCGAACGCGAAAGCATTTGCGATGGTTAATTCGACCATACCGCGGACCGACAATACTCTTAGCAGCGCGCCAAAGAACGCGGCGGCGCCTCTGACAGGCATTGCTCCAACACCGCCATAGAGCAAAAGCTTAGGGAGACCCCTTAATGCAGTGGCGGAGGCCCAGTCCAACCAACGAAACTGCCCACGCCGGCAAACGCTCGCTTCCCGATAACGACAGAAAACGAAACTTCAGGGAGCGGGCTAATCTGTACCAGGCCGTGACTTTACAATTGCCGCCGGGCCGGCTGTACCGGCGGCGGGCGCGCACTTGGAGACAGTCGAAGGTAAGGGAGCTGCGAGGGAGTTGAGAGAGAGGGCGAGGGGAGCCACCAAAGCGGCGGAGTTGCCGAGGCCCAATCCGCTTCCTTGCCACCCTCCTCCCTCACCTTCGATGGCCGTTGCGCGCGCCCGCCCGTCGCCATAGCAGCGCCGTCCGCTTCTTGAGGTTTCGTTTTCTGCTGTTATCGGGAACCGCGCGTTGGCCGGCGTGGGCTGTTGTGCTCGCTATGCACTTGCACGCCGCAATATTTCACGACTTGCACTGTTCGTGCATCATGCTATGGTGCTCAAATACTTCAAAAATACGTCCTTCCTTTAATTCGAACAAATTTTTGGGCCCCTTGGAGTTTGAATTATCGAGATTCGACTGTATGTGAGATTTGGCATGGTAATAGATGAGGTAATGCAAATAGTATTGGTTTTTATGGTACCCGTTTTTCTTAGTGCAATAGAAAGCTTATTGGTCAGAGTGCTCAATTATACAGTGGTAACTTGGAAACCGGCGTGGAACTTTTTATATTAGAATTTTTTAATCTGCAGTGAGAATGTACCCTTATGCTTGAAACATGCTGGAAACAGTGATAGGTGAGCACAATAGCAATTATGTGCTAACATTGGTGGGGATAAACGACAAGTGCAGCACTAGCTGTTAGAAAAATATTTTGTTTATCAAGCCGATGTTCCTGCGGTTCTTGTTTTCTATAGTATTGAATTATTTCTACAATAATAGCTACGTGCTTTCGTGGGTTCCTGTCAACTGCTTTGACCAGATACAAGTTAAGTTTTTTATTTTAGCCAAGCCAAGCTAAGTGTTTGGCTATGCCAGTAGTGCTAGTATAAAGGTCTATTTGATTCACCTAAGTTTCTTTGCATCTTCTGCACCTATTTACGCTGTTCTGCACCTAGGCCCTTGATTGTCTGATGTCCAGCAGTGCACTCTACAACCCCGGTCCGCGATTGAACGGAGTATATTGCACCGTTCAGCCTTGCAGCAAGTGGGTGCAGCGGTGCACCACTACTGGCACTGCCTGCACCTTTTCTGAATCAAACAAGCCAATTGTAGGGCTGGTGTCTCACCTGGAGACCACAGAACTTGGGGTGCTCACTCACAAACTCGCGTGCATACAAAAGCACTCAAGTGCGCCACCATGCAATGAGGGGCGCCTTGGCTACAGTGCTTTCGAATGCAGTTCCACTTGTTGTCGTGAAAGCAGAGTCACTCATTAGTGTGAACTTCTTTTACTTCGTAATATGCATAGAATAAAGCACGAACGCATATGTAATATAAAGACTGCTGTTTTAAACAATAGGTATGCGGCACTTGACAACAACTGGCTTACGTGTAGTAATTTTATTTACTACATCTCAACTATCAATGTTTCACCACCAGTTCACGCCGCTTACCATTTTCTTTGCAACTTTCTGGGCCAATTTCAAATTATAATTCATACTTAAATCGTGAACAGCATGCTCGATTTCGTCACAATAAATTATCTTTTCATTTCCACCAACATTTCACGAGACGTTCTAGGCGGTTGTCGGTCCCTTTAATACAGTGCACTCTAATCAAGACACTCTGTTAAGACAAATTTTTTTTGATACACTCAAAAGTTTGGGTTGTTTTTTAGCCTGTAGAATCGGCACACTTTGTTGCGCTGAACTTTTTTAAGAGCAAGGTATACCTTGAAAGGCCCGTCGTGTTCTTAAAGAGTGTCTTTGGTGAAAGTGCTGTATAACAATGATGTGCCACATTCGGGCAGCACCAGAGTTTTCATTGCACATTAATGCACCTGGCATCATTCTCCACAGTGTAAATTGGCCTCGCCACAGTCTCCCCTGTATCTCTAGTTCATCTCAGGACTACATCAGAAGTACTACACGTTGTTTTGCAGTAGCACACATTTGCATCTTATTTGTTTTGCTTGTATGCAAGTCCCTGTTGCTTAGGTCTGTTTTTTTATTCATTTGCACCAGTTCTTGCTGAGCATGAAGACAGGTTCAGTTCCCAGATATCACGTCTGTTGGTGGTAGGATGCAAAAAAACTTATGTGCCGTGCTTTGGGTGCACATTAAAGAACCTCAGCTCATCAAAATTAACCCTGAGTCTTCCACAACAGTGTCCCTCATAACTACAGTGGAACTTCGTTCATGCGAATCTACATAATGCCTTTTTCGGAATGCTATGATTTTCGGATGATCGCTTTATTTTCCAGTTCCCAGGAAGATTGTATCAACGAGACACCACTGTATGCAGTTTTGAGATGTTAAAATCCACAATTTTTATTTTGAACGAATTCCCAAGTCTTTTGTAATGAATGCACGAAATATTGGACGACTCTGTTATACCCAGGCTCAACTCTGCTTACACACTGCCTCTCAATTATGCACTCAGAGTATGCGGAAGCGGACTGCTTCTTCTGCTTCACGAGTCTCATGTCGGAGATCCGGGACTTTTTCATCAAGACATTGGACGAGTCATCGTCTGGTATTGGTGCCATGATGGAGCGTCTGATGCAGCTTCTGCGTCGTCGGGATGATCGGTTGTACGGGCACCTGAAGCAGCTGCAAGTAGAGCCGCAGTACTACAGCTTCCGCTGGATCATGCTACTCCTCTCGCAGGACTTCCCACTGCCTGGTAATGTATGCACTCGGCTCTTTTCTCCGCTTGAATGGTTCCTAAGCATGTCTGCACATGACAGCCAGAAAAGCCTGGTGCTTATATCACACTGTCATGATTGTCTCTGTAAAATGCTATGGCATCTTTATGTGCACCATACACAGTGAAACTCTGGCAGGAACATGGAATAACTGCGCATTAATTGGTAGTACACACGAACCACCAAGTACACGTAGGGTCTCTTGACATGTGCCACCACTACCAACAAAGAAATAAATGTGATGCCATTGTAAATATTACACAAAATACACGTTACATGGTTCTTTTCTTTCTCTTGTTCAAAGCGCTGAAAAAATTCTGGCTCTCACGCGATTGTGCATTAGCACGAAGGTGGTACCAAGCAGCATTTCGAAACTTTGGCAAGGAACACAGCGGCAGAGTGGATAACTCGTCCAGCTTTCTTCAATGCATGTGCATGCGTTTGTTCAACATATGCTACTGAGCAAGGACCGGTGCCACTTCATTAAAATTCAGCACCTGCTGCTGTGTAGTGCCAGTTGTCCTGTGCGATTTATGGACAGCACGTTGCCTACTAAGGATACACCTTCACTGTTTCGGGCTGCTTGCTGTACTGTGTTGACTGTACACATGCTTGTTTGCTGGCACACTGCACCCACATTTCGTGGGAGTGCCTGTGCAGTTAGCTTTCTTCATGCCCGTGCTGCTCCTGGCCACGCATGAAATGGTACATGTATTGTCGAGCCAGCACAGCGACAGCGGGCTGCTATCGTTCCTGCGATGCACAGTTGAAGCAGTCTCGTTCAAAGGGGCAGCGGAGAATGACGGCAAGTTTGGGTTATCACCTATTGAAAGTTTGCAGTGCATTTAAATGGCGCTATGCACTACACCACACATGCTGCCGAGCAGATAGTTACCTATGCGTGATTGAGTAGGCATTTATCGCAATAAGGTTGGCAGCAATAAGTCATACTGATGCACCTGTCGGTAATTGTATTCTTCGCTGAGGCTGCCAACATGCCTCTGTGCATTTCCGATGCTTATTTGTATAGGCATCAACTCACCTGCACCGAAACCAGGAGCCGGTCTCTGCACTTTCTGAAAAAGCGGAAGTTCTTTTGCAGCACCAGATGGTGTCAGTCACACCGCGATTCGAGGCAGCGCAGCTAACCTTTATGCAGTAAAAATTGATTGCAGTACAGCATAGACCGCTTATAACGTAAGTCACAGGAGTCGCAAATTTCCGCACTATAAGCAGTACCACACTATATCCGAAACATTTTGCAATGGTTGTGCACGTGCAAAACATGTTGACAGCAGTGGAGTGTCTAAAAAGATTGGACGCAAACCACCAGGATGTGCCCTCACTTTTGTTGGCGAGGTGGTTCTGCCACTTTCCAAGTACCGTATGGATCACAGTGTAAGAATAGGTGCTCCGACGACGTGGGGGCCGCTGGCGAGAAACTCGTCTCACAAATGGTGGTGTTTCACGTCTGCACCGCTGAATGGCAGCACACGTTAGGAGGCTGAAATAGCGGGAAATTCGAACGTGTAATTGTAATTGTATGCAAAGCACATCGAAAAAGTTAGCACTAATTTTTGTTTACTGTTTCTGCCTTCCATTATAATCATTAAAATCCTTCGGGCGCTGAAACAGACAATTACTCCGCCAGTGCACGACAGCAGACGGCGTGTGTCGACCCTTGGAAGTGGTCGCCGACAAGCGGCGCGGGCAGACGATAAGCTCTTAGTTAAGCAATGTTTACTTCAAAATTGAGAAATCTATCATCTTCGTTCTTGGTAAGTGCTTACAAATTCAGACGAAGTCTGAATCTCAAGAGAGGGAAGGGAAGTCTGCATCTCGAGCTGCGTCGTTGCCTGGTGGAGACGGATTGTAGGCAAGAAGTTATTCGCAGCAAACTGCAACAGCGGGTCTTGCATGTGCAAAGACGAAGTTTCCATGCTTAGTGAAAAAAGCCGACTGCGTGGTTCATAGGATTGTCTCTAACGTGGAGACAAGTCCTGCGACCAGGAGAGCACGGGTGCGAGAAGCACTTTGACCCGGCGTGCGTCACAAGTTCATGGACAGCAGTGCATAATAAATTTGTTCTCATCAGCACATCCAGAAGAGCAAATTTGATAAATCTGGCTACGCTCGTGTAAAACTACGCTACGAGATAGCCCACATGGGTACATACATGCCTTCTGCACATCGATTGACATTTTTTATTTTTTTTCACAAGTTGCATTTATCTCTAGTCTATTTTCCATCATGAATGTTTAATAACTATCAACGCGGTACTGAGAGAAGTAATATACGCTTTTGTTTCGTAAATGCAGCACTGCACCTCAGAAATTAAAAATCCCATTTTAAGATTTATTAACGTAGAGACCGTGGCTTAAGGTTTGTCGCTAAATAGAGTAGCAGGCACTATAAAAAACACATGCTGCAAAGCACGCTCCCAGCACTGTTGCCAGGGATATACGCAGCCAGGGAATGTCTGGTCCCCTGGCACCCCAGCTGCCCCAGCCTCCTAGTTGCGTGTGCTCCCTAGCGGCGGCCCAACATTAGTGAGAGGCGCCGCATGCTTCCCTCGGAGCACCTGTTCTTCTTGCACCGTGGTATGGACTCTGCATTATGGACAAAGCAGGGTTTGCGGGCAATCAACCAGCAACTACTGCGAACGCATATAGCAATAGTTTGTACAGTAAAAGCTTGTTAATTCGAATTTCTAGGGACTGAAAAAAATGTCCGAATCATCGAATGGGGGGGGGGGACAAAATAGAAACAATAAGCGCACGAGTTTTTTGAAAATACCTTTACTGCACAAAGTAATCACGTATGCTCGTCTGCTTTCGGGCAGAAATCTGCGCAGACGCTATTTTTCTGAATCCTTTCAAGTGCTCAGCAGCTCACATGCTGTCTGCAGTCACAACAAAATTCTTTCAAGACAAGGAGGGCCTCCACAGCTTCCTTTACAGTGCGAGGGGGCCGGGGCTGCTCCCCCCGTGGCCCCTCTTCCTTCTCATAATCTTCGCCACGCAGCATGTCCCTGACAATTTCCTCATCAGTAAAAGAGCCAACTGTAGCAACGGCGTCATCAATGCCGACGTAATCGACGAGTATCACTGCATCAGGCAGAACACCTCCAAAATCCAACGCTCCTCGATAAAACAGCGTGCAACGATGCAGCGCACGGACAGTAACAATTCAAGAAAATGGCACTGCCGTCGACATGTGAAAACAAAACGAGGGAAAGCGCCCATCCAGCCACAAGTCGAGCCAAGATGATAATTGATCGAGCCAAGTTGATAATTGAGCCTTACTGTGTCGTGACATCATGGTGCAGAACTTGGTTATGTGGGAGCAGGACATTGAGATGTTTTGATACTTGCTCTGGCTCGCTCGGTGGTTTGCTACGCTGCTACATCAGGCCTCACAGTGAATAGTAGCATAGGAGGTGACCAAGTGAGCCGGACAGAGTGCAAGAACATCAAGATGTTCAGCTCCCACGCAACCACAATCTGCGTCATGACATCACGACACAATAACCTCCTGAGAACAACCGAAATTGGCTCTAGAAAAGCTATAATAAATTATATATAGCGCTCTGAGGCTTGCGAATATTTATTCTAGGGTTGCAAGATCATGGGCCTTCATTTAATGTAAAAAACATTTGTCGAGATATCACGTCAATACTCCTTTAAGCTTTCTTATAGACATTGCTGATCAGGCACTTCTAGCTTTGTTATAGTGCTTGTGTTTGGTCCGTTTGAACAGCATGGCTGGCTTTGAGACCTCATGTTTGCAGCTTTACACGCGGCTGTATCCTCATTGGATAATTTTTGGGATTATAGCCTTGAGCTAGCAGGACACTGGTTAAGCCATTGGAAGTGGATGTCTTGGAATAACTAGGTGGACAAGCAAACTTCCTGTGACCACCATTTCTCTATTGTGTAAGTGCCAAGCACAGGGGCAGCAATGGGCAGCAAGGATGTGCCTATACTGCCCATTGCTACACCAAGGCACTTGCCCCGAGTGCTAAACTGTGCAAGTGTGAAAGTATCCCCAAAGGGATCGAGAAGTTGAGATTGTCTTCAGGTACACATTCTAGCGGAACTTTATTGCCTGACACAGTAGGTCATTATTGCAGGCCACCAGTTTGTGAGGATTGGCAGAATTGGAAACTGTAAAAGAATACACTGAGAATTTGGCAACTTTTTTAACATCGCAAGAGTCTGTTTGGAGCCTCAAGTAGAGAGGAAACAGGTCTTGTCTGCTGACAACTAAAATTAATCACCTTTTACTAGTGCCACTTGGCACATCATCAGTGTACTTAATGTTTGGTTAAAGTGAAGTAGAACATGTGGTTTAATTGTACTGGAAACTACAGCAAGCAGCACAGTCGACTCAGAGCAAGGCTTCTTCGCTGCAGTTTTAAGTCATGGCTGTGTTCTAGTCCAGGTACAAAAATTTTGGGGTCTTCAAATTATATTAGTATAATCACTCAAGCCTCATTATAACAGAGTTGCATCAGACACGAAAATGCCTTGATTATATTTGATATTCGTTAAAAGTATACACACAGATATCATTGGAAAAAAATTGCAATCAGGTCTTTACAAAGGAAATGCCTATTCTGATGGCCCATAAGCCTCTTGCCATGTTTATGCGAGACACAAGAACAACAGTAAAATGCACAAGCTCTCTGCATCGCTGTGAATATGCAATTGTGCTATCGGTGTTTAGCGGGATTGGCATGGCTTGCCGACTGCGGTCAAACCAAGCCAAGGCGCCGCCAACAGACATTTCAAACATGGAGAGGACAGTACGTGTTTCTGTACTCTGCTACTATGCCCATCGGTCTAGCCCATGCATCTGATCTCATGCCCAATCGGCAATAAAGTCTATTACTGCAAACATTTTAACAGGAAGCATTCTGCAATGGCTTGTCACCAGCATCTCTGTCGGTTGAACTGCCTATGTCGCTAGGCCTAACCAGCGCCATTTCATCAGTAATCGGCAACCAAAGTTGTGGTTTCAAGCCTGTCAACATGGTGGCAACTTTGTTCGTGGCTGCCATGGTTGCAGCATCGCACGTGCGGTTCGTGCACTCCAAAAAACGTTTGCACCCTTTGGGACGTATCTTGTTCTAAACAGTTAACCGTCATCTGTATAGCTTGCGTTTCCTTTGTGAAAACTCTGTGCTCACCACTTTTCTGTCATGGAGAATGCTATTTCACGATGATGTGCATGCATTTGTGACCTGTTAATACTGGGTGTGCAGCGTTAATGGTCTTCTCACTAGATTTGGACATTGCAAACCAATAAGCGTGGTGTGTAGATCACGCACTGACTGTCCAGTCAGCAAAGTATCAAAGCTATGCACGGCGTGAAAGCAGCTGAAATTTCAAACAAAAACCAGCGTACCCTTCCTCTTGAGGGAGTCCTGCTTCCAGCCATAAAGTCAAGGTCACGCGCAGAAATGCCACTACGTAAAACGCACTGCCTTCAATGTCACCGACCATGGCACATTAGTTTGGTTAATCAACTAATGCAGAACACACCAAGCAGCAAAAACAAAAGCGAAGAAAAAAGGTGGCTGGGCTCGTCACATGAACGTGACGTGGTCTCTCGGCTCTGGTATGTGATAAGGCAGGGAAAGGAAGGGCACTTGCGGGTGCTAGTTGAGGCTGAAGGAGAGAGCGTCTCTGTTACTTGTGGCACTCGCGTCCTGGCGGCATGGCAACACAACATTTCAATTGATTCCATCTTATCTAATAACGAACCAACTTGAATAAATATTTTTGGTGAAATTCTCCCAAGATTGTGTCCTAAACTTCCAGTGTGTCACCAAAATTTGCAATGGGGGTCTGATGAGGATGCCCTTTAAAGAAAGAAAAGGCCCACAAGATCAAAGATGATTTGGGGGCAATGGTAAGCCCCCAAAGGGTGAAAACATTTTTAGGGTGTGTTCGAAACACCATGTGACGACTGAAATTTTTCTTATTGCTGGTATTTACAAACATTAAATGATGCTGTGCAGGTCCGAAAAATTGGGTGAAAAATCGATAGGCGACTGTATTTGACATTTTTTCTACCAGAACATATAATTTGAGGCATCTGCAAAAAAAAATTTGCTTCGCTGTAACCGATACCATGTCAGATCCAACGTTTTCGATTTTGTTATAGCAGGAGAATACTCCATTGAATCGATGCATGAACAACCAAATTTTAGATTTACTTCTTTATGTCCGATAATTTATTGTATGTTGCTTGTTCATTATATTCGAGATTTGACTAATGTGTTCCCTGGATCAGGATAAGCTCCACACCAAAGAAAATTTTGTTTGTGTTCCTTCTGCAGCAATCTTAAAATCTCCAAAGCTAGTAATACAGGGAGGAGATGCACAAACTTAACTCAACATGCAGTTATTGTCATAGAGCATTAGTCCTAATGTATACATGTTAGCACTAACATGTACCTGAATGTGCTAGGATAGAGTCGTGAGCGACAATGCTGGTGGTGGAATTTTGTGAGGGTCTGTCTGTTCAGCCAGCATTTGCTAGAATGTTGTTCTATTCCATAACACTTCTTGGCCAGAAGAATTATCATATTAGGAAGCTTACATTGCTGCAGAAGCATTACTATGCCGTTAGATAAAGAGGACAAAGACACATGTTGCTATAAAAGTCCTGATAACTTGAGGTTATTTCTGCTTCTTGTTAAATGGCAGCAATGGGACGGCCATAGGGACAGCAGCTTTAAACAGCTGCAAATTTTTTTTTTCCATGTTTGTTTGCCTTTTCTGGCCTTGTCGTGTAGGCTGGACTGTGTGACTGAGTGACCTGTTCATGCACCCGCGTTTCCAGGTGTGTAATAATTCAAAGAGTGTTCTTCAGACAAACTTCTAAAGAAGATAGTTACCTTTATAAGAGGCCCGGATTGTTTGGCTTAACACGTCTCAACATTGAGCAACAAGTTGTGCCAGTTGGGTCTTCATCCTGTTATGCCAGCAAAACAGTAATGGTATTATACATCTCCAGCCTAAAACTCTCTATTACTCGCTTATTAATGCCTGTCGGTCTGCTACTGTTTATTATGAGTTGGATCGTGACAGCTGAGTAAGGCATCTTTCACGGGGTTTTAGGTATCGTGCCTGAAAAATGTGTGTGCAATGCAAGTTATGTGTGCATCTGGCATGTGTGTGTGCGTGTGCAGATGCATGCACATATGCATTGATGCTACGAAATTTCAGGTAATTGGATCCTGCATAAAACTGAAAACAAAAGGGTTCACTGCTTGTTGCTGCTTTCATTTTACATATCTCCAGTACACTGTTCTGTTCTTGCAGAACATCTGATACCTATACCAATAAAATCTTTTATTTTGAGAGCACCTTTGTTGCAGTAGGTTTCGTTGTGGGTGAACCTTATATATCATGAGGTATTATCAGCTGTAATATTTGAGATTCTGTTTACAAGACGAAGTTGATTCAATCATTTTAGCACTGTGCTGACAATTTCAATAATGAATGGCAGCTGGAACACTGATATTTTTGTGTGTGTTTGTTTCATGCAGATGTGCTGCGGATCTGGGATTCCTTGTTTGCTGATCCACAGAGGTTCACTTTTCTCATCTACATCTGCTATGCCATGCTTTCGTGAGTGGCCACTCTTTTTGCCTAATACAGTAGAATCTCGGTAATTCAAACTCTCTTAATTCAAACTTCCAGTTCGAACTGATGCTGTGGTCCCGTCATAATCATGAATACTTCAATCTGCGGAAACGCCTGGTAATTCAAATTCCTGAACATTAGTGCTGCTTAATTCGAACAGATTGGCCCCCGAACCACCCTTCCACCAGCAGCACATCAACCTATGCAGGGGCGATGTGCCGGCCACTCCTGCTTCAAGAGCTGTGCAATCGATCACTTGGCGACCGTGAGCGCTCAGTGGGTCTGTTAACTTGGTCGGCGAAGCAGCGAGGTGCAGTTTTGGCTCACATGCATTGTGGTGCTGTGTGTAGACCTCATACGGAGTGCAGTACGATGCCACGGTGAAACTAATGTGGAAGTTTCAAGCTACTTTTGTCCAGTTAGGGTAGAAGAAACACACAGGTTCACATCACCTGTTAAAGTGGTACCTTACTGATACGATTCTGCGTAATAGGTTTTTCGGGATGGATGGATGGAATAAACTTTATTGAAGTCCTGCAGATAATAACTCATCACAAAGCGGGCCGCATCGCGGGCCTGCTGGACAGCCCAGAGTTGGTTGATACATTGTTTTTTTTTCCCCGATAATACGGTTTGGTTGGATAATACATTGGATGGTACGATTTTTGGATGATATGCTTTATTTTCCGGTTCCCATGAAGATTGTATCAACGAAGTTCCACAGTATATTTAACCACACTGTGCTTTGTGCATGGAACGAAGTCGCTGACCAATTTATTGGGCCTGCATAATTGTTCAAACATCCCCGTGGCACCACCACCTACTCATAGAGTCAACGTACAACAGTGACAGAAGTTTTGGACGCCTTAAACGATGCCTCGCTCGATGGTTTCGGATTGATTCACATATGCAGTGTTAAAAACATGCATGGCGGCTGCAAACAAAGTTTTCACCATTCGTGCTTTCACCAGTGCCCTCATTTTTATTGTAGAGGTGGTTCAGCCACTTTCCTAAGAACTGCCGACGCGGCAGCAGTTTGTTAGGCCTAGCCGACGGAGGTCGGTCGCAAGCAGTTGCGGAAAGCTCGCTCTTAATATATTTGTACCTATAGACTGCTGCATTGGAGATGGGTTGGATTAGGTGTGAAATGATACACACCAGCTGGACTGATGGCTGCGCTTGTGAGGCAGAGTTCAGGTTTGCAGCGATCTGCCGGCAACTACCACGAATGCCTGCCTACCTAGTTTGTATTTGCACTTACCGTATTTTTCGGGCTATAAGTTGCGTCTTTGTATAAGACGCACCCCCCTCAAAACGGCAGTTTTTCCAGAAAAATACGTATATAAGTCGCACCTGTGTAAGACGCACCTGTTCATTCGGTAAGCGATAAAAAAAATTACAGTGACGTTTCACGGAGCGGGTCACGCGCAAGCGTATGGGTGCCATATATTTCCACTCGAGGCACATTTCGGCTGTCGTGGTTGCCGCGATTTTCCGTATAAAGTCCAAGGGCGATAACATCGTCCCCCCGCGCCGTATGTTGTATGTGCGAGTGAAAGCGTCCAACGGTGAGCAGAATCGCGCCCAAGGGAAGACAGCGGGAAGGCAGCGTGGGAGGGAGAGGTGCGGCTTGTACTCTGGTAGCAACTGCGTAGTTTGTGCAGCGGCGCGCGCCGTATCTCGGCGATCTGCAGATGCGACAAATTCGGGGTCGGCCGACTCGCGGTCGGCCTGCCGCCGCTTGCGTTGCTGCTCCGTTCTTCTCGCACGGCGCTCGGGAACTCGATCACGAGAAGAACATACCCGCCACCTCGATTGCGCGCACAGAACCCGTAGCAATTAAGTCAACCAGCGCGCTTCGCGTGGCCATAACATTGAATCTGATTTTGACGGCAGCTTTTCCGGAACAAAAAAACGTACTTAAGTTGCACCGTTCTATAAGACGCACCGACGAAAAATTCAGAAAAAAAATGCGTCTTATACACCGGAAAGTACGGTACTAGACGGAACGGCTTAAGCTCGCTTGCGGCCATAAAGCTCCGAACTGTATTCGCATAACACAGCCTGAACTGGCAGTGTTGTGAAGTAAAGGTTGCATCCACGATATCTGAACTTCGTGACAACACACATCAGACTGCATGACGGGCGAATGCGAAATGTACCCGCAGCCTTGACTATTACATAATTTCAAGTAAAGGTTATTTCATTGAAGCACAATGTAGAGCAAAATTCTGTAAACAAATTCTCCGCAGTGCTGTAGTTGTAAAAAAACAATGAAATGAATTTTGGCGTGGCAGTATTTTTGTTTTTTCGAAGTTCCTGATTATTCAAATGTTTTTGCAGCCCCGCCCGTAACAAAAAGTCGGTTGTCAATGTTCTGCAACTCGTCACGTATGTGTTAGTTCAATGCACGTGCACTGTGTCATGCAGCTCAGTATAAGTCCCCCATTCAGTGGCCTTTCTTTATTACGAACTTCGTTTAATTCGAACGAATTTTCGGGTCCCTTCAAGTTGAAATTATTTTGATTGGACTGTGCTCTTTAGGCCATGTTAATTGACTGTGCTGATTGATGCAGTTAAATCTGAGTACAGTCAAACCTGCATATATCGAACTCGCAAAAAAACTGGATGATTTAGTTCGATATATCAAGCAATTCGATATAGAACATTTAAAGAATTTGACAGTGTATAAAACGCGCCTCATTAAAAAAGTGTTCTTTAGTTCCTAAATACATGTGCGGCGGGCATATTAGCGCAAGAAATAGTCGCTGATCTTCTGCTTTTTCATTTTTAAAGCATTGTTGAGCATACACTTTTCAACATTGTCGAGTGACTCGGAAAAGCCGAGCCCACAGCCTTCTATGGATGTGCAGTGGCGGCGAACAACGCTCAGTGCGTCGGAACGCGTGGGCTGGTCGGAACTGGTTGGGTCCTTGCAGTTACAGTCGCCGGCAAGATCTCTAGCCACATCGGCAACGATGTCTTTGTCAGCGAGCTCACCGGTGGTCGCAACATGGTCGTAGACGGTGACGAATTCTCGCTGCAGTCCCATCACAAACGGCACCCGGGAGCTCAGACAGCTGGCTAAACAAATCATCAAGTTCCTCAATTGGTTCATCGCAATTTTTGGATGAGCTTGCGCCAGCCTCGCCGGAAACACCGAGTCCACAATGACGGAAACAATTCTGAATTGTTTCTTTTTTGATGTCATTCCATGATGCATTCAGCATTGTTATTGCGCCCAGGAGGTCAACTTTCAACTCCTGGCCAGTGCGAAGGTTTAGCAAAAGCCGTTGCACAAGGCGCTTTCTATAGCCTGCCTTCAGTTCACGAATGACGCCTTGTGGTCTAAGGGCTGCAGCACTGAGGTTGTATTCGGCGGCAGGAAACAAAGCTGACGTTTACCTTACAATGATGCACAGAGCATTTATCAACGAGTAAGCATTTACCTTACAATGATGCACAGAGCATTTATCAACGAGTAAGCAGATTTTTCTGCCTTCGCTTACCAGGTCATCGTCCGTACTCGGTGGGCGCCGGTAGCCCCTGGTCTCTTGTCCGCCTTACATTGGCCGGATTTTTCAGTATCGTAGTCAGCGTACTTCTTGGGATGCTGTATGCTGCGGCGACATCTGACTTCTTTTCTCCGCGTTCAACTCTTCTGATGATTTCCTGCTTTGCGGATATTGGCAGGTTCTGCCGTTTCACGGCAGCCATCTCTTACGGAGCGGACGAGCGCTGCATTCCGAGGACGCGACTATGCACACAATCTTGCATTTTCACGAACGACAGAGCACTGGGCAATCGAGCCGATCGCATGCAGGCACACGTGGCCGTGAGTGAAAGAGAGAGTAGTCGAACCACTTTTTCTAGGGGATGGATGTCTGAGGCAGCGAAATCAGCGCCGCACGCACGCATTTGGGCTAAGCCACTTTGTCCGGGGGAGTGAGGAGGGGTAATGGCGGCTCGCCGGTCGCGTGTACGGTGCTTGCCATGCAGGAAAGCCAACTTCTGGGGTAGTTTTGCGCTGCTTGAAGTTCAATATATCGATAGCGGCTGCTATTTTTGTTCGATGTAACCGTAATTTTTGCTATATATTCTCACTGTAACATTACGGTGTTCAAAAATGTTCGATATACAGGGTAATTCGATGTAAATGGGTTCTATATAGTCGGGTTCGACTGTAGCCCACATCTTTTGCCCTGCAGTGCTTGCAGTAAGCTTTCCTTAGGCACTCTATTTTGACTTCATATGGCACACAACATCAATTAGAGTGGCTCTGCTTCACTTAAGAAATCACAGTTTGTTGACACCTTCTGTGATGGCTCAGTGGCTATGACGTTACACGGGAATGTTAGAGAGGAATATTAATAATGGAGAACTCAACCGAAGTGTTGCAAACTCACTTGCAGTAAATGTTGAGTTCTCAGATGTTAACACTGTGAACAGCTTATGCATTGGTGTGTGGTCCCAAGAATATTCGTCTTCTCCTCCAGTCACTGGTCTACCACACCATGTGGCATTATTAAGCCAGATTAGTAGATTACATGGATGAAATTGCTAATAGGCGAGTCTTACTGCAAGCAGAGGCTTAATTATATGAGGACAGAGAAATGGTGGGTCGCAGCGCTACTTTTCTATTCCTACATGAACTCCCTGTGATCTCAAACACTGTGGCATTGTCTGGTCATGGCTAACTACTAGTTGTTATGGATGAAAACAGGCTGCATTGCATTAGAAAGAGAGATGCTCAAACACTCAACTTGGCAGGTTTTACGGGCTTCTCCTGCAGTATGGGTACCCAAATACACATAAATTATAATGTTGACAAATTGGTGACATTATGACATTACCAACGCAATAGTTCTGGCACAAAATTCAGATGTCATTGCTTTCTGTAAAAAAAAAAAGTATTCTAGCAGTAATCCACCACTAAGACTGACTTGATGTCTCGTTTCTTAGGTACTGTTTAGGTGCTGCTTCTTTAGGTAGGAAATTTTGCTTAATTCTCTTATCACCTTCCTACAGTGTGAATAATTGTATATGTTTTGCGCAGCAGTTACATTAGTTGACATGTAGATAAGCACCAAAAAAGAAAATTCCAGAAGTTCAGTGCTCGCTCTAATTTGGTGTAGTCTCAAGTATAGCACTCAGCAAAGCACAGGCATAACCAAAGGCATTGGGCCCTGTTGTGTACAAGCATGGCGACTATGGTGCTTGTAGCATGACGAAGTGTCAATCTGAAATGCCATCACATTATGGTATTGCTGCACTCACACGCTTTTTTTCAATGGCGATTGAAACCGAGGGCCTTACAACCGTGATTGAAGACCATTCCACAGCGTGAGTGACTTGTGACATTTGTGTGTAAAAACAAACTTTTCTACTTCCCACACTTCGTGTGCATCAGGATACTGTCATGGCATGGTCAGTGTGTGTTGCATTACAGCGCATAGAGCGGTGCAGGGAAAATAGTTCTTCATGTTCATGTGTTCTCATGGCTGACAGGACATTTCTTACTTTTCTTTTTAATGCAAAGCATTCTTTGCCTCATTCTTGGCACTTTGCATTAGGTAGGTAGGTAGGTAAGAAAACAATGCATGACCAATGGTGGCATTGAATCTCTGCAGTCGAGCACAGCATCCCTGTGCTCTAATCACTGGGCCACAATCGCGCACATACATTCTTCTCGTTAGATCTAAAGGCAGCCAGCTCTTTGAAGCACTCGATGCATGCACTATGTGCCATTTTTTCATCGTCTTTCCCTGTAACAACTTGTGCTTTGAGGTGCTATCTTAGACTGCGCTACCTCCGGGGCCAGCCCACTTTTCCCCATACTTTTCTCGCACTTGTTTACGGCACTTAGAAACTGCGACGTTGTACCAACTTCATGATAACCCAAGGTAATCAGGTTCTCGCATTTTTTTGCTGGAGTATAATGCAATCATTGTTTTAACGTAAACTACATGACATAGTCGTAGGTACGTACGATTGTATATAACACATAGTTGCTGGAGACTTCACAATCCGCGTTTCTCTCGCTTGTGCTCGTCCACTACCCGTGTCGAACCCAACAATCATGATGTTGTAAGCTCTCGTCGAACCGGCGTAAACATCATACCTTTGCTGCTATACGATGGTCTTCGTATGGTTGTCGTTCTGCTGCTATCGTCACCCACACGTACGCTCCCAACCCCACACACACTGCTACTCAATTTACACAAACATGTTGGTTTGCCTGGAAACGGTTTGCAGAACCCCAAACGAGGTACCCACAAAATGCTTCTCATAACATTGATTTCCGTAGTGGGTGTCAGCTGTACATTTTTTTTGTGTGTGTGCGTGTGTGTGCATGGATGTACGTGTGTCTGTCCAGATGCCCTAAACGTATAGAAAAATACTGGCAATCTCCAGAACACCCTAAATAATTTACTGTAATACAATTTTCTAAGCACTAGTTTGGGTTTCGGTACTAAGATGGATGCACCATGAGTCACGACATTAACAAAACAAGCTATGCACAAACTTTATATTTTGCATTGTTTAGAAAGGACAAAATATTCTGTATTCGAAGGTCATTTTTCTCGACTATTCGTATTTGGTTCGATTTGCAAATTTCACAATTTGAACAGCCCTAATTTAAACGCATTCATGTACCCCATGATAGCCAACAAGACTGTTGTGAGGGCATGTAGAATTGTTTTCACTTTTAAGGGGGGACGCGGCTTTCGGTACCAACTTTCTTGTTTCTTGGTGGATGTCAATGAAAATTGGTACATAGAATAAGAATGGCTCTCTGATGCTTTCATAAAAATTTCAAAGCGGTACCATGAAAACTTTTTGCTAGACAAATTATTTCTTTCTTGAACCTCGTGGAGGGACTGGAGGATTTACGAAATCAAGTGAAAAGTTTGTTAAATACTGTATGCACAGCCAAATGTATGCAGAAGGGAATAGCGTCCTCGAAATAATTTTTTTTTTCAACACTAAAATTTGTAGTTTATGTTTTCTCCAGTCCCACTGCAGTGAGCACGCTTACACTGCAAACAAGGAACCCTACTACGAATTCTTAAAACACTAGGATAAAAAAAGAAGAGCGCTATCCCCTAAAGTACAGTACAGTGAGTCTGACAAAACAAACGCAATCAAAATGTGTAGTTACCAAGATATCTGCTCCACGAGCTGAGCAACATGCCAAAAAAACTGTACTGAGAAAACAAGGTTCAAAGTTGTCAAAATTTAATAGGCACCAGGGTTATAGTCCTTTGTGTCCTTTGCGATGCGGCATCGCTTGACCATCTGACCTGATGGCCTGATGAGATTTTGCAGCTTTCTTTTTCCGCATTGCATCTTTTTCGGCTGGGTTCCTGAACAGTTTCGCCAATACGCGCGGACGATGTTCCATCCGTGCTTGAGGTGCTCAGCTGCACGTCCGCGTCGCGCTGCATGCCACCGTCATTGTCACTGCTGAAGTCGCCGGAGCAAACTTTGTTTTAGAGATCGGTGGCTTCGACTTACGAGCACCAAATTGATGCGCAGTCTTGCGTTTCATCATGAACAATCGCTGGCCCATGATAGCAGACGAGAGCCGTTCTCCAAGCTAAGAAGGGCCGAGCTTGACAACGTTTTTCGTTTCTCTAACAAGCAAGCGCCGGTCCGTTATCATGAGTGAGATACGATCTCTAAACCACGGCGCGACGAGTTGAAAAGACGCGAAATCGGCTCCTCAGCGCGGCGAGCAGACGACCTTTCCGCCGGTTGCTAAGGGCAACCGCCCGGGAGACCAATCCGGAGCCGCGTACAGTCACGTGGCGCGCGCTGCCGATCAGAAACCGCCACGAGACCTTGAAACTTTTGCTTGCTGTGCGCTTGCTCTTGCCTGGTGCAGCTTGCCGAGGCGCCAGATTTGAAGACGGAGAATCGCGCTATCCATAGAGACCAAGATGGCGGCGCTAGGTTACGCGGTTGCGGAGATATCGCGGCTTGAAAAATGCCGTTTTTTCGCTATTTTCGAGAAACTCCTCGCCACCTTAGCTTCGATAAACATTTTTTACATCATTTCCGCGCGATTTTTCGTGACGAAATTTTGAAATAAAATAGAAAAGAAGTCATACAAACTGAAAATGTGATTTTCAAAAAATCGGTTTTTTGGCCAAATATCGCGATGCGAAAGCCGCGTCCCCCCTTAAAGCACAGGAACCTCAATTGCACACAAAATTTGCTTAATGCCGTTTCCAACTGCGAGTAAGTAGTAGTGCCAGGCAATGACTAAAAAATGGCATTGAGCCATGCACTGATCTCATAGTTTAAATAATACTGTAATCAGGCCCCCTTTTTTCTCGTTTTTACATATAATCTACCGTGTGTAGCCACTCAGTTGAGTTATTGTAATATTTATTGTGAGGCCATGAGGTCCACTGAATTCACCTGCACTTTCCGTACTACAGTGAAAGCTCGTTAATTCGCACCTCATTAATTCGAACTTTCGGGTTAATTCAAACTGATGGTCATGGTCCGGCCACAATATATAGGCGTCTATGGGTTAACCAACTCGTTAGTTCACGCGCGCATCGGCTCCTCTATCGATAATTCGAACTGCGCGCCGCTGTGTGGTGGTATTTTATACTGCCGCCGCAAGCTTTCAAGGCTCAACGATAGATGGCGCGAGCGCAGCGGCGTCACTGTCTTCATTGCGCTCGCTCTTCGCATCGTGTGGCGGTTCGTGCCGGACGTGTCTGCGTAGTCTCCGTGTCCTTTGTGTGCCGCACATTCAGTCGCTAGGCCTCGTGTACGTCAGAGCTACGAAGTCGTTCGGTGCCGTGTCGCTACGATGTGACGCTGCTCACGGCCTTGCATATGTTGGTGCGTTCCTGGGATCAGGTCACGGCAACAACTGTTGCCAATTGCTTCCGCCACAGTGGCTTTTGTGTGACCAATGAGGGCACAGCTTGCGAGCCCGACGAGCGCGAGGCCGTGGTCATTCCTACCGGATTGCGGGATTCGCTGGAGGACGTGACCTTCGACGACTACGTCGATGCAGATCGCTGTGCAGTGGTCTTCGGCACAATCACCGACGATATCATCGCGCAGGTGACTGGTGGAGAAGCGCCCGTCGTCGATGTAGGTGCGGATGACGAAGAGGATGATGCACCCACGCGGCCCTCAGCTTTGGAACTAATGGAGGCTATGCGTGTCGCGCGTCTATTCTTCAGCTTCGAGGAAGACGCAGAGGATGCTTTCTGCCACGTTCGCGCGTTGGAAAATAAGGCTATAGCGATCGCATTCAAAGAAGAGAAACAGACAGTGATCACGGATTATTTTCGCAAGTAAATATTTTGAGTGATTTTCCAACAGCCCGGTCTCAATTCCTGCTGTTTTTTCAGTGAATTTCGTTAGTTCGAACTTCGGTTTAATTCGAACTCATTGGGCGTCCCAGCGAAATTCGAATTAATGAGCTTTTACTGTAGTTCAGAAGGTGCTGCACATGACTATTCCTTTCAGCAGTGCAACATGACGTCATCTGCACGCCACCATTCGTTTCACTTGGTGCAGGCTTCGTGGTGAACAAGTTCACAACATTGCCTGCTCTTGCGGGAGAGGTAGTGCGGGGCTCATGCAGGAAGTGCCGGGCCAGTTCTGCGTGAACACGAAACGGGCACTGAACCACAATGAACTAGTTCACGAAGTGCACAGCAAATTGAATGGACCTATGGATAAGCACTCTGGCAAGGGTGGTAGGATTTCCCAAGGCCAAAAAAGTTTGAGAGCCTCTGTCTAATACACATGTTCAGTGTAGTTGCTATTGAGTTAATAGGCACATGAGGGAAGAAAAAATGGCTGTGAGGTCCCGAGGTATTGGAAGTGCAAAAAGTGATGCTCGGCCTTTCGTTTTAGTGGTTTTGTTTGTTTCTTCAACAGGAAGTTGCGGGACAAGCTCATGATGGGTGACTTTCCTTCAATCATCAAGCTACTTCAGGTAGGCAGTCCCTTGAAGGGTCCACTGAAATGTATCATTAGTGCCTGCGCAGTATGAGTTCCATTTGTTTACTCGTAATGGCAAGAATGTTCAGTAAAATCTTCAATAGAGACCAACCCTCAACTAACACCTGTTATGAGGATATGAAAAAGTAATCAAAAGATTGTATTTCAAATATGATATATGAGCAATTTATATAAGCTCTTGCAAAAATCAGATGAAACTATACTGCACCATGGATCTTTGGTATACAGTGGAATCTCGTTGATACGATTCTGCATAATACGTTTTTCGGGATAATACATTTTTTTCTTATCTTTTTTCTTATATACAATTATGTTTGGATAATACGATTTTCGGATGATACGTTTTATTTTCTGGTTCCCGTGAAGATTGTATCGACGAGATTCCACTTACTAACATTGCAGTCTTCTTATGTGATCAGAGATTGGTACGATAACTTGTCTATTATTAAATACACCTTGCTTTGTGTTTAAAAAGGTGATCATTAGTGTTCGCATTCATCTTCTGTGTTTATTGTAATGCAAACAAATTATGTTGAAAAGTGGCGCTGGGCGCCTTTGTGTCATTGAGCGGAAAGGCAAATGAATGGTCAGAGCTATGGTCCTCATTTGCACGGTGGTGCTCACGAGAGTTTTTGTCCATGTGCAAGTGTGCAAAGCTACCAGTGTTCTGTCGTCCCTGAGTGAGCTGTAAAATGTTTTTAGAGGAACGGGGCACTCTTATGTGAAATTATTGTTTTGAAAACTTGGTGTGGATAGTGAAAAAAGACAGACAGGACATAGCTAAACCATGTATCTCTTTTTGAAGGAATAATTCCTTAGTTCTGAAGGCATAAGCCACATGAAAATTGCCTTTATACAGAAAATATCACTTGAAACGGCTGAGGCACCACATTGTGGGGATGCGCGACTCTCACGCGTCCCCTGATGTTGTTTTCCCCGCATGTCTCCTGTAGTCCGGCTTCTCTGCGTGGCTAAGCCCGGCGGTGGTTGCGAGAGATGGCGCTAGTGTCGCGATGCTAACGCCACCGAACGGCGGGGTCACTTGGGAGAAAAAGGTCGGAGGCGCTCTCTCTTTGGCTGGGGATCGGCGACCAACACGCACGAATGCTTCGCGCGTGCGCCGGCCCGCTTCGCGCGACCGTCGCGCGAGGCTTAGAGCGAGACACCGGTATGGACGAACACGGATCGTTCGAGCGCGCCACCGTTCGCGTGACTGTACACGTGAACGACTAGGCGATGGTGTCATAGCATGGGGCGAACGTATTCGCTCGCTATCGGGTCGCAGGGAGTCGAACTTCCTTGATTTGTCGCGCGCCCGTGTGAATGTTCTATTGGTTGTAATTCGGCTAGTATGTATTAGTGTATGAAAGGTGCAATAAATGCCCTTTTGATTGTCTGCACTACTGCGTTGTCGTTCCTTTGTCCCAAGAGCACATGTGTGAGACCCCACATCTGGCTGCCCAACGTGGGGCTCTTGGGGCATCGGACGATAATTTTAAGTTTTGCTCGGTTCGAGATGTTTCAATCGAAGCGTAGTCCTAGCGTAGATTTTGATCGCTAGTGTCGGCGGTGTGCTTTCTTGAGCGAGGTGACGGTTGCGGTAGCGTGTTTGAACTTTTCAACATGCTAAGCCTTTTCACGAGTGTTTTGTTGAAGTACACTCGTCGGTACGAGAGCCACGTGGTCTGCATCCTGGGAGAGCGAGGCCTAGCGCCCGCGGAGCATTGGCAAGCCTGAAGCGAGTGAGTACGGAAGCCGCATGGGTGGTCCGAATTTCTTATGTAAATAGCTTCTTCTATATCTTTGACTTCGGAAGTCGCGGCTCAAGGAGCCGGGTGGCCGCGGGCCACGGGTGCCGCTGCGAGCTGACTGGTATTGCGGCCTGGCACCGGGCGCTCCGACACCGTCTGGGACGATGGGCGCCGTCAACTCGGATGCTGTGTGCACCGAGCGGGGTAGGACCACCTCACAGAGCTAACGTCTCCTCGCGGCTGCCTGTTCTTGTGCCCATTTTGGGTGTTGTTTTTTTGGGGGGGGGATGCCGGTTGTTGTCAAAGTAGCGACGCATTAGGCCTAAGGCTTAACAAAGCCGCCTGTCGCACGTTGAGGGACACAACCTGGTGGACCGTGGTGTTGAGATGTCGCACATTGCTTCCCTCATTAGTTCGCCTCGCACGAATTGAAATTACTCGTTCGACTCAAGAAAGCAAGCTTTGTTCACGTGAACTTAGCATCTGAAATGCCGTCCGAAATTTCGCTAGCCGAATTGAACATCGTACCACGTGGGCGATGCGTATGCCGAATTCCTCTCCCTTGCACTACTTTAGTGTTTGTCGAGTGCGTTGAGTGTACGCAGCGTGAGCGGAGTCACCCCTGGTTTGCTGTCACCTGCACATCGTCAGCGCTGCTGCCCCGGACTACAATCGAGCTACCCCAGGCTTTGGAGATGCCTGTGGTCAATTCGGCGCAGCAACTTCGGCGGCCGCCAATGTCCGGCTCGCAACCCTCGGCGGCTGGGAAAAGAGCCGGCAGTCACCAACGGCTACTGCGGCTCTCGTCAGCAGGGCGCGAGCGACACTTGCTCGTGCCGACTTCTGCGTCGCCGTTTCCGGAGTCCTAGGCTGGAGTCGTGCCATCGAATCTGCAGACGTGGTGCTGTGACCAACGGACGCCAGCGGTGAACCCCAGAGTCAATGTCGGCTCGCACATTGTGGATAACGCGTGGACATTTACTCGGCGGCGCCACTGTCGCATGTACTAACTTTTGTTCACGACACGCGCGTTGATAGGCCTTGTAACATGTTTCGCCGGCGTATGTGTAGTGATTTAAGGTTGGGGGGATGTGGGGATGCGCGACTCTCACGCGTCCCCTGATGTTTTCCCCGCATGTCTCCTGTAGTCCGGCTTCTCTGCGTGGCTAAGCCCGGCGGTGGTTGCGGCGCATTGCGAGAGATGGCGCTAGTGTCGCGATGCTAACGCCACCGAACGGCGGGGTCACTTGGGAGAAAAAGGTCGAAGGCTCTCTCTTTGGCTGGGGATCGGCGACCAACACGCACGAACGCTTCGCGCGTGCGCCGGCCCGCTTCGCGCGACCGTCGCGCGAGGCTTAGAGCGGGACACCGGTATGGACGAACACGGATCGTTCGAGCGCGCCACCGTTCGCGTGACTGTACACGTGAACGACTAGGCGATGGTGTCATAGCATGGGGCGAACGTATTCGCTCGCTATCGGGTCGCGGTGAGTCGGACTTCCTTGATTTGTCGCGCGCCCGTGTGAATGTTCTAATGGTTGTAATTCGGCTAGTGTGCATTAGTGTATGAAAGGTGCAATAAATGCCCTTGTGATTGTCTGCACTACTGTGTTGTCAGTTCCTTTGTCCCAAGAGCCCGTGTGAGACCCCACAACATTTACTTATCGCTGTTATGAAAGTGACTATAAACATAAATGTTTTTATATTGTCTGTGGTGTTTGTCATGTAACTGCTGCAGTATTCGGCACTGTGCACCATAGTATTCCATTGAATGCATATACGGTGTGTTTTCTGACTGACAACAATTTAAAAAAATTGCCTGTGGCAGATACCATAGTTCTAATTCTTGAACCTGGATTGCTGAAAGAAGCTGAACTTATTTAAATGAGGCATATTAAAAGGGTCTTGAACCACCCCTCAATCTAGGTGAAAAAGCACATTCTGCACATAGCATACACCACTGTGAAAATTGCAGTCAAATTTGGCACTCGTCCCCGGCATGTGAAGCTCACAAGTGGAGCACGAAGTTGCCTTTGTCTCCAACACTCTCTTTTCAACAGAACCCTTCTCCTCACCCTTTTCGGGGATACTGGTGGCTTCCATATTTAGTCATATAGCAGATTCCCATACACAGCTGCTATTGGCCAATAGCTGACATCACTAAAGAAGCATAAGCCAACTATTGTTTGCTCATGCTTTGGCCTCACCCACCCACGTAGGAATAATACTTTGGCCACACTGCTTATTGGAGGTTGTAGCTGCCGGCTCTCGCTAATTTCAGCTAGTTTGGAACACTCAACTAGCCTTGAATTAGGCAAAACTTAAATCCAGACCACAAGTACACTATGCCTGCCGCGCGTCACGATGAATGGCGGCCAACATCTACATGGAACACGTGCCAGTATGCGCTCACTCCTGGACGCTTTTGCCCAAACGTACTTCGTATTGAGCTTTGTATTGAGCTCTACAAAGTACGCAATCTGGCTTTGCCTACTATCCGTGCCGGACAAGGCCGTTCTACACCACGTAGCACGGCCAGGCAACTGCACGCGAACGTGCACTCAAGCCCTCCTGTACACTTAATTGCATGTAGCCGCACGTAGCTGCGTCTGCTGCCTGGTGTAAATACCATGGCCGCTGTGAGATGCCGTGATGGTCCCGTTTACTGTAACGCCGTAGGCGGGGCATCGCCACTCTATTACCACTGGTGCCCCTTTGGAATGGAGGACATCGAAGGCGAATGGGAGAAAAGTTAAATGCCACGCTCAAAGTATCTTTGCTCATAATAGGCCTCCTTGAAAAATAATTTCGGTAATGTGTTCCTGGGAGGTACAACACTCATTCAAAGGTGTCTTTGAAGCTTCAAAGACCTTATTTTCGCGATTCTAAGCACCCCCCCCCCCCCTCTATTTTCGCGAGCAAATTGGGAAAAATAGTTTGCATGCAAATCTAAGCACCCCCCTATCTGTTAAGAGTACGTAGGCAAGGCCGCCAAGCGCGCTTGCTCACTCTGTTCGAGTCGGAGTCCCAACGTGGCACGGCGTCCGCAGCGCGATCTCGCCGCACAGCCAGACTGCAGAGGCGCGCGGACTCGTGACGCCCGCGAGCAACGCGTAGCCGGAGGCGAGCGTCGCGGAGATTTTTCGAATCTATGCACCCCCCTCACTTTGGGCATCATGATCATGAAAAAAAGGGGGTGCTAGAAATCGAGTAAATATGGTATTAGACTTCAGATTTGTGGCCCCTTAAATACATAATTGATTTAAAAAAATTCACCAATTAAGTTTTTAACTAATTACTTTACCGCACATATTGCAATTTACTAATTGGAGCCAGTGAGTTGACAAGGTGTACCCACTTGGAATTAATTCTGATGACACCAAGCCCGGTATTTTGTAGCGATGCATTCTAGACTAGTCTTATCATCCACCGCTCAATGCCGGCTGATCCTGTTGATAACGTGAGCGGACCGTCGCTCTGACCACTGACCAAGCGTGAAAAGCATGAAAAAGCATTAGCATCGGAAAGGCATCGCTACAAAATACTGGCCCAGTTTCCACATACTCATTCCCAAAATGTGCGAGGAAATGCATTGGCATTTCAGTTATTTTTGTGCTTATGCATAAAACAGCATTTTGTTTTAGAAAGTGGAACAAAATGCATTTTTGTCGCATGTTTGATGGCGCAAATCTCGAAACCAGTGCCATCCTCAGAATTTCTTCCAAAAGGACATTCCTTGCAAACTCACCTGGTACAATTTGGAAATTGCAATACGTGCCTTAAAGCAATTAGTTAACAATGCATTTACGAGATTTTGTTAGTCTATTATGCATTTAGATATCGCGCACAAGAAATGTCTACCTCTTTGAGCAATACAGTTAAAGAATTAGAATTGCACTTCCTGCCATAGGCAATCATAAAAGTTCTTTTCAGTCTAAAAAAGACGCCTGGTATATGGATTGTCAAATCCAATGGCTCTGCGTGAAGCTGTACGCTTATTTATACATGCATCATCATCACATCCACAGCTGTTGATGGTGCTCATGTTGATTCAGAGATGCACTACAACATTCAGGCACACATAGTCAAATTAGACAGTGCCTGTCCATTTAGCTGCAGGGCTCGTGATGTTATTTGGTGTACTGAATGTGTCTCATGCCTGAATGAAAGAGTGATAACAGTGCCTCGATGAAAGGGATCGCTAGATTGTAAAGCAAGCACGTGTCAATGTAGAGATGAAGAGAACAGTTTATCTCACCTGCTTAAGCTTTTTACTGCTATAGAAGCACCACCACTGGGCATTACAACTATTATTGTTACTTGCAAAAATCTATGAAAGCTGTGCACCTTGGATAGTTTCTGAAGGCTACGTAGTCATGTTTCTTGTTTTTCTCATGTTCTTGTGTTCTCGTGCTCTCACAGGTTGTCCTGACTTCATCATTCTCACTTCATTTCATTTCATTTTATTACCTTAAAGACCCCATTGAAGGGGCATTACATAAGGGGTGGGTACATACATAAAAAAATTTGAGAGCCATATTTAACTGCAGCGATGGCCTAGCGGTAGAGCATCCGCCTCGTATGCGGGAGGTACCGAGTTCAAATCCCGGTGCCGCCGGGAACCCACCGGTTTTTCTCATGGGTAGAGATGTCCCCTGGCCTGGTGCTCGGCTGTCGTGGGGGTCCACATCTCGAAAGAGGGCCCAATAGAGATTTCAGCTGTTGTCTCTGGGCGCCTCTTGTCCAACCACAGACGGCCTTGTAGACGAGCATCCGCCGCGGCTGTGGGAGGCAAGTGCTGCCGCCGGGTACGTACCGGTAAAATAGGTACAAGCGCGCTCCCGGCCTGGTGCTCGGCTATTATGGGACCTGAACGCTTGGAAAGGGGTGTTTGACCTCAACCCGAAGGTGCCCCCACCTCAATATGTGCTTGGGGCGCCACATGAGAAATGACCGCCATAGGAGTGGCCCAGACACCACTTGTTCTCGGTGCTCACGTTGGCTTCTACGGGAATTCAGGGCGCAGGTATCACCCCTGAAGGAAGCCGAACGCCAGGCCGGGGTACGCCTGTGCCCTTTTGAACCAGTGGGTGCCCACCGGCAGTGGGAGTTGAACCCACAGTCTTAGTCGAACCCACCATTCGGTCTTAGCTTGGTCATGTGACTTGATCACTAAATAGTGCAGCAAAACTGTTGAAGAGGGTGTGTACGAAGAAAGTGATTTTGCTTGCAGAATTTTCCTGACGTGGATGTGAGCGAGCTGATTTCCCAGGCCCTGTCTGCCCAGCAGGAAGACCTCGTGATGTCATCCAGCTGATGCCGTGCAGCAGCTGCCACGACAGGCAGCTACCATATTCCTGCTCTAGGCCACACCGACCAATTATGCTCACGGCCCCCCATAGGGGGACAGTAATAAATTTAAGTGTTTTCTTTTCCTTCGTTACACTGCAGTCAGTGTTGCATCTCTTTCCCCCAAATGCACTTGACAAGGTCAAGCAATAATTGCATGCCATAGTAAGCATGTACTGTTCCTGATGGGTGCATTTAGGAAAATAGGCAGATTCCATGTGCTCATGATGTCATTAGGTTATGAAGTAGAAGCACAACTGTTTTCTGTGAGGTGGACTAGGGAGAACACGGTGATGACACTGCATAGATAAGAAATGGCTATAGCCCAACAGCAGGGCATCACTCCTATACATGTTGTCCTAGCTAATATGTTGCAACTTAACAAAGTCAGCCAAAGCAATTCATCTTTTGAAAGGAACTCTGTTGTTAGCGGCCACCTAAAGAAACTTCCGGTACTTTTTGTGTCATCTTTAAATACTAATCAGTAGGGATGGGCGAATATTCGGTATTGTTGAATATTCGATCAAATAATTCTATATTCGTTAGTTGCTTCGATTTGAATTCAGGTATTCGATATTTTCGAATTATTCGACGCTCCCGAATAGGCAGCCAGAAGCCACGGACAGCCGGTACACAGCTCGGAGGCTATGCTTCACGTCATGGCTGCCATACATCAATCATAAATCTCAAAGGCTATACGTTTTTGCATGAAAGAGCCGGAAATGTGCGACGCAAAAGAACAGCAACGGCGCTAGCGTACAACCGAAACGAAGCGGCGGAGTCCGCATCGCCATAGTCATCAGCGAAAATCGTACCGTATTTACACGATTGTAAGTCGACTCGAATGTAGGTCGACCCCCCCAAAATTGCATGTCTCAAAAAAAAATGGGGGGGGGGGCGAGAAAAACCACACGAGTGCATTTCACACAAGAGAAATTTATTGATGGGGTTGCTAAGACTACTCATCGTCACTAGAGTTGACCTCACTGGTACTGCTGCCGTCATAGCTGCTGCGGTCCCACAGCACGTCGTCATCAAGTGTGAGTCCACACTTCGCGAACGACCGCACCACGACATCACGCGGTACAGCCCCCCACGCAGAGAGGACCCACCCGCACACAGTAGCCAGAGAGGACAAATTTTCTCGCGCTGAAGCCGCCACTGCCGCACCACACATTCACTGACTCCAGACTTGCGTCCCGCTGCGCAGTTGTTAGTTTCCTCAACATGGAGGATAGCAGCCCGTCTGAACGCTGCTGAGAACGAGCGCTGAAAGTTCTTGGCACTCATGACAGGCGCGACGATTCAGCACAACAGCAGAAATGACAGATGTGCACGGCCATCGAAAACAATCGTATCTCAAAGAAAAGCTCTTCCGCCAACTACTAATACCCCCCAAACGACGGCTCTTCCGCCAACTACCAATACCCCCCTAACGGCGGCTCTTCCGCCAGCTACCAATGCCCCCCAAACGGCGGCTCTTCCGCCATGCACCAATACCCCCTAAACGGCGGCTCTTCCATGATCGATGCTCCCACAAGAGCCGTGCGCTCGTGGTGCGCGCGATCGAAATGTATGCAATACAGTAAATTATTATGCTACGCTTCTACCGTAACCATAAAAGCATAGGTGCAAAGTTGTAACCACGCCGTAGCGCCTCTGATTTCTCGTTTCTCTAGCCGTTACTAGCGGTACACGGTTCGGTTTCGATTCTAAGTCGACCCCCCAACATTGGATTGCCAAATTTGAAAAAATGGGTCGACCTAGTAAATACGGTACGTGAATGACAGCAACAACAGAACGCTTCGTGCCTATTTGTGTCTTTATTGCGTTTACCGCCGCGCATAACAATGCGTTGGGTGCGGGATTTCATAGTCGCCATCCATGATTGCGTCGATAGCTGCCGCGGTTTCTTCCGCAGCGGTTGCGGCAAAAAGTAGTTTCGTTTTGACTCAATACGCACGTCGGTCGCGTGCCTAAAAAGCTGCGTAGTGGCCATCCATGATCGCATAGATAGCGGCCGCGATTTCATCTGCAGTTGTTGCAGCGAACGGTAGTTCGTTCTGACTCGGTGCGTGCGTCAGCCGCGTAGGGTAAGGCCACGCTAGCAGCAAAAACGCGAGCGGCAAGTTGCCGCACGTCAGCGCCTTGCCGCGAAATCCACCGTGGCAATCGCGTCAGGCCGCGCAGCAGCGCGATATGATCTCGCGCGCTCTCGGAACGGGGAATCACCGTGAGCGAAAAGGGTGCGATCGGACAGTGTCCAGAAATCCCTCCATTGAACCGCGAGAGACGACAATCGTCGATTGATAACCCGGTGCGGAGCGGCGGAGGTCCGGTTGCCATGGTTCTGTGAGGTCACCCTCGTCACTCTTGATTGGTTCATCTCGCGGCACGCGGCCTCTGTGACGTGGCACTTGCCGCAGAAATGGGAGACCCATTTCGCTCGGCACGCCATAAAACCCGATTCCTGCCGCTTTTGCATGCGCGCGTTTTTTCCGCTAGCGTGGCCGTACCCACCGCAAAGTCGCCATTCATAATCGCGTCGATAGCGGCCGCGGTTGCGACAAACAGTTGTTTCGGTTTGACTCGGTGCAAAGCTGTCGAGGATGAAGAGCACCGGCTACATGGCGATGGACGTACGATCTGTTGGCGGTCAGCTTACTGGCGAACAAATAATCAGGATGTGCTCACGGTAGTACAAAGCGTGTCGCAAATGATGGCGCGCGCCGCGGCCGTTCTTCAAAGGAAGTCGTGAGGCCTCGATCGCCGCTGCGAGAGCCAGTCAGTCACGAGATGATGAGAATTGCAGCTTTCACGCTGCTTTTGTGCAAAATAGCAAAAGGATTTGCTCATCCATTACACTAATAAAATCGTGCTGACGTAGTAAGCATTTGCTTGTTTTCTGGATACCCTGATAATTCGGTTAATTCGGACATCTTTTTTTCGGTCCCGTGAAATTCGAATTAACTAGGTTTTATTGTAATATGTGATATATACTATTCAAACTGTTTGATTCGAAATTATTCGGCCAAATCACTATTCACTTCGAACGTCAAATTCACTATTCGCCCATCCCTTCTAATTAGTAGTAATGATTACTTTAGTCTAACAAATAACTTCATGGCAACCACATCAGAAGTAGGTTTCTATAACATATTTGAAAGCATCACTTTTAGTAGTAGTTTGTGCACACAATCTTTTGCATAGGTCTCTTTTTTTGTTTGTGTTTAAGAGTCTGTGGATATTTTTTTTTTCATATGCCATTGTCATCTCCCACTTGCATGCCAGAGTGGAACTGCTCTCAAATAGTGTAATATAACTACCATGTGCACCATGCCTATACCAATGATGGCATCGACTCGACCTTTTCATGAAAAGCACGGAATGATGTTTGGCATCTCCTCACAATTCTTTTCCAACAAGTAGTTTTTGTGTGTGCCTTGTTCGAACAGACTAGCAATTAAATGCAACCTGTTCCACATCCTCATGGCCTACTCCTTTTGTCGTCCCAACTAGGCTCAAATGTGCTGCCATGCCCAAGTTAAACGATGTCTACTATGTTTTAGCCTGCAATAGAATTGAGCTTTAGTATCGGGATGGCATCTGATATAGGGCTGGTCTTGAAATACACAGTATCAGTGCAGTGATATCACTCCACCACCAAATGGTGCAATCACCTTATCAGTTATGTAGCAGCCAGCAGTGGAGATAAGCAAGAGACGATTAGAGCATATTAGTAAAAAAAAAGTTATTCAGGTTCAAGGCACATATTGAAATCTATGTGAAGTGAGGCTTTCATGAAGCAGTTAATCGAATGCTATAAATTTGCCCATTTCATTCGTGCATCTTTGGCATTGAGGAAATTGGAGCATGTGCATGCGATCTCGTGCACCCATGCTGCCCAGTGACATGCAGCAATTATCTTAGATCTAGTTGGCATTGACAGGATAGAAGTGTACATGCGATTGTGGCCTAATGGCTAGAGCATCGGGTTGCTGTGCTGGGGACCGAGGTTCGATCCTACCATCGAGCATGTAATTCAATTTTTTTTTTTAAATGTGAGCTATTCGAAAAGACCGTAGCAGAACCCAGCAGCCATGGTCAGGAAAGTCTAGGAGGGTTCGCAAAGCAATCTTCGCTTTAAAAAATAGGGCAGAGATGGGGTGGCACGGTCACAGACATAAGTAACCTTAAAGCAGAGATAGGTAGAGTGCTAGATTGCAGTATTTGTAGCAATTGTAGTTCACACAGGCTAGGTGACTCTTGCCACTCCATTAAAAGGGATGCCATTAGTAATTATCATTGTCATCATAATTGGAGATTTGTTTTTACTACTACCGTAGGCACTTAATTCTTACTTGTGACATGAAAAGAAATTTGGCTAATGTTCGTTTTTATGTGCATAGCATTATGCATAAAAACTGTTGGGGATTTCAAAAAGCTAAGAGAGCCACGGTAGCCCAGCAGCTAGGGTGTTGCACTGCTGAGCTCGAGGTCGTGGGTTTGGTCCTGCCCACTGTGGCCACATTCCAGTTGGGGCAGCATGCGAAAACGCTTGCATACCTTGCATTGGGTGCATGTTAACCCCAGTAGGTAAGAATCCAGAGCGACCACTACAGCGCGTACCTCATAATCGGATCGTGGTTTTAACACGTAGAATCCCAGGATTTCTTAATATGGGGGTTACTCCGAGTTGTCACTGTTGGAGTCCAGCTGGGTCTCCGGACTTAATGGTGAGTTCACTTGTGTGGACCTTTTGATGTGTGTTATGTGGGCTACCAGCAGTGACCATAGTGCAGGAGGGCACAGCTCTTGCGGTGGAGCAATCCAGCTGTCGTAGGTGTAGGGAAGGGAGCAGGCACCGTATTCAGCACTCTAGACTCTGTGCTGCATGTTTACTTTATCGGTGGCTATGGCAACCAAGCAAACTTGTTTACGGCATTCTAGAATTCTTGAGATGCCTCTTTAATGTAAAGGCCTTTTATAACGAAGTGCTTCGGACCTCAAAAGTCCTTCGTTATGCAGGTCACTTCATTGTAAAGATTGCACACTGCACCACTTGAAATAGAGGAGGCTGAGTGCATTCAGCAAAAGAAAACCCTAATTTAGCATGATTACAAGAGATAATTAATAAATGAATTCAGCAGCTCTTTATGCACACTCGGGCTGACAGAATGTGCGACTGTGGCAACAGCACTGGCTATTTGCAATTCATTAAAGGTGAACTTCGGCACTTCCTGCACTGCTTATATTAATGTAAAATATACATTCGACGTGGGGAGAAGAGAATTAAGTGCTGGCAAGTGCTTGCTGAAGCTTGTGTCATTTTGTCTGCTCCCGATTGGATCAATGCAAAATGGCTCACAGCATCTGCATGCTCGGTCAGTGTGCTTGCGCTCACTCTTCACCAAGTTGGCTAGTTTGGTTTCGATAGCTAGTTCGCACAGCTTGCTGTAACCGTTTTCTCTTAGCATCACCATAAAATAAGGAACACCAGCGGGGGTGTAAAGATTGTTGTACCTATAGTATAGTTTCTTTTTTTCTTAAAGCAAAGCTTCCTTGCCTACTTTCCTCGATTTGGCGTGGCTGCCTGGCTTTTGGGTCTGTCACTATTTCGCTGGGTATATTTGTAGATCTACTCAAACTTCATTACAATGAGGCGGGATATAACGAAATAATGGATATAACAAAGTAAATGAAGTTTCCCTTAAAATTCCTATAGCGATCCATGTATTTAAAACCCCAGTTTAACGAAGTGACATTGTTGTGCCCATTGATATAATGAACTAAATTCATCTCCGAAACCAAAAAAACATCCTACCGTTGCACGCCGACTACATCGCTTTCCACGAGGTTTGGCACTCGTTCGCTGCGGCAGTTCAAAACTCCCGCATCCCTGCGTCAAATATGTCGTCAAGCAACACTGGTGGTTCTCACCACCGCATGTCGCTGCGCACAAGCCACTGCTCACTATCGCACTTTACTGACCTCTCTCTCGCGTGTGTCTGGCTGCGCGAGCTGCAGCATGCTGCGCGGCAAAGTGCGGCGGTGCGAAAGATTAGTGTATTCACTTCCACGCGCTGCGTAGGTAGGCACAGCTTGGCGTGGCCTCCGAGATATCCCTAGCTCAATCCTGGGGGGTCACACGCAAGCCTGCGCAAGTCGCACTAGAGTTCCATGCAGCTGGCCACCCCCAAGCCAAAGAGGAACTGCCTACTACCTTTTGTGCCCAAGTAACCCCGCCGTTAGGTGGCATTAGCAGCGCAACACTCGCGCCATCTCTCATACTAGTCTGCAACCACATCAGCTGGCGCATCGGGTAGCGGATCGGGCTGCTGTGCTGAGGGAACAGGGTTCGAAACCAACTGTCGGACCAACTTAGGTTACTGGGTATGTGGCACTCTTGACCTATGTGCAGCTCAAGGAACATCTTTGAGGACATGGGCCACTGGGAATGCGGCAGTGGGCATGTGGTATTGTGTACCATAATTGAATGATCCAATTTGACGCCTACTTGGAGCACTGAGCATGTGCCACTTGGTTCATGGCGTCGTCATCATACTGCCTTCATCGTTATATCGACATCATTCTTTCTTCGTAATTCCGTTATTGTCACTGTCTTCGTCATACAGTCGTCATGGTCATGGCCAGACTGACCTGACGAGCGAGTGTCATAGTAGAGTGTGCTGATTGCGGAAACAGTATATGTCGCGTATAGAAAGCACAATGGAAGTCACGGAATTACCAATATATTCTAAATGAAAGTGTCTTGAGCAATTCGCTGTGTCGATACATGACTTAATGCTAATCACATCAGTGTCCACTGTCATCGTGAGATGGGTTCTGCCAGGAATTTTTTTTTTCTTGTTTGTTTTCGTTTTGCCTTTCACTGTGACGCAAATGAGAAGTATGGAGGGCAGGTAGGGATAGGGGTAGCCCTGGCCAGAGTCCTTCATGTTGATACGATTTGAACTAGGTGAGGTGGGTCTTCACCGCAGGAATCAGGAGATGGTGAAGGCGGGCATCATGAGGATGAAAAACGAGAAGAAATATATTTACATCATCGGTACAAGGTATACAGTGACTTGGATCAGCGTCTCGAGCGGTTCTGGTTAACACTGGGGCCAGGATGGACTTAACATCTCGCGTATAGCCGTGAGAATCGGCGAAGAGGTCCTGTGTCAAGAAAAGCGGAGGGACCTAAAGGCCGATTTATGCTCGAGCCGCCCGCCACACCGCCCGCGTGCGGTCATGCGAAGAACTGCTCATGTCACACGCTGGTGCACAAATTTCAGTTTACACTGTGTCTACACATGCAGTGTAAACCGAAATTTGTACACCAGTGTGCGACATATGCAGTTTTTAGCACGACCGCACAAGTACGGTAGGCGGGCAGTGCGGCACTGGGCGGCTCGAGCGTAAATCAGCCTTAACCTTCATGTTTTACTCTGTTGTCTGAGTCACCTTAAGGATGGGATGTGGGTGTGCCCGTGATGGCGCCAGTGCATAGTGTTCGCCGCAGACTATCGGTCCTCTTGTCGATTTGTGACGGCAATGGCCTCCTCCCCTTCATTGCTTGCTTTGTTGCCCGGGTCAGCTCGGGGAGTGGCAGGGGCCAAAATGGAGATGTCTTGTAGAGGAGAGCAAATTAGCTCCACAAAAATCTTTGCTTCTCTGTATCCAGAAAGTGTTGCAAAAAATGCTGGCTCACCCGTAATCGAGAGTAGGGGGAAATTTGCACAGTGCATAGAATTTAAACTGATTCACATCCCTGTTGAGACGTGTGCAGTTCTTCATTTACTTGCTTTTTTGTTGTCATACTGTATTATTGTATGTGTTCGTATCTTCCACTCCTGTAATGGCCCTTCATGGGCTGACACTATTATTAAATAAATAAATAAATAAAAAATAAATAGATGTAAGCATGAAATGGCTACCGGCAAAGCAGATTGGTGCCGCGACGCAGGCCTGGAAGCTTACTGAGCCTAAATGAATCTATTTTGAACTGAACCTTGTTGCAAGTCTCGTCTCAGCCAAACAACCATCTGTGGCATGCCAGACGCTGCCAGCCTCGTCACGCAAGGAGGCGGCGCAAAACCCGCGCCGTGGAACTCACGGATCGCTGACGTTTGGAATAGCACAGGCCACCCTGTCTCAGCTCCAAAAGATGATAATCAAGTGTATGGTGCACCGTATCTGCCTTTTGAACGTCGCTATTGGAAATGACAAATTAAACTTCAATGTACTAGAGGGATATTGTGAACAAACAGCAGGAAGAAATTGGAAGCAATATTTTTTTAAACTTGTTTGGGCAGTAACTAGCGCATGAATGGGGTCTGTACAAGGGGTTGGGGACCAGAGACCAAATTTTCTGAAGTTTTTGACTGGTTGCCGGGGTGATTTCATTTTGCTCTCGCAACGATGCCCGGATGTTCTCGTTTCAATAGTCTCGAGTGCCCGAATAACGGCTCTGGATTTTGGCTCAAGGCCTCTTGAAGGGCGCCGACAACGGGAGCTAAAAGCATTTCATGCTTAAAAACCCTCATACTTGCATATATTGCATACATTCTTGCATACTGACATCCCCATGTGGCACTGTGACTTTAACTGCACTCATTGCATGGCCTCGGCAACCGTCTGCTGTGCGTTCTGCGTAATATTCGCAGCCTACGCAATGATCAGGCGGTTGTTGAGCTCAGGCAATGAGCAGAGTTACTTCCCTGGAATAAGTTCTGCATCTGCTTGTGTAGCGGCGCGAGGGTGCACAATCTGGTGGCAGTTTTCTTATTACATTGTCTTGCGTGACATACACTGTCTCCGTGATTTTCCCACTTTGTTATAACACTCGCGTGCCAGAGCTGGCCACAACCATGACGGCACTACGACGGCTGTATGACGAAGGCACAGTGACAATAACAGAATTACGATATGACGACAGCATGATTATGACTGAATGACGTCGATGGAACAAAGGAGGCGGTATGACAACAAGTATATGACTACAATTTGATGACATTTCTGAAATGATGATGGTACGACAACAGCGTGGCGAGGGCGACATGATTCAATAGGATGACAACAACTTTGCAAGGACAGTGGCATGATGGCATGACAAGAGTTGGAGGACGAAGCTACCATGACGAAAATAAAACGACGGCATCACAGCCACGCATCTACCTAGTGGCTCAAGCTATGATAGAGAACTCAGCGTAAGAGACTAGATAGATAGTGTCAAAGTGGCTGAAGTAGGCAAATGGTGCCAATCGCATTAAAAGGCCAGTGTGACCGCTGTGCTAGGAATGAGGGCCACAACTATGGAACATTGAAAAAAATTTCTATAAATTCAGCTTATGTCTGTACAATTTTCTGTCGGTAAAAGTCTTGTAGCATCACAGAAAAAGGGGCTATATTCATAAGTTGTTTCCTCCACGCATAATAATTTAAAGAAATCAAAAGTAAAAGAGAAAATGATTTTGAATTTTTGAGAAATATGAATTCAGTATGCTCTTAACCTTGGCCCTCTTCTCGAGGGCGATTTCTAACAAGTTTCTCAATAGTTGTGGCATATCTAACTCGCGCTTGTGTGTACATAGTCCTAGTACGTATTGTCTGTATTTTCTTGGAAATGTTACCAGCGCAAATAACTGCGCAGTTGCCTCAAATTCAACGCTTAAACTACGCATTGCAGCCTAGCGATGTCATGGAAGTTCTGGAACTGGACTAAATGATAGTGCCGAATGCTTTCTCCGCGACTGTGCGGGCTTTAAACTGCTGTGGCATACACTGAGTGCTCAAGTAGCCGACCCAATGCTTTAGTAACACACCGATAAATGTGGTTACTCTGCTTCGATTATTCGCTCTTGTCTTCGGGTCTTGTAATTATTTAATTATAGGTTGATTTAATGACAGGGTTTTGTGTACCAAAGTCACTGTGGTGCAATGGTGGACGTCTTATATTGGGACGCTGCAGATATGCCAGGTATATCCGTGGCGAATGTCTCTAATCATTAAAAATAGGGGATTCCATACACAATAACACTTTTTGCAGGACAAGATTCACAACAAGAGTGGGAAAGATAAAACTCTATGTTGGATCATTTAGCAGCCTGATTAAGATTTGCTAATTAACTTTTAAATAATCAATGTAAGGCCACCAATTCCAATTGGCGGCCTAACGTGCGAGCGAGTGATCTGGCCCAAAATCTACTCTGAGAAGAATAAGGGCATATAATAAATGAATAAAGAAATCTGAAAGATGGGTGAATAATTTTATTCTTCTCTAAGGTATGCTTTGATTTCTTTCAAGCTTCCTTCTATAAGCGACGCGTGAGCTTCTTCAGATGGCGTGAATAATATGCGAAATAGCAAGCGGCTGACATGCTCTCTTTTTATTTCTTTATCTGCTTAGCTTCTTTTTTTCCTCTACTGCAATGTTAGCGTTCAACGACTATATTTGTGTTGTTTCGAGAGTCCAGATGAAATAATTACTGTGCCACTTCCTTCCAGTCTTATTTATTCTATTACCCCTGAAACTGCTCTTTTGCTCACACTGCTAGATTCAGCGTGTGCCACTTTGAGACACTTTAAGGTACTATAATCATCCTCGCCATCATCATCACCACCACCAACACTGGCGCAGCTACAACCATCAGCATTAACGGATTCTGCAGCCCGGCCCGTACAAAATGTTCTTCGACATTATATTTATGCAAACAATTAAACGATATTATATATATATATATATATATATATATATATATGTGTGTGTGTGTGTGTGTATAGAGAGAGTGAGCAGAACAATTGAGTACACATACGAAAAATGCATGTTTACTTGCCTACTTTCTGACCGTGGCACGGCCTTTTGTCAAAGTAAACCAAGATACATGTGCCTAGCCGCTCTTATGGGCATTCACAAGTGGGCGATATTAATGATACAAGATGGTGCAAAAGCTAGAGAAGACCACAATAGAGTGAAAGATGTAAATCTAAGCGTGATACAGGAGCATTGAGTACACATTGGAACAAGTAGTTACAAGTCACGCGGCAAACTTCTGCATTGGCCGCACATTTCGCAATGCGTGCAAATGGAGTAACAGTAGTGAGATAGCAAATACTACATAGGAAGAATTTTTTAGACAAAGTACGATAGAATGTTGTAGTAAAACAAAGAATACCATGAGCAACATACAATTATCATAATGCAGGAAGACATGATACTTTTCCTGCGCTCTTGTTAATACCAAGATTCTCTTACTTCTCGGTCATGGTGTGATTTAAAACCTGATTGTAATACTGTTGCTTTGATATCGTCAGACGAATGACCCGGCAGTCGAACATGTTTTGACAAGAGAAGATACGGCAAGCTGTTAGTGTCCTAGTTGTGGTTGTTAAAATGAATACGAAAGGATGTTTCGGTCTGACGGATATGTATTGCATATAGAAAACTGAACACTCAAGTATGTAGGTGACTTTAGTGCTGTCGCAAGTAAAATTGCCTTTGATTTTAACAAAGCAAGTAGGTGCTGTGCTTCTGACAGTATTAGGTGGGGCCCTATGTACACAAACTTTACGTGGTTTATTGCAGGAATGGCAACCGGCAGGAGTAGAGGCTGAAGTCTTAGACTAGGTTACCATATCGTGCAGATTCTGGGAGCGGCGATAGACCACTCTTGGCATTTCACTGAAAATGTTCTTGAAAATGCATTGAATCAATATGTTATAATGCTTCTTGACAATGTGAGATACATATGGAACAGAATAAGTTAGGATAAGGTTAATGCATGTGTTCAGTGAGGATTGCTTGTCGGTGCTGATGAGATTTTTACAGTCGAGGCTGTCGGCCTCTTGAGCACGTCATCAATAATTTGTGAAGGATATTTTTTTTTCAGTTAGAGCTGTACCAAGCTGGTCACAGTTGGGGGTGAATTCGCGATGTTCCCAACAAATTCGTTTAAATCATATATGTAGTCTGACTGTAAGGAATGCTTGTTTTATAGTGCTTGACTTGACTGTGTTTAAAATGCAGGCACTGCTGTCTGTAAGTGAGCTTTCTGTAAAACTTGGTCGTTAAGTTACCAATGCAGAGCGATACTGCAACGTCAAGAATGTTTCTGCTGAGGTATGAGTAAGAATAGTAAAAGGAAGTTGTTGGTTCTGTGTTATTAAAATCATTCATCAAGGAAAGCAATTCATCTTCACCGTGTTGTCAAATTAAGAAGACATCATAAATGAAGTGTTCGTAATAAAATGATTCAAGATCACGAGTAGCGAAGAAATTATTTTCTAGCAGACCCATAAGAACAATGGCATAATTGGGACCTATTCTTGTGTCCGTCGATGTACCGCTAGATTGGATGTAATGCTCGCCATAGAATTCAAAGTTAAGTGAGAGAAAGAGAAAACATTTATTGTTAATGAGGTGGGGCGACTCTTGTAAGGTGGAGCCTTAGTTCAGGGCTCTATTGGCTCGCGCCACCCCGCGTGCCCACTGAATCAGCCGTCACTGCTCTTGTGGGTCTAAGCTGGTCAGCGCAGTCTCCCAAGAGGAAGCTGAAGGAATAGGGGAATAGCCCAGAGGGTGTGAACGTTCCCAGGTGCAATAACTTACTGTGGGCTTTGCTCCACGGTAGGGACAGTATGAGGGATATTGTGTGCGGTGGAAGAGGTGAAGGCAAAAGAGACAGGGTAATGAATTGGTTTGTAGCTGTCGCCACGCAACGGCATCTTCTCGGTTACGAGACTGGTGTGGTGGGGGGGAAGTTCTCCTGCTGTCTCTGTAATGTTGTAGAGTTTGATTATAGTTCAGTGGTTCTGTCGGTGTGTCATCTGGGTTGGACATCTCTTCCAATGGTGCCCGGTTAGCGAGCTGTCGGGCTACTGCATTAGCGCGTTCATTACCATGGAGAGAGGCGTGTCTAGACGATACGCACCCTGCGTAACGCTGTGGGGTGTATGTAATGACGTACGGATATGGTGTGTGTAGGGTGTCTCCGTTCCTTGTGCCAAAGTCCTGTTCGTGGTTTGGGAATCACTTACCACTGTGATGGGTCCATCCGGTGATGGTATGGTTGAAGCGTGTACGATGTTTAGGGCAATAGCAGCCTCCTCCGCCATGCTACTGTCCTCAGTGTTGAGCTGGGCCAAATCTCTCAGTGTCTGTGCTATCTAGAACTAGACACGGAGCACATCTTTGTGGGTACTGGGCCACGTTGGTGTAAAGGACCGGTGTGTCCAATGTGCCATCGCCAAAGAGTCGAGCCAGGGCTTGTGCTCTTGCCTGTCTCCGGCCTCTATGACGGTCAGGGGGCATATTTTGGGGAATTGGGACCGCGTGAATTTTTTTTTTGAATGCTGAGCGCAACAAGTGTGCGGTCTTCCTGTTGTGGCTTTCTTGGTGTTTGGTATCCTCGACAGGATAGAATGAGACACCCTTGCCTTGTTGGTTGGAGGTGTTGTAACTGGCTGTTAAGGTGGCCTTCCACTAGTTCTCAAATGGTGTTGTGTACCCCCAGTCATAGTAGGAGCTGCGTAACGCACGTTGGGGTAGTTCCAGCGCTGCCTTTATTGCCGTATGGAGGAGGGTGTCCCTCTGGTTTGTCTCAGTCTGAGTCAGGTTATGGTAGGGGAGGTGGTAGGTTAATCTGGTAATTATGAGGGCTTGCACGATTCGGAGTACATCTTTTTCTAAGAGTCCTTGTCGGCGGTTCATAATGCACTTTATCATGTGCGTTAAGTGATTGGTTGGCGCAGTGTGTGTAGGGAATGTGTGGTCTTCCCATTGTATTGTATACGTGAAGGCCGAGCACACGGAGCCTGTCAACCCTCGGAATATGGTTGCCATTGAGATGCAATGTGATGGTTGGTGGTATGTTGGCCTTATTGCGGTTTTTGAATCCAAGCAGAAGCTCAGACTTCTCAGCTGCACAGGTGAATCTCCCGGCTATTGCATACTCTTGTACTATGTTTACTGCTTCCTGTAGTGCGTCTTGAACAGCGCTGTCTGACCCTGTGGTCACCTAGATTGTCACATCAGTGTACAGGGCGTGCTGCACGTTCAGAAGCTTGTTGAGGAGCGGTGGTAGCTTTGCCATGACAATGTTGAACAGGGTAGGGTGAGAGAACTGAACCATGTGGAGTGCCTCTTCCGGAAAGTTTTATGATCTCTGACCGAATTTCACCTAGGCCGATGGTGGCCGTGCGGTCAGATAAAAAGGCTCGGATGTAATAGTAAATGCGTCTTTCGCATCGCGAGAATGCAAAATTGTTTGGAATGAGGTCGTGTGAGACATTGTCGAGGCCCCTCTAGGTCCAACGCCAGGATTGCTCTGGTTTGAGCTGTACTGGGAGCATCGACAACATCCTCCTTAAGTTGTAGCAATATGTCCTGCACAGAGAGGCCTGATCGATAGCCGAATAAGATGTTGGGGAAGAACTGGTTCGCCTCGAGGTAAGGCTGGAAGCGCATAAGAACTACATGTTCGAAGAGTTTGCTGACACACGAAGTTAGTGAGATGGTTCTGAGATTTTGGAGGGACAAGGGCTTCCCGGGTTTTGGAATTAAGGTAATATCGACGTGTCGCCATTCTTGTGGAAGCGTGCCGTTTTTCCAATTGTAGTTGTAGTTTGCAGTGAGCTGCCGGATGGCCTGATCGTCGAGGTTGCCTAGTAGTGCATAATGAATGTCGTCTGCTCCGGGTGCCGTCTTACACGTTTTATGCCATGTAGGGCTTCCCTTACTTCTGTCTCTGTAATATCAGCGTCCAAATGAGTTTCTTCCTCGTGTGGATAGTCTTTGTACTTCGATCGGTGACCTATAGCTATGTACCTCTGTTGCAGTGTTTGGAGGAGAGCGTCATCATCCAGAATTAGTGTTAAAAGAGTGCCAAGGGTGGAATCGTTGATGAGTTTGTCATCTGTGGAGTAGTTACATGCACGAAGTACTGAGTGAATTCCCTCTGTAGTGGGAATGTTGGATTAAAGTGACATTGCGTCTATAGTGTGTCTAGAAGAGCATCGCAAAAGGGACTTCTCAATCAGAGACGTCATACAAGAAGTGGTTTGTATCTTTGATATAGGGAAGGAAATTTTGGAGAAATGGTGCTGCTGAGGCTGTCAACATAGCTGGACAGGTTTTCCGTAACGGTACCTATTCCCGAAACAGTGGGTTGGCCTGTGTTGCTTTCGTTCTGAATTTTATGGAGCAGACAGTCTACCAGCTACCGGGCTTAACGGGACTAATAAATTAACTGCAAAGTCTCCTATTTTATTTTATTTTACGAGATCATGCATGGTTTGCTTTGCGGTAGCCTTAATCTGTTCGGCTGGGTCATAGCTCGATAAGGCCTCACTAAGGTAACTAACTGGCTTTTTCCATTATGACAATTGCACCACCTTTATCAGTGGGTGCCATGATTATATCATCAAGGTAAGCCAACATTTTAATTGCTTCTTGCTCTTTAGCACTGAAATTATGACAGAACGGCGATCGTTCTTTTGTACACTTCGAATATGTTGTGCCGTACATTTCTAATATATAGATCAAGGCATTTCAGATCAAGGCAATACATCGGTCAGACCGAAACCTCCTTTCGTATCCCTTTTAACAACCACAGGGCACACACTAACAGCTTGCCGTTTCTATTATCTAAATCTAAACATGTTCAACTGCCGGGTCATTCGTTTGATGATATCAAAGTAACGATATTACAATAAGGTTTTAAATTACACCATGACCGGGAAGTACGGGAATATTTTCTAATTCATAAATTTAACACTGTACTGTCTGGTATTAATGAAAGTGCAGGAAAAGTGTCTTGTCTTTTCTGTTTTACAACAATGATTGTGTGTTGCTCACAGCATTCTTTGTTTTATTGCAACATACCATCGTACTTAGTGTAACAAAGTCTTGCTATACAGCATTTGCTATCTCGCTACTGTTAATTCATTTGCAGGCATCGCGAAATGTGTGGCCAGTGCAGAAGTTGGCGGTGTGACTTGTAACTATTTTTTCCTCTGCGTACTCGATGCTCCTGTATCGCACTTAGATTTACATCTTTCACTCTATTCTGGTCTTCTCTAGCATTTGCGCCCTCTTGTATCATTGATATTGTCCAGAAGTTGATACCCATAAGAGAGGCTGCGTGCTTGTCTCTTGGTTTACTCTGACAAAGGCTGTGCCACAGCCGAAACGTAAGCAACTAAACATGCATTTTTCGTATGTGTGCTCCTTCTTTCTAAACTAATATATATATATATACATATACATATACGAATGGGTCATGTTTGCCTATTTCGATCGACTTTAAATGTGTTCTCTCTTGGACGTGCCAACCAGTGCGCCAGCAATGAGCATGTTTGTTGCACGCCATTGTAAATTCAGTAAAGCAACTGGGACTCACCGAAGCATCACGGAGGTATCATATGAGCTGCGTTGACTTATATATCTGTAACTGCAGTAAGTAGGCAGGCGCTGTGCCCCTCTCGGTGGCAGTTGTCAGCTTGCTCCCTCCCTATTTCCTTTGTGTCCTTGTGTTATATGTACACAAACCAAGTAATAATAATAACTGCAGTAAGATAGAGTGCACACTATTCCATCAAGATGCAGAAGCGTAACACCTTGGAAAAGCCATTCTACTGAATCGATCGTTTCTCATTTGAGACGGCTACTTCGAAGAACGGCGGTAACTTCCTATCTGCCTCCCAATTACTGCCTTCTATGTAGAAGCTTGTCGCCGAACCATGCCTAACGCAATTAGCGGGTCGCCTAAGGATGACTTTTACAGCGGCGCTGTATATGGCTAGGGTACCATAGAATTTTCGTGTTCGCACACAGAAACTATCATCATCAATAGCTCACACCCCGTAAGCAGAAAAAAAACACACACACACAATAATGCAATTGCTCATAGCCCCATGTGGTAGAGGCTACAAGCACCCAGCAAAGTGAAGCGAACAGGGCTTATATGGTTCTTTATTCTATGGCTTTTATTCTTTGCAATCACGCATACAACATACAGAACAGCACGTAACAGCGGTAACGTCCTATCAGCCTCCCAATTACTGCCTTCTATGTAGAAGCTTGTCGCCAAACCATGCCTAACGCAATTAGCAGGTCGCCTAAGGACGACTTTTACAGCGGAGCTGTATATGGTTAGGGTCCCATAGAAGTGTCGTGTTCGCACACAAAAACTATCAACATCAATGGCTCACATACCCCCGTAAGCAGAAAAAAAAAAACACACACACACGATAATGCAATTGCTCATAGCCCCGTGTAGGCAGAGGCTAAAAGCACCCAGCAAAGTGAAGCGAACAGTGCTTATATGGTTTTTTATTGTATGGCTTATATTCTTTACAATGACGGCATACAACATACAGAACAGGCACGTCGAAAACTCGTCATCAATGGCTCATACCCCGTAAGCAAGCAAAAAATGCTGTGGCTCATACCCACGTAAGGCAGAACCTACAAGCAATCAGCTTAGTCTCTTCGATGTCGAAAGGTTCATGGCAACTCACTTTGCGTGGGTTAGTCGAGATGACACTACTCCTCTGGTCGTTGTGGGGTATTTCGATCTGGATATGGCAGGACCGAAAAGGGAGTGGTTTACGTGTTGCGTGTTAGAGACATTTCGCCTGCGATGCCGCACCGATCCGGCCCAACCAACTACCCAGTGGCGTACGTACATCAATTTCACATTATCAAAGAATGTGTCTGCTGTTGAGAGTATGCCGATCAGTCTATATGTCATAGCCGCCACACAGCCATTGTGACAGTCATCACAAAGTCACAATGAGTGATGAAACAGTGTTTACTACAAGTTTTCTTACCACGTTTACAGCTCCCCTGGCCCTTGAATTTTTTTGGTCACACGGTAATACACCTTTAATAAACAGAATGTAAACAATGTACATCGCCAAACTTTTGTCTTGAAACACCAAATCCTGGAATTCTCTGCACTTCTAACAGAATTCTTAACCGAGTGTCCATTTTAGTAGAAAAATTAATGACACAGCTATACATAACACATCTTTATTGACAAAATATACGAAACTACTTTTTGTCCATTATAAGCTTCCATTAAAAAAAAAACTATTGACCGGCAGCCAAAAATGTTTTTCCCACGCCCCGAGATGCTTGAGGGTGCCAATTCTCGGGCACGAATTAAAAGCAGCTTCCAAACTTGAGAAGTTCTCAAAACTGCGCCGCTTGTAGTGGGGCAGGCGGAAACGAGAAGGAATACGTTATTTGCATGCTTGCTGCATGCTTGCTGCATGCTTGCTGCATGCCTGCTGCATGCTTGCTGCATGCCTGCTGCACTTTCCAGCTAGGTGTTACGGCCCTGCGGTTCTGGCTTTTCCGCCCGGTTTTGCCCGCATGGAGCAAGTCTTTCGGCGGCACGCCGAGCCTGCTTCTCCCCGATGACTGGTCGCCAAGGTGGCCAACTGGTCACGGGTAGCAAGTGCGCGGGGACCAACCCCGTCTGCAGCACCGCGAGTGGCGTTGGATGGAGAGTCCAGCAGGCTGGATTTTCCACCTGTGGTCATCTCGCCTTGGATGTTGACGCCCCGCGGGAGAGCGCGCCACCCTGTTCCTTCTTTACCAGTACCAGGCGGCATACCAGAAAGCAGATTCATCACCATTGCCGCTGGTTGTCCCGAAAGGTGCTCTCCTGCACCTGAACGTAGGAGGCGGACACGATGGGCTGCAAGGCGGCTGCCAACAGGGCGGCGCTTCAGCCGGAGTCCGCAACGTCGTCCTCGCCTTGAAGCCGCCTGCGTGGCTGCGTGATGGGCGGCAGCATGAGCAAACCTGCGTGAGGGCGGCTTTGCGTCTCGTTTGATGTTCCCACAGCAGGAAAAGACGCTGGGAGTGCTCCGGCGTCGGAAACTGTCTGTGTGGTCCTGAGGCGGATGCCGGCCAGTTCTGGTGACAACCTGCGAGCTTTGCATCACGCGTCGCAAAGGGCGCGTTTTTGTTGCGGTCTGCGCGAACTCAGGAGGCACAAACTTCTTGGCTTCGGCGCCAGCGGAGTCACAGCGGCAGCTGAACCCCGGCGTTGGCACGACGTTGCGTTCAAGTAACGGAGATGGAGCGTCGCGACGTCGATGCTTGCCGCGAAGCCGGCGCAAATGATGTCCCACTGCGTAGTGATTGTCAGAAGCGTGGCTATCAGCAAACGTGTGAGGTTGGCTACGGCTCGGGGTGATGTAGTGGCGGAGGTCGGAAGAAGCGAGTGAACCCCTGAAGCGAACTGGGGATATGATGACTCGGCAGGCAAATGGCAACGTGGTGGCTTGCCTCGGTAGACGCCCAGTCGATGTTGGCAGAGCGGCAAGGCCAGTGGAAACGGCTGGCCCAGGGACACGTCGCCGTCGACGCTCGCTTATCCGTTGACCTGGCATTGACTGTCGCTGGTGTTGCTTGGCCAGCCTATGAAAATCCAGGTAGAGGCGGGCGGAATCGTCGGAATTCGTTGACCTTCTCCTCGGAGGCAGCACCAAGGTGAAGGGGCCGCCGATTCTGATGGTTCTTTGGTGGGCGCTCGTTCGAAATCTACGTGTCCTTGCGGAGAGTCTCGTGGCAACTTATGGCAGGCACAGTGATGACGTTGCGAATGGTCGCTGGCCAGATTGTCTCTTCCTTAAATGGGCAGTGGAACACGAGGCACGCGGAGGAAACGTCATCGTCTCTCCTCGAGCCGAGTGCCACGTACACCTGCTGACGTGGATTTCTCTTATTTGGACAGTGGAAGAAAGAGGAAAAGAAAATTCACGCGGAAATAATTTTTTTTACCACATTGTTGTAGTGGAAGTGACAGAAATTTCCACCTATGAACAAAACAGGACACTAGAAGGACCGAAAGAAAACTGTAGTGTCTTACAGTAACACTAGGTGCCGTCATTAACTACATGTAACATAAGTAGTTGCTGCAGTAGATGCTGCATAAGTAGATGCTGCAGTAAAGATCCAGAGGCCACTCAGCACATCCTAATGGAATGCGACGGGCTCCACCCAGCGAGAACCGTAGGTAACGTGCAACTCCCAGAAGTGCTTGGGTTTAAAGTGGAAGGAAACAAACAAATCAGCCGTAGAGATCAGCAAGAGACGATTAGAGTACTGGTGGAAAAAAAGCAGGGAAAAGATGGATACGACCTGATCTCTTAAAATCATAGGCAGCGGTACAAGGTAAATTTTTGAAAAAGAAAAATAATGAGAGGTATACAAAAATGCTAGATAAAGAACATGTATAGTATACCTGATTAAATCAAGCAGGCTAGGTGACTATTTGTCGCCGCCCCGTTTCAAAGGGGATGCCAATAAATGATCATCATCATCAACATCGAGAGGTGGCGCCACAAGTGACATGTATATATGTCACTTGTGGCACTTGTGACATGTCTATATGTCACTTTCTGGTCCACTTCCTCCAACATGGAGGAAGCGGACCAGAAAATTGTCAATAAAATATTTGGACTACAGGAGGGGTGCAAACCAGGAAACGACGGTTAAGAAAAAGGTTAAAGAAACAGAGAGGGGTCTGTGGAAAACAGGGATGCAGACGAAATCAGCACTGGGAACATACAGAACTTTCATGATAATTCTAGTAGAAGCTCCTTGTTGTTTGAAGCCAGGACGGGAGTATTGCGGACTAAGATGTACCGAGTCAAGTACCAAGGTATAGACACGTTGTGCTGTGCGTGTGGAGAAGAAGAGGAAACGGCTAACACCTCATACTTTTCTGTAAAGGCCTTAACCCTACAGTGCAAAGGAACGGGGCTGATTTTTTCAAAGCATTGGGGTTTAGGGACAGTGAAGGCAAAATAGACTTTAAGCGGGTAGAAATAACCAAACGGAGGTTATCTGATTGGTGGATAAAATCAAGGCAGGGGTGAAATTTCACCCACCACAAAGTACAAAATATGTTAATAGTCATGGCTAGGTGGCGTATGCCACCGCCCGATTTAAAGGGTTCAGCCTCATCCATATATATATATATATATATATGAGTAGACGGCATAGAGTTAGTAGGTTATATAATCGGTAGGGAGGATAGTGCTGCGTGTGACCACTGCGGCGACGAGGAAACTATCGAGCACGTACTTTGTCATTGTCCCCAATACAGCGCACATAGGCAGTCACTCGCGATCGCGCTGGCGCGTCTTGACGACCGGCCGCTTTTGGAGCAGACAGTCCTGGAACGCCGGCCTATACAGTCGTCACACAAGTCAGTCAAGGCACTCTTGAAGTTTTTGCGATCGAGTGGACTTTCTGACAGCGCCACCGCGCTCTGGCAACGCTGTGCACCGGCATCCGGCGCCCTTAGGAAACTTCCGGTAGCCGTTCCTTTTGCTCGTTGCTCGTTTTTGCTGGTATTTGTTCGCTCCTGCGCATATTCTGTGTTATTTTTCGGGTATATCGAATTAAGTGCGACTTGTGGCATTCAGTGTGTTGCGTGACGGCGAGTAGCTCTTGGAGCATCAACTGTTTTCATTACGTTTACTCGTCAACGGTGTTTTTCAAATCTGAGAGCCTACCAAGAGCTCCCAGATTTGCTCTGCTCACTTCATCCAAGGTACGTTACTACGTGGAGTACCCGGAATGCTATAATGCTGAATAATAAAAGTGCTACTGCCCGATTGTTCTGGCCGTATGTAGTGTAACTCACGCGAGAGCCGCTCGACTCTCGCCCCGAGTTTGCCCGCTCGTCCAGTTTCTTGCCTCGGCGTGGATCGCCATGCTACGAACATGAGTTTAAATTATTGTTTAGCGGGTGCCATACTGCCGCCGTTTTATTTTAATGTTTTTGGTATCTGGGGCACAAGTGCACTTCTGCAGCTTTACTGCCCTAGGTACATGTACGCATTGATTTATCATGTTTAACGTCCCAAAGCGACTCCGGCCATGACGGACGCCGCAGTGGAGGGCTCCGGATAATTTCAACCACCTGTGGTTCTTTAACGTGCACTGACATCGCACAGTACGTGGACCTCTAGCATTTCGCCTCGATCGAAATGCGACGGCTGAGGCCCAAACGGCGTCTTTCGGGTCAAAAACCGGGCACCGTAACCGCTGAGCTATCGCGGCGGCATGTGAGCATTCGTATCGGTAGCGCAGGGCAGAATCGCAGAAAAGTTAGCGATTTCCGTGCATGCAAGTACGAAGTTTCGGCCACATTCTAAAAGCATTGTCGAATTAACGGAGACCAATTATGGATTGCAATCTCGTGCCCAACACTACAGGTTTCATTTTGTTAGAAGTGTGGTACATTCGTGAGCATTTAAGTTAGTCCCATTTCAGTCGACCTAGGCTTCTTGCACTAAATGACTTTTGAGAATGTACAGTTATTTGTGAATGCATATTGAAAAGCAGAAACAAGGCAGATGACGTAGAAAACATGTGCATGTACACATGCACAGCTTACCACTTCATCCTCCATCTTGCAGCAATAAAAGTGCCATTGCGAAATGCAAAAACGCCCGTGTGCTTGTGTTGTAGGGCACGTTAAAGAACCTTAGGTGATCAAAATTAATCCGGAACCCTCCACTACAGCGAGCCTCATAATAAGAACTGGTTTTGGCACGTAAAACCCCAGAAAGAAAAAAAAAAGTGCCATTAAAGTTTTTCTAGTTTTCGGCAGTTCCATTACCTGCCTTGAAGACAACAGTATACGTTCATTACATGTCCTCACTAAGATTCTCCGCTTGTTGCTCCGGGTTTGTAACTGAGGGAAGGTGTTTGTGGAGCCCGGCGAAAACGAAAATCGCACGACATCATCGTCCAGCGGATCGGGCAGCTCTCTGCCTCTAAACATCAGCTTTTGGCGATACCGATCGTTTGCTTCGGTGCTAAACGCCTTAAAGTAGTCGCTCGTCATCTCGACAACATTCACGATGTAGAATCAGCTCATCACAGATTCCACAAAGCAGTGCAAACTAGAGCACTGCACGGGCTCGGGCTTACCCGAAAGGCCGAGCCCGGCCCGGCCCACGGGCCGGGTCGGGCCGGGTAGCACAGTTTTTTCACGGGCTCGGGCCGGGCTCGGGCACGGCGTGTGCTTTTTGACTCGGGCCCGGGCCGGGCTCGGGTTTTTTGACGCGGGCCCGGGCCGGGCTCGGGCTTTCTGGTGGTGTGCATGTAACGTGCAGCGAGTTTTTCTCGGGTGTCTCAACTCTGAAAAACATTATTTTTCGGTCTCGGGCCGGGTTCGGGCCGGTTTCGAGTCGGGCTCGGGCCGGGCTCGGGCCTAAGGTAAAGGGGTGGCGGGCCGGGCCGGGCGGGTAACGTAGATTATTTCCGGACCCGGGCCGGGCCCGGGTCTCGCCATAAAAGTTTTGATCGGGCTCGGGCGGGCCGCCCAACGTAAAAACGGGCCCGGGCCGGGCCCGGGCTGAAAAAATCGGCCCGTGCAGTGCTCTAGGCAAACATCGACACGCCGGGCGCATGCCTTCAAACAACATAGTCGGAAGTGCTTCTAGCTCTCCTGCCGGAAGTTCCAATGGGGCAACCAATCAGCGGCAAGTGAGGCTTGTTTTTACTGTAAATACTGAAACCGTCTATAGTTCTCACAGACGTTTCAAACCTCCTCTATTTTTTTTATTCCGTGTATTTTTTTTTCTTCGTGACTGCTTTTTCTCTTCCCTATTTTTTCCGCTGTCATTTCCCCTACCCCCAGTGCAGGGTAGCAAACCAGAATCTTTTCGGGTTAACCTCACTGCCTTTCCCACCACGTTTCTTCTTTTTAACTCTATGGTAGACATGCTTGAATAAAGCGTTGTGTTCGGGTTCGTCTGGGTTTTGACTTGAGTCGCGTGGTGCGTTCGTTCGGCTGTCTGGTCCGGCCGACTTAACTATCTGGCGACGAGGATGCTCCCAAGGATTTCGCCGCCGCCGCCGCCGTTCCTCGCTACTCCCGGCATGCCAGCTATACCATGGTCCCGCTGGCAGCGTCTGTTCGAGAACTTCGCTCTTGCTTCCGGAGCGTCTATGCTGTCGGCGGCCCGCCGTACAAAAAAAAAAAAAAAAAAAATGCCAGGCCTGCGCGGCACACGCAGCACAGTCGCAGCGTAAGCTAGACGAGCGTTTCGACAGTATTAGCAATTTGAGTGAATGTGTCAGGAACGCGCTTGGGACGCCGTCGCGTTCCATCGCCGATGGCTAGCACCGTTCGGCCCAGCCAAGTGGCCGACAATGCAACTACGGCTGTCACATTCGCTCACAGTGCAACGCGCCCGACGCGGCCTGCTTGGGACGCCGTCCCGGCGGAGAGCGGGTACTTTTTTCGCATGCGATAGCGGCTAAGACGCGGCGGCGGCGGCATCATCGCGACCCCAAAACGGCTATTGGAATGAGCCCATAACAGCTACGCTGTATAAAGTTTTTACCACAGGTTTTCTTACCACGACGTTTACAGCTCCGCTGGTCATCCACCTTTGCAGGGCGGAATGGCCTTGATTTGTTTTGGTCACATGGCTAACGCAGGCATGCATTGCGGGAAAGGCTTTAGTTTTTCTCGTGCCTATTTCTTTGCAGAGCCTCTATCGACCACTCTGCAGAATAATTCCAATAGCGGTGCGCTTCGAGATAATTAATCCCGGCAACCGGTGTTATCAACCCGAGAGGCGCTTAACGCAGGTCTAGTGTTGTCATTTCATACTTGCGTCTGCCGGGCGCACATAGTCGGCGCAGACACCTTTAATAAACAGAATGTAAACGATGTACAGCGACATTTTTGTCTTGAAACGCCAAATCCTGGAATTCTCTGCTCTTCTAACAGAATTCTTAACTGAGTGTCCATTACAGTAGAAAAATTAATGACACAGCTATACGTAAAACATCTTTATTGACAAAATATACGAAACTACTTTTTGTCCAATATGAGCTTCCATTAAAAAAAAAGAACTATTGACGGCAGCGAAAAAAATTGTCGCAGTTTCACCCGAAAGGCGAAGCACAAATTGCGATAGCAAATTAGTAGAGAGCTATACGGAGTAAGCATAGTAGTTTGATCAGCGGTATAAACTTGGACATGCAGCAGCACCAGCAACGCGCAGAAGTGTTGTCGACGCCGTCGGCGTTTTTATTTAAATGCGTATTTGGTGCCGCAGCTAAACGTCGCCTCCCCTCCCTCCCTCCCGTCCCCTCACAGCCTTTCGAGCGACGGAAAAAGTTGCGTTTGCTCTCTATATAGCTCGATGGAAGGGGCAGCGCCTAAACCGTCGCCTCAGAAGTAAGATCTCTAAAGTCAATACAGCCATCGAGGAGCATTGTCAAACCCTCAGCCGGCAACAGTGGACTGAGCTGTGTAACACGATGGATGGACAACTTCATCTCCCATCTACGTGGAAACTCCTCAGACACCTGCTTGACAATACTACCACCCGCACTGCCCAACAGGATCGGCTGCAGAAACTCCTTTATACGGAGACCCTTAAGCAAGGTCCACAACGAGTGTTTGACTACCTCTGCACCAGATATATCTCCAGGGGACAAGTCAGTCCACACAGAAATTACATCGGTAATCCCAACCCTACACTAGACGCCGATTTCAGCGCATCTGATATACATGCTGCACTTCGCAAGCTTAACGGTCGTTCTGCTCCAGGCCCAGACGGGGTCACTAACAAAACCCTTCGCAATCTCGATGACGAGTCCGTGTCCCATCTAACTGACTACATCAACGATTGCTGGCGCAATGGCGCCATCCCAGCTACCTGGAAGACTGCCAACGTTATCCTAATCCCAAAGCCTGGCAAACCATCTAGCCTGAACAACCTAAGGCCTATCTCACTCACTTCATGCGTAGGCAAAGTGATGGAACACGCCTTCTTAGCACGCATCAACACACACCTCGAAGACAACTCTATCTATACCCACACCATCATTGGATTTCGCCCTCACCTTTCTACTCAAGACGCTATGTTGCAGCTCAAACATCAACTACTAAACGACCGTTCCCGTAACACGAAAGCCATCCTCGGACTCGACCTCACTCAAGCCTTTGACAGCATTTCCCATGAAGCTATCCTTGACCAGGTCTCCCACCTCCACCTGGGAGAGAGATCCTACAATTATATCCGTGACTTCCTCTGCAATCGCACAGCCACCCTCTCGGCCGGGGATTTACGATCAGACCAGCTTCCCCTTGGCAGCAAAGGCACCCCGCAAGGTTCAGTTATCTCTCCCATGCTTTTTAACTTAGTCATGATTGGCCTTGCCCAGCAACTACAACGAGTCGACAATATCAACCATACCATCTACGCCGATGACATCACTATCTGGGCGTACCGAGGCAGCGATGGTCAAGTGGAGTCAGCCCTACAAACGGCGATTGACACGGTTGAAGCCTATCTTCAAGGGACCGGACTGCGCTGTTCGCCGGCTAAATCAGAGCTTCTTCTCTACAAGCCCATTCAGCGGGGACGCCCTCCAAGACACCAATCTGAGCACCGACCCTGTGACTCTATCACCTTACGCCTTCAAGATGGCAGTCCTATACCACACGTCCCTAGTATCCGGGTCCTCGGTCTCACCATCTCTACCAACGGCTCCAATGCCTTGGCTCTCAACAAGATCTGCGCCCAATCTCAAACACCCTACGGCTTCTTAAACGCATCTCCAACCAACGAGGGGGACTCAAAGAAGAAAGCCTTCTCCGCCTCGTGCAGTCCTTTGTCATATGCCACATCACCTACGTTGCTGCGTACCTCAACTGGTACCGGGCTGAACAAAACAAGCTCGACACCCTCATACGAGGGGTCTACAAGCAAGCACTTGGCCTCCCGCATTACACCAGTACTGAACTCTTCAACCAACTAGGAGTTCACAACACCCTTGCCGAACTCATTGAAGCACAACAACGCTCTCAGCTTGAACGGCTCACCCTTACTGAAACGGGACGCTTTATTCTATCTACGCTTGGCTTTACTTACCATCAGCTGCAGGGCCCCAAACAATCGATCCCGACTGACATCCGTAGCTGGATCCACACAGACCCTATTCCTAGAAATATGCACCCTGAATATAACAGGGCCCGGCGCCAAGCTCGGGCCGGAGCAATCATAAAAGCCTTTGCTCGTGTACCTGGCGTTACATTTGTTGATGCAGCCCAATATTCCCATGGCACACGATTTATGGCCGTCGCCACACGCGATGGAGTCCTACACCACGCCTCCAGCGTCATTACCCCCACTGCCGAAACGGCTGAAGAAGTGGCCATCGCCCTGGCCACTCTAGATCCCACCTGTCACACCATCGTGTGTGACTCTCGCTCAGCCGTCACTAACTTCAGCAAAGGCCGTATTTCTCCTCAAGCTCTTCGTATCCTCCGATCCTCCGCCAGGCACCACACTCTAAAGAAAGCATGATCTCCCTGACATGGATCCCGGCCCACGCGGGCACTGTCCACCCACACCTCCCCAACCTCAACGAGGTCACCCACACCATTGCGCGAGGACTAGTCAACCGCGCCGGAGACACTGGATACGAGTTGGACACCAGGGACAGTCTGACTACTTCAGCGATCTCGTTAAGGCATTTTACCTTAGTCGCCGAACCTTCCCCCCACCTCACCCCAAGTTCAGCCGGGCGCAGGCTACCACCCTGCGTCTGCTACAAACAAATACGTAACCTTCACCCGCCCGCCTCCACCTGAAGTTTACAATACCCCCAACTGCCGGTGCTGTGGCACTCACCCGGCTACGCTTCCGCATATGCTGTGGGAGTGCCCAGCACAGTACACACACATTAACACCACGACCCTCTCGTCGAGGTTGCGTGAGGCTCTGCGGAGCTCCGCCCTCGACGACCAAACCTGGGCGACCCAGCACGCCCGTGAGGCGGCGGCGAGGCAAGCCCTCGACGTCCCCTCATGGGAGGCTTAGGCCCGGCCATCTTAAAGTGCTGGTTCCGCAATAAATGTTTATTCCTCCTCCTCCTCTCTATATATGGAAAGGAGGAAAGAGACGCTGAATTCTGCAGCCCTTCAGGGAGCACGGCGCAGAACGCGCGTTTGCTCTCCGACGTGCGTTCGCTCCCCGTGAAAGCGCGCGTCCCTCGCGCCCTTTCACTCGCACATACAGCGTCCGGAGCGCGGCGACGATTTCATCGCCGTTGACATCACACAGAACCTCACGGCAACGCCGACGGCAGAAATCTGCTTTGGAGTGTCCATATAATTGCTATCGCAATAAAATGTTTTTCCCACGCCCCAAGATGCTTGAGGGCGCCAATTCTCGGGCACGAAGAAAAAGCAGCTTCCAAACGTGAGAAGTTCTAAAAATTGCGCCGCATGTAGTGGGGCAGGCGGAAACGAGAAGGAATACGTTATTTGCATGCCTGCTGCATGCCTGCTGCATGCTTGCTGCATGCTCGCTGCATGCTCGCTGCAAAAGTTCGCATGCCTGCTGCACTTTCGAGCTAGGTGTTACGGCCCTGCGGTTCTTGCTTTTCCTCCCGGTGTTGCGCGCGTGGAGCAGCTCTCGCAGCAGCACGCCGAGCCTGCTTCTCCCCGATGACGGTCACCAAGGTGGTCAACTGGTCACGGGTAGCAAGTGAGCAGGCTGGATTTGCCACCTGCGGTCATCTCGCCTTGGATGTTGACGCCCCGTGGGAGAGCGCGCCAGCCTGTTCCTTCTTTACCAGTACCAGGCGGCGTACCAGAAAGCAGAATCATCACCATTGCCGCTGGTTGTCCCGAAAGGCGCTCTCCTGCACCTGAACGTAGGAGGCGGACACGATGGGCTGCAAGGCGGCTGCCAACAGGGCGGCGCTTCAGCCGGAGTCCGCAACGTCGTCCTCGCCTTGAAGCCGCCTGCGTGGCTGCGTGATGGGCGGCAGCATGAGCAAACGTGCGTGAGGGCGGCTTTGTGTCTCGTTTGATGTTCCCACATGGACAGCCGGAGAAGACGCTGGGAGTGCTCTGGCGTCGGAAACTGTCTGTGTGGTCCTGAGGCGGATACCGGCCAGTTCCGGTGACAACTTGCAAGCTTTGTAATTGTCATCAGTACAGCGCACATAGGCAGTCACTCGCGATCGCGCTGGCGCGTCTTGACGACCGGCCGCTTTTGGAGCAGACAGTCCTGGAACGCCGGCGTATACAGTCGTCGTCACACAACAAATCATTCAAGGCACTCTTGAAATTTTTGCGATCGAGTGGACTTTCTGACAGACTATAGTTCTCACAGACGTTTCCAACCTCCTCTATATTTTTTTATTCCGTGTTTTTTTTTTCGTGCCTGCTTTTTCTTTTCCCTATTCTTTCCGCTTTTCATTGCCACTTCCCCCAGTGCAGGGTAGCAAGCCAGAATCTTTTCTGGTTAACCTTCCTGCCTTTCCCACCACGTTTCTTCTTTTTAACTCTATGGTAGACATGCTTGAATAAAGCGTTGTGTTCGGGTTCGTCTGGGTTTTGACTCGAGTCGCGTGGCGCGCCCATTCGGCTGTCTGGTCCGGCCGACATAACAATCTGGTGACGAGGATGCTCCCAAGGATCTCGCCGCCGCCGCCGCCGCCGCCGTTCCTCTCTACTCCCGGCACGCCAGCTATACCATGGTCCCGCTGGCAGCGTCTGTTCGAGAACTTCGCTCTTGCTTCCGGAGCGTCTGAGCTGTCGGCGGCCCGCCGTCGAACCCTTCTCTTGCACTGCCTCGGCCCAGAGGGACAACGCATTTTCGACGCACTGCCGTCGTCGTATGCCCCTGACCTGCAGTCCGAACAGCCAAGAACGGGCACCGCTTCCCCCTGCCACCGAAACGCCGGCCGCCAAGGGAGCCGACGCCGGCAAAACGCCACCGGACGAATACGACGCTGCCCTTGAAACGCTAGCACGGCACTTCGCCACCGCCTGCAATGTACAGAGGTCAACACACTTGCCTAGAACACACTCCTTAGGGCTAAAGCAGCCACCAAAGCTTAAGCCGACCACCAGGTGGAGATAAATCAATGGAAACTGCAAATGTAGTCACGCAAACTCACATACAACCGGGTTTGTGAGACCTGTCATCTCCAGATATCGCCGGCGCAGTCCTGAGAACGTGGTTTGTGCGTTCTAGAAAAGTGTGCTGACCTCTGTGCGCGTCGAGCGGCATCGCTTTCGCGACCGTCGTCAACTGCACGGTGAGCCTATACCACAATTGGCGCTTCGCGAACTGGCCTTCTCATGTGATTTTGGCGCGCAAGCTGATAAAAATCTGTGCGACCAGTTCGTCGCTGAGGTAACGTGCCCGCGCTATCGGGAGAGGCTGTTGCTCGAGGGTGACGCAATGACGTTCGACCACGCCGTGGAGATAGCGCTTCTTCGCGAGCAAGTGCATCGCGAATCCGAAGCTCTCGGAAACCCTGTCGATTGTGTCATACCGCAATATCCGCGTGGACGCAACACGGCAGGCCGCAGCAGCCGCTTCCGCCAGTCCAGCAGTACCGACCGACGCTCGCCTAGCCCTTCCCGCCCATGCTTAGTTCGTCCGCCTGCGCCTGAGAATGCTAGCGCCGTCGTCCCGTACTCAGGGAACATAAACGTGTGCGGAAACTGCGGCATAAAAAACTGCCAACCATCAACATGTCCAGCTCGTGGTCGAACCTGCTTCGCGTGTGGTCGCCGTGGTCACTTTCAACATGTACGAGTATGTCGAAGTTCGCGTCGCGGACGTGGAAGACGCCCAGCCCGGGTCCGTGAAATTGTTCCAGAGCCAGATTCTGAGTGTGTCATCATGCAGTATCCTGGCTGTTCACGCTAGCAAGCGTACGGCTGTTTACGTTGACGTCGGAGTTCAACCAGTTGCTTTGTCGTCACCTCCGCGCGTCGCAACGTTTCGGGTAGACACTGGCTGAGCTGTGTCAAACATGGGAGAACAGTTTTGAAGCTTGTTCCAAGACCAACTTGAGCTGCAAAGCTCTCTACTTACACTGTTGGATTTTTCATGGCGAAAAATTCCCGTGCACGGCCAGTTTCCCGCACGCGGTACGTGCAAAGCAGAAACAGCTGTGGTGATTTTCCACATCACACCAAGTGGCACATCGCTTTTTGGCTTAGATGCCGTACAAGCTCTTGGCCTTCAAACTGTAGGCACGGAACTACGCTGCCTCAATACGGCCATCGAAACGGATGTTGACACCGTCGAAGTGTCCGGACATGCCGCCAACACATTCACAACAAACAAACTGGTGTTGGCGAATACCATAAAGCCGCCATTGGGCCACCCAAGTTTGGTATGCCCACGTCATAATGGACCACATTTGGACACTTGTTTTCACCCGGGCTTCGACTGGCCAAGGGTGTTCAACATCGGGTCAAGCTCAAGCAGTCTGTTGCCCCTGTCACGCAGAAGCTCAGACGTCTACCACTTTGAGTGCGAGAACCAGTCAGCAACGAGCTGAAGAACCTGCTTTCCGCTGATGTCAACGGATAAATGCGCCCGAGTGGGTTTCTCCAATTGTTGCAGCCCTCAAGAAGGATGGTAGCATTCGCGCCTGCGTTGACCTTCGGGAGGTTAACAAAGCTGGGGTGGTTGACAGCTTTCCCCTGCCACACGCAGAAGAGTTGCTACACGCGCTAAATGGTGCCCGTCAGTTTTACAAACTGGATTTGGCCTCTGCATACTACCAGGTCCTGCTCCATCCAGACAGCAGAGACATCACAGCGTTCATAACGCGCGACGGCTTTTTCCGATTTAAGAGAGTGTATTTCGAACTAGCCTCATGCAGCGCCATCCGAATTCCAGCAACTCAGGACATCAATTCTCCAAGGCTGCAAATGTGTCCTCTGTTACTTGGACGACATCACCATCTTCGGCAAGTCAGAGAAGGAGCACAGGCTAAACCTGGAGCAAGTAATGCAGCGGATTCAAGACGCTAGGCTCAAGCTCAATGACAAATGCGTTTTTAACGCATCAGCGCTCTCATTTCTTGGTCACCGCGCCAGCGCAGAACGAGTAGCACCCCTACAGACCAAACTTGATGCCATCGTTCACGCTGCCACCCCTGCAAATGCTGGCAAGCTCCGGTCCTAGCCTTGAATTCTTTTGGTCACATGGCTCACGGTAGGCATGCATTGCGGGAAAGCCTACAGGCTTCAGTTTTTCTTGTGTCTATTTCTTTGCAGAGCCTGTATCGGCCACTCTGCAAAATAATCCCAATAGCTGTGCGCTTCGAGATAGTTAATCCCGGAAACCGGTGTTATCAACCCGAGAGGCGCTTAACGCAGGTCAAGTGTTTTCATTTCATACTTGCGCCTGCCGGGCACACATAGTCGGCGCAGACACCTTTAATAAACATAATGTAAATGATGTACAGCGACAAACTTTTGTCTTGAAACGCCAAATCGTGAAACTCTCTGCTCTTCTAACAGTGTTATGTAATGTTCCGTTTCAGCGCAACAATACGCATAATATTAAATTCTTACCTGACTGATCAGTATAGTAGAAAAATTAATGACATAGCTATACGTAAATCATGTTTATTCACAAAGTATACGAAACTACTTTTTGTCCAATATGAGCTTCCATTAAAAAAAGAACTATTGACGACAGCGAAAACAAATGTTTTTCCCACGCCCCGAGATGCTTGAGGGCGCCAATTCTCGGGCACGAAGAAAAAGCAGCTTAAAAACTCGAGAAGTTCTCAAAACTGCGCAGCATGTAGTGGGGCAGGCGGAAACGAGAAGGAATACGTCATTTGCATGCCTGCTGCATGCTTGCTGCAAAAATTTGCATGCCTGCTGCACTTTAGAGCTAGATGTTACGGGCCCAGCTGTTCTTGCTTTTCCGCTTGGTGTTGCGCGCGTGGAGCAGCTCTCGCGGCGGCACGCCGAGTCTGCTTCTCCCCGATGACGGTCACCAAGGTGGCCAACTGATCACGGGTAGCAAGTGGGCGGGGACCAGCGCCGTCTGCAGCACCGCGAGTGGCGTTGGATGGAGAGTCCAGCAGGCTGGATTTGCCACCTGCGGTCATCTCGCCTTGGATGTTGACGCCCCGCGGCCGGGAGAGCGCGCCAGCCTGTTCCTTCTTTACTAGTACTAGGCGGCACACTAGAAAGCAGAATCATCACCGCTGCCGCTGGTTGTCCCGAAAGGTGCTCTCCTGCACCTGAACGTAGGAGACGGAGACGATGGGCAGCATGGCGGCTGCCAACAGGGCGGCACTTCAGCTGGAGTCCGCAACGTCGTCCTCTGCTTGAAGCCGCCTGCGTGGCTGCGTGATGGGCGGCAGCATGAGCAAACCTGCGTGAGGGCGGCTTTGCGTCTCGTTTGATGTTCCCACCTGGACAGCCGGAAAATACGCTGGGAGTGCTCCGGCGTCGGAAACTGTCTGTGTGGTCCTGAGGCGGATGCCGGCCAGTTCTAGTGACAACCTGCGAGCTTTGCATCACGCGTCGCAAAGGGCGCGTTTTTGTTGCGGTCTGCGCGAACTCAGGAGGCACAAACTTCTTGGCTTCGGTGCCAGCGGAGTCACAGCGGCAGCTGAACCCCGGCGTTGGCACGACGTTGCGTTCAAGTAACCGAGATGGAGCGTCTCGACGTCCGATGCTTGCCGCGAAGCCGGCGCAAATGATGTCCCACTGCACAGTGATTGTCAGAAGCGTGGCTATCAGCAAACGTGTGAGGTTGGGGACGGCCCGGGGTGATGTAGTGACGGAGGTCGGGAGGAGCGAGCGAACCCCTGAAGCGAACTAGGGATTGGATGACTCGGTAGGCAAATGGCAACGTGGGGGCTTGCCTCGGTAGACGCCCAGTCGATGTTGGCAGAGCGGCAAGGCCAGTGGAAACGGCTGGCCCAAGGACACGTCGCCGTCGGCGCTCGCGTATCCGTTGACGTGGCATTGACTGTCGCTGCTGTTGCTTGGCCAGCCGATGAAAATCCAGGCAGAGGCGGGAAGAATCGCCGGATATTGTTACCCTGGTCCTCGGAGGGAGCACCAAGGTGAAGGGCGCACCGATTCCGATGGTTCTATGGTGGGCGCTCGTTCGAAGTCTACGTGTCCTTGCGGAGAATCTTGTGGAAGCTTCTGGCAGGCACAGTGATGACGTCGCGAACGGTCGCTGGCCAGATTGTCTCTTCCTTAAATGGGCAGTGGAACACGAGGCACGCGGAGGAAACGTCATCGTCTCTCCTCGAGCCTTGTGCCACGTATATCTGATGACGTGGATTTCTCTTATTTGGACAGTGGAAGAAAGTGGAAAAGAAAATTCGCGCGAAACTACATAGTTTTTTATGACATTATTGTAGTTGAAGTGACAGAAATAGCCACCTATGAAAACAGGACACTAGATGGAGCGAGAGAAAACAATCCTGCTAGTGAAAATCAGAGCGTCAGCATGAAACGAGAACGCAGCGCTGTTAGAAACCACCTTTTGTTCTTCTATGTGCGTGGTGTTTTCAACTCTCCTTGAACATCAGAGTACATTCTTTTGTCCCAGAGGGAGTTTGGGTTCGCTTCTGTGAGATAAGAAGCTGTGTGTGTTTTCGCGCTTCTTTGGTCTACAGGTAAAAAGGGGCCAACATAAATGTAATCGAAGACAGCAGAGTGCGTCACATGTCGCTAACTTCATTCGAGAAATATATCCTGATTATCCGGCAAATTTATAGAAACAACTACATATTGATTGCATAATTTATGTTCCGAATAAAAACATTACGGCACAACTCATCTCACGATGACTGTCGATAGGAATGCAAATAGCTTTGCAGCAATGTAGCCACTGACCGTATTCCTGAAATTAGGTTTACTAAATGTGTAGTGATAATTGTGAGGCTTTCGTTGCTTCGGATATATGCCACATACTCCAATCGTCGTCCCACATGTTATGGCACTCGTTTTCCAAGGTCGCCCATGATCATGACGTCATGATGACGACTGTATGACGCCGACGCAGTGACGATGGTATGGCGATGACGGAATGACATCGATGCAACGGCAAAGGTGGAACAACGACGAATGCATGACGACAACGATATTTTGATTCGTAAATTATGCGATGGTGTAACGACAACAGCCTGACGATGACGACATGACGACAATGAAGTGTGGTTGACTGCATGGCGACGATGACGGAGCTTCGAGGGTGTGACGAAAACCGGATGAAGAATATGGAATGACGAAGACTATGGCACGACCATGGCGACATGACGACGACGATGGTATGAAAACGGATGCATGGTATAGCGTCTGCTAGACGACGACGTTGGCGCGAAAATGGTGGCATAATCACGATTGAATGAAGACAGCGTGATTACCATAGAGTGAAGAACAAGGAATGACGTCGAAGGGTCGACAAAGGTGGTATGACGACGGCCGGATGGAGGCAATGGCACGACGTTACTGAACTGAGGACGGTGGTGAAGCGACGGCGTGACAACGATGGCGTGGTGCCGACGGTATGACGACCACTATTCGACGACGATGGCTCACAACGACGGCATGACCATAACCAGATGTCGAAGTTACAATGACGACGATGTAACGACCGCGACGGCAATATGACAACGAATGCATGACGAAAATTGTGTGACGACAACTCAATGACGACGACGGCGTGACAACGGCATGAGGATAATGGGATGATGTACGTCAAGTGTATGATGACAATGGCGTAACGACGACTGTATCATGAAACCTGTATACCCGCCGTGGTTGCTTAGTGGCTAAGGTGTTGGGCTGCTAAGCACGAGGTCGCGAGATCCAATCTCGGCCACGGCGGCCACATTTCGATGGGGGAGAAATGCAAAAACACCCGTGTATTTATATTTAGGTGCACGTTAAAGAACCCCGGGTGGCCCAAGTTATTCCAGAATCCACCACTACGGCGGGACTTATAATCAAATCATATATTGGCACGTAAAACCCCATAATTTAATTTTTTAATGAAACCTGTATGACGACGATGGCGCGACCACGACGGCATCACTACCAGGAGCATTTGCCTATACTGGTCCAAGCAAGTATAGACAACTTGGGCCACTGGGTCAGCGTTAGAAGACAGATAGCTATATATATATATATATATATATATATATATATATATATATATATATATATATATACTGACTGATTGATAGGCTTAAAACGGCTGAAGCAGGCAAATAATGCTATTCGCATTAATATCGGTACAGGTGTGAGGGTGAAGACTGGAAACCACATATGCATGTACATCTGGCTAGTCGGAATGTTATGGAGTTGGCTGTCACTTAAGCTGAATTCTGAAAAAAAATTCTCAAGGAGGATTAAAAGTGTGTAACGTGAAAGTGTAAGCGTTAGGCTGTGGTGCGGGCGAGCAGTCTTTGCTGTCGAACTCGCCGAACTGCTTGGGTGTCTGAAGGTGCATTATGACATTGCAGTGTGAAGGATCTTTTGTAGCGTTCTCGTTTAAACTACAACGCTGCTCTCCGATGCTCGAGTGCTCACTGGCGCATCCGAATGTGGTATGACGATGACGGAATGACGACAGTGAGATGCCATTCTAAAATGATGACGATGGTATAGCGACGACCGCGTGGTAAGGATGGCATGAGGACAATGGGATTACTACGATGGCGTCACAAAGACTGTGTGACGAGAATCGGATGACGGAGCTTGAATTACAACGATGCAATGACCACAGTGGCATCACGACAACGGTATATGACAACGAAAGCATGACTACGACTGTAAGACGACGGCACGATGACAATGGGCAAACAGCTTGAACACATGGTTATAAACTGTAATAAATGGACGGGAATTGACTTTATAAAGTCAATTTCCGTTTATACCTTTCGACACAAGGCAGGGGTTCAGTGCAGCAAAGGTAACGTATACATTACAAAGGTAACGCACTTAACCACGTTACAACCGTGGTCTAGATATGTATCTTTGTTCCGTAAATGTTTAGTGCGCATGTTATACTCTTTTGTTGTGCCACTGGTGACGTCGGTGCGCATGCTGCTCTGATAGCGTTTGTGGTATGAAAATGCTCGTTTTCCTGAAGGAATAAAATCAATTGGTAGTTGGCGCTCGTCCTGTTTATGTGTGGCTCTACGTCTCCGTTTCTTTAGTACCCTAATACTTATAGCAGGGTGTGGAAACTGCCTTTACCTCCCTTGGGACACTCGGTCCCATGCCTATATATACGCGTTGGCAGCGCCGCTTCCACCATTGGCGGTGGCCGGATATCCAACTGGAAATAATTCACAAAGAAAACATTGCCTGCATGACGTCACTGATGAGGTCAGAAGGCAGAGGGAGACGGCGCGCACCCAGGAGGAGGAGGGTTGCCACTGAAGTCATTTCCCACTTCGCATGCAAGCGGGCTGTATTCGTGCTCTCGTGCTCTCTTGCAGGTCCGCTGGCCGCGCGGTGACATAGGCCAAATCGCGGAGCTGAACCCGCTCTAGTGTGCCGTGTTTAGGAAGCGCTTTCTTTCTGGCGCGTTTGCCTTGCAAGCTTCTATTCATTTTGAAGCGAATCTTTGTAGGCTCACAAGTGTCGGCGGTGGTGGTGGTTTCAGGCGGAAAAGTAGGCCGATCCTGGTGATAGTGCAGAAAGGCTCCAAGCTCAATGGTACATTCCAGGGACAAAAAAGAGAGAGAGAAAGGAAGAAAGAGAAATAAAGAAATAAAGAGAAAAATATAAAGAAAGACAGAGAGAAGGAGAGAGAGGAAGAGAAAGAAAGAATGAAAATCACCACGAAGGTCAGATAAACACGACAAGCTTCGCTTACCCCCATTTTCTCGACAGGGGAAGGGTTGGTGATTTTCTAAATCACTCGGGAATGGCTCGTACACACCAGCCCCAAGCAATTATAATGAGAAATATTTGTGTAGCGAACTGTCACTAACTACCATCATTTGTTAATTTTGTTCGTGTGTTGTGAAGTGGACCAACTAAAGCTGGCCGATTTCTCAGTGAGCCAAAACTCGACCCAAGTAAATATGGAACGTCTTTGTTTTTTATTCACACATTTCGTACTGGAAAAAGACCGACCTCCACGCAGTGCGAAAGTGTCAATCTGCAGAAGCAATTTTCATTCACAAATGACATTTGTACATAATAAGCGAACATAGATTCCAGAAGATCCAAACCAATGCGAAAATTATTATCCATCACGGCTGTTTCTTTGTTTCTTTCTTTTTTTTACTTTAAGCTTGGCGGTGCATGTCGCAAAGAGTGAACAAAATGTATAGCCCAACAGACACGCACTCAAGCCCTTCATTACAAGTATTTCACCGGCAGCAGATGGGCTGCCGTCATGAGGAATGATTCCAGCGACACTGCTCTTATGTCAGTCCACTCAGGCTTGCACATAAATGGTTTACTCATGCAAAACGAAAACCTGCTCGGAAAATAGAGTGGTATAATTGTGCTTACCTTTTGACTTTGGGAAATCCGAAAAACTTCGCAGAACTGGAAGTCCCGTTGTTAGAACATCACACAGCCGCACAAGACAAGTGATGCCCCGATTTAGCCATTTTCGTGTGATGCTTGGTTGGCCTCGTCTCCCGTTCCTTGCACGCCTGATCAAGCTTATCTGTCTGATCTTTCCCATATTCATACTTGACACGACAACCGAAGCAGGTGACCGAGCGCGATCCGACTTGTGATATCGCTGAGCGAGTGGCAAGGGGGAGCGGAGGCGAGCTCGGCGGACGCACGAAGACAACCACTTCCCGCGCTTAGCTCGATTTAAAATTCACAAAAAGATAAAAAAAATAACTTAGGACGTACGGCAACCGCCAGGAGCGTGCATGTTCCTTGAAACCGAAACCAGCACCCGCCTTCCGGGGGTTGCTTATAGCAGTATGCTTATCATACACGCATACGCACCTTCCCGTCGTCGCGTGTGCGAGCTATAGGAACGTGCACAAACGCTAGGGCGGAGCACGTGCCTTGGCGCATATCAAAGGCAATCATTGCTAGCGCAACGCAAGGCTCGCCATTATAACGAAAGGAGCGTTGAGAAGCGGCTCTGGGCGTTAAATACGTTATAGTACAAGAGGTTAGGGTAGAATGCACGTTAAGAACACGGTAGAAGTGGCCTTCGAAACGCCGAAATCAACAAAAAATAATGCGGCAAAGGCCCTAACACTTTTGAGGTAGTTATTACAACATCTGGAAAAGTAAATTGGCAAGTTGAGCGCTTTAAAATACTAAGGTTATTTTTCCTCAATAAAGGAAAAAAAGGCAGCGGTGGCGTTAAGGTTGAGTCACTGCTTGATGCGTTGCGCACCGGGGTTCGATTCCCCGTCAGAATTTCTTTAGGCTTTTGTTCTCGGTTGATTTTTTGGTCTTTTGTTTTTCTTTCTTACTTCAGCGGTGTCCTGAGGCGGCGAAAACATTTTCGCAACTGAGATTGGATAATGGCAAATTGCAGCAAGCAACGCGTCCTCACGACCGCTCGACAGCAAGGTCTAGTTAATGCACCGTCGGATCGTACACAGGAGGACGTGTTTTGCGCTGTTTTTGCATGTGCTACGTAGCAGATGTAAGAACGGCACAAGAAACTTAAACGCGTGTACCGACGGTCCGATGCGTGTGCTAGTCCGGCAGCAGTGATGACGCACGGCTTCGTGTCGTCTTGCCCTGTCAAGTGTAAGTGGCAAAGGCTGGCGCCTCGTCCGACAAACTGCCGAAGACAAAAAAAAAAAAAAAGAAACACAAGAGCAGAAAATTTCGTGAATTGGTATCCTACCCAGGTACCCATCGCAGCAATCGAATATCTTACCGCAACGAGAACAAAACGGCCGACTTGTGATAGTTTCTGTGCACTTGAAATTTTAGCCTACTGACTGCAAACCGTTCCGATTTCTGTCACAGAAATTTTGTTATTTCAGCGTTGCTAAACAAAATTCTTGCGCGGATTACATGCGTGGTACTGTAACCATTAATCTATAACGTATTGAACATAAACAGCCACTGCATGTTTCATTATACTAGCGAGCCCTCAGCCGTGTTCGCACCGATTTCCATCGAAGTGAGCTATACTGCACGTGCATTCTCGATCACGTTTGCACAAAATGACCCTATCCATACAGCATTCACTACTTGATATAGACGAAGCAACATGAAAGTAGAGGTGTGTATATTCTACCCGACAAGGCTGAACATGCTTTTAAACGCATGCAGAACCACGACGTCTTATACGACGCCGACACTCGCATTACTCATTTTTAAGTTTCTTTCCGTGGTCTGCCTAGCCGTATAATTAAAGCAGTGTCCCGAAGTAGCGTGAAGAAAGAACTGCATTGAGCGACAAACCAAATGGTACGACAAGGTTCGTGCCTGTTCGTGAACGAAAACTGAAGGTGACGTCAAGAGTGGTCAGCGGAGCTAACTGCCCGGAGAAAAGATGCGCTTCTCTGCTTTGGTTAGTTAGCGATTCTGTTAATTTGTGGTTGCAGTATGGACACTCGACATCTTCGTAATTATGAAATGCTGCAACACGAACAGATTTCCAGCAATCACTTAGTACAATTTCGCACTAATTGTATTCTGGCTGAAGCGCACCAGTTCCTGGGTGAATTAACGCACGGGGTTTATAACTTCTGCTTAACTATAGTTCCTAGCTATCAGTCAATATAAACGCCCAGTTTTGGGACATCCTGTAAATCTGTTAACTCGATTCAGGCAAGGAAGTTTTTTTTGTTTGTTTTTAGACAGTCTCACCATGTTTGTATGTCATTAAAACTGAGTGGTGCGTGTGGTTGTACACTCATCTTCTTCCACGAATAAAGCAGATCTGCATATATGTCTACGTGTATGTGAGACAGGCCATTACTTTATTAGCTTCATTTTTGTCATTATGATAGTGCACCGGATAACTGAAGGCAACCATTGATAATATACAAGCTGCTCAATTGAGCAGACGTACAGTTGAAAACGGCGTTACTTGTGCAGGTTTGAAATATAAGATAAGCATAACCTGTTTTTCTGGAAAATTAGACTCGAGAATAATAGGTTGAAATATAAGATAAGCATAACCTGTTTTTCTGGAAAATTAGACTCGAGAATAATTTCATTTTTTTTACATCCCTAGAAAAAATCCGTAAGACAGAGCTACCTTCTTTTCTTAAGTAAACAAATTCTGAAGGTTTACGTGGCAAAGCACGATATGATTGATCGAGGCACCCAGTTCACTTTTCACTACTTGCGGGTTCTTTAACGTGCACCTAAATATAAGTACAGGAGTGTTGTTCCGTTTCGCCACCATTGAGAGAGAGAGATAAAACTTTATTGTGTCCATGATAGGATCCAGGGGCGGCAGGGGTTGAGAGACTAACCCCCTAGTCCTCCCCTTCTTCAGCGGCGGCCAGTGCTTGCTTTCTGGCGGCGTCTTCGGCCATCCTGACGGCCCAGAGCTGCTCTTCTGAGTCCAAGCTGAGCAGCAAAGTCTCCAACTGCTCGGCCGTAGTTATGATGCGTGTAGTGTTGGTGCGGTGGGTGTTGGGGGGTGAAGCTTTCGGGCATGCCCAGATGATGTGATCGAGGTCAGCGCCAACTCCGCGGCCTGGATTGAACCCACGCCGAGATCGAGTTAAGCAGCGCAAAGTCACAACCACTTATTAAGTTACCATGCCGGCTTCTTTTCTTTTTTTAATTTTGGGCATGGGCTGAAAAAAAATTAACACGGCCTGGGGGCCAAAGAATAGTACATAGAACAGCTAAACAAAACTGTTTTCGGCGCTCGAGGTCCGATCGCAATAAGAGACCCCTTATACCAATTACTCCGCATCCTCTTATGCTAGGAAGACGCAAACATTAACGGAGTGTTTCGCTGCATTTTTTGTTCTGTGAGTAAACTTCACGTAAATCACAGCGCCCCGGATGGGGCAGATATGTTGTATTTCTTTAAAACACCAAGCAGCAAGCTTACAGGTATGTTTTTTTTTCGTGTGCGTTTAGCAAGACCTACTTATGGAAAATTCTATGCGAAATAATACACACGGGAGACATGCTGCTTGAAGAACCAGGCAAATATTTGTTCTCCAAGGCAACTAGAGTAACGTAGTCGAAGGAAAACCGACACTGCGGCCGCATTGTACGCGCTATCATCGCGCGGCATAAACAAAAAAGGAAAAAAAAGAAAGGCATTTATTCATAAGACATAAATACACGTCATATGTATTTAGGAACACAATTTGAGCGGTCCTATCGCTAACACCAGCGCGCGAAGTAGTACGAACAACCCCGCCGAACTATATCGCCAGCAGTTTCCAACGGAGCGACCTTGATGCGGCCCAATCCACTTCGATCGCAGCGCCATCGTAGCTTTTTTCGTCGTCGGGTGCCTCACTGCAAAGCATGCGCCACCCCGGCCGCTCGTCCCATGCAACCTTATTCTAGTACTATTTACTAAGGCTCCTAAATCAAGGCCGGCCACTGAGTAGAGATCAGTGAGGCTGCCGCGCCGCTTCCACCTCCACGCGCGCTCAAAAAATGACGACGCGCATGCTCACTCAGTCGCTCTCCTCATTCTCGAATTCTAGGGCGCCTAGATGCGTGCACCCTCCCTCCCGCCGTGGAAGGGAGAGGAGAAGCGTGATATCGAGGCACCCTAGAGAGGGAAGGCACTTCACGCCATCTGACGGGGGGCGCTGCAGTTAAGTTATATGGCACTTTGCGGCGGCACGGCAGAAAGCGACAACGACAAAGACTCACATCCCACCCCGTTTATGGCTACTTACACTCGTTTTTTATTATATCCTTAGTTGCTGATATTGCTACGTATTCTCGGCTTGACGAGGTATCATTTAATACTATTGTGATGTTCATATACGACATGTACAAGTCACCTAACTGACCGTTTCTATCTAGAAGTGGTATTCGCAAGGTGTTCGCATGTGAATAACGTTATATCATCTGCTAACAAAAAGCTCGTTTTTTTTAAACGCCACTTACCGCCGCTCCTCCCCACGTAAAACTACTAACATACAAATCGTTGATCAGGCCTAAACTTGAATACGCTTCCGCCATCTGGTGCCCGCATGAAATTTACCTCACTAACGCCCTTGAAGCCGTACAGAATCGCGCTACTAGGTTCATTCACTCTGCGTATCATCCTTAAAAGCAGACTCCGCTTTACCAACTTTTTCGTATCGCCGTCGCATCGCCAGCCTATCTTTATTTCACAGATTTTTTTATTGCGATAGCAATTATATGGACACTTCAACCGGATTTCTGCTGTCGGCGTCGGCGTCGCCGTGAGATTCCGTATAGATTCGAAGGGCGATAAAATCGTCGGCGCGCGCCGTATGCGCGAGCGAAAGCGCGCGGGGGACGCGCGCGATATCACGGAGAGCAAACGCACGGTCGAAAGCAAACGCGACCGTCGCGCGAAAGGCCGTGGGGGTATGGGAGGGAGGGAGGCGGGGCGACGCTGTGCTCCGGCACCAAAGGCGTATCTTGCAATCGGGCGTAAGGGGAACTTGCCACTCAATCTCCCACGCGAAAGCAAGAAAGCGAGAGAGAGAGAGAGAAAGCACTTTATTTGCACCCGTCAGAGAGTATGGGTGATCGGGGTGAGACTCAGCTCCCCCTTTCACCGTCTACCTCCCCCCTAGACGTCGGCCGGAATCAGTTGGCTTCCGGCGGCGGCCTGGGCTTGACAGATGGCTTGTTTTTGGGCATGTTTTTCCTGGCTATGAAGGGAGGATTCCCATGACTCTTTTGTTCCCATGTAGACCGTTTAGCGCTGGGCAAGCCCAGAGCATGTGATTTAGGGTCGCTATGCCTTCACAGTTTTTGCATTTCGAAGAGTGCACCTCAGGATGCCATTTGTGTAGGATATACGGGAAGGCAGCGCGGGAGGGAGGGGGGGGGCGCAGCTTCTACTCTGCCAACAACTCCGTTCGTACTTTGCCCGGCTGTGGCCGTCGCCCGCACGGTCTCTTATATCTACACGGCTCTGACCTTTGTATGCGCTGTGCATCCGCCGCTCAGTTTCCCTTGAAGCGCGCACGAACCTTGCCCGCTGCGGCGGCTGCGATTACTGCCAGCGTTTTGACAGTCGTTGTCTGCGGTCATTCAATGTGATCTATTCATGTTGGCTTGTGCGCGCTAACACCACGCTTGTTAATTCAGCTAGTAAGCGGATGTGTCTAAGTTTATGCAGCCGATAAAATTACTACCCCTACTCCGAATAGCTCTCTACTAATTTGCTATCGCAATTGATGCTTCGCCTTTCGGGTGAAACTGGGACTTTTTTTACAGTCATCTCGCTCTCCCGCCATACATTTCACCACCAGCACGAATATCACTTCGCACCGGTCGTTCATTAAGTGTCGCTCGCCCCAAAGTGCGCACTGTCACTTTTTCGTCTTCCATTTTTCCTCGCGTAGTTGTAGACTGGAACGGCCTTCCTTATGACATCGCTGCCATCACCAGTTCATCTGCATTCACGGAAGAAGTGTCAACGATTCTCTCACCTTAACTTATTTTGTTTTAACTGTTGTTGTAATCCCACCGCTTATGTAATACCCCCGTGTGGAGTCTTTAAGGAAATGAATAAATAAATAAATAAATAAATAAATAAATAAATAAAGAAATAAATAAATAAAGAAATAAAGAAGAAAGAAAGAAACTCAGAACCCAGGTAGGCGTAATTGATCTGAAACTTGCTAAGAAGACAGTGTCTTCACAATGTTTAGTAAGTAACAGCTGCCAGAGACCGATGTCAGTTTTATAAATGTGTTGGGATCGTGCTAAAGTGACTTGTCGTACTTATTTCAAAGGCGGCGGCCTGACGATTGCGTTACGACACGTAATATATATTTATATAAAGTCGCCATTCTCTGAGGCTCGATGGCGAAAGTTCTCAGTCCTTAAGATTCACCACAATAAAAGTACTACCCCCTATTGTATTTCATATCTATCAAAACATGTAACCACTTTGAAGCAATAAAATTTGAAAACTGAAACTTTGAAACCTGTGGATTCTCTAACATGATCCCAATACCAGCGTGCAGCTCGACAGTCTGACTCGTCCTGCTCCTCTTCGATTAGTGCTAACTGTACTTCGAGATCACAAAATAAAGAAACCCCGTGAATTACTGGCTGCAACGAAAAACCCGACCTTTTCTCTGGCATTTTTCATGATTCGGTTAACTCCGGAACTTTAATACTCTAGACGTGCAACGGGTTTAGCGCCTAACCTGCCGCAATAAATGGAGATAAACTATAGGTTTGAATTTTCCAAAATATAGTTTTATTCATGAGAACATTTTGGCGTGAAAACTTCAAGATTGTCAAATTTATTTTGCAGAACAATGTTGCCGTAGTTACTGAAATCATCCTGAAGATACATTTAACAGCATGCGCATATGTTGTTTCTGTGATTTTTTCGCATGTAGTCAGTGTACACTTGTTACATGGAGTCAGCAAAGTTGACCCACTCTGCTCCCTTTGGTTTCTATTTTTGCCTTCGCAAGTTTTTTCTTTTGTGCCGCTTCATTTCAAGTTGCCTTAAGAGGAGTCAGAGCGACAAGGCACCCAAAGCTCATCAGCTCACCGCTACTAGTTGGAAGTGGCTCTCGGATAAAATAATGCCCTCTGACGTCAATCTCCGAAGAGAGATTCGAATGTGTTGAAAACACCGCACTCACGGAAGACAAGCCGGTTTCTAGCACTGATCTATACTAAGTAGAGATAAGTTTAAAACTACAGAAATTTGAGCTTGTTGGTATGGATTCATCGTGAAATAAGGTAAGACGTGCAGACATGGGCACAAGAGAAGAGAACCAGACAACAAAACAGACGTCGTTTGTGTTGTCTGGTTCTCTTGTGTCCGTGTCTGCACGCCTTACCTTCTTTCATAGAGATAAGTGGTTTATAGCGGGGCCTTCCCGACCTTTTTTCGTCGCTCTTTTCTTTGTCACTAAAATTTTCATTAGCAAAAGATTCTTTAATTCGCTCCATATTCAGTGGCTCATCTGAATCACAGTGAAAATTTCTGTTACTGTCCCCGTAAGTTTCGCTTTCCGCTTTCTTTCACCCTCGAAATGAGAGAAATCCATGCAAGCACGTGACGTGGGACTTAGCCTGAGGAAAGACGATGACGCTTATTGAAAGCATAGAAAGAGGTTTGTGTCATAATTAAGGCTTCAGCATCGTCATCATCAGGTTATAATCAAAGCTCTACTTTGTAAGATTGGATTAAGATTAAGTACTCCGGTTTACGACCATTCGGTGGCCTTGACATTAGCCACAGTGAGATTTGTAGCGCAGTTATTTCTAGTTTCTACCTGAAACAAAACGATTAGCATGCTAATTTTGTTGTAGCTTTAATCTACTTCTTTGTTTATAATTAATTTCACTTAAATTGTTCCTCCAAATTCGTTAATAAGGTGGTCGTTATTCTCTCTATCAAGAATTTCTCTTTCCTAATTTCGCTTCAGTTAGTCTAGCTGCTCACTCACACTCTCCAGTTATCTAGTCTTTCCTTTTGTTCTTACCCAATTCGTTTCATATCTTCTAAGAAATGTTTCTTTTTAATTCATACTAACGGCACGATTCTTGGCCTATCCTACTGAATGGGTACGCGCCATAAGTGTGGAAAATAAAGATGATGATCTTATTCTCATCGATACTCTAAAAAATGCTTGGATTCCTCAAGAAAGGAGAACAACCAAAATAATTCTGCTACTTAAAAAACAAGAAGCTGGCTACAATCTTGACAATAGTGGACGTAATTCTCTTACATCAAATATGGTGAAACTTATTGAAAGAGTTTTATATCAGCCCTTGGATGGATCATATATCTCAAAACCGGTTACTGAGTCAAATAGGCTTCCGTCCTGGCCTGGCCATTTGGTGTGCACATGTATCCAACTTGCTCGGCATAGAAAATAATTTTGTCCTTTAGTAACTCTTGAGGCAGCGAAAACTTATGACAGTGTCGAGTACCCACTACTGCTGGTCAGGTTACAGTCCTACAATTTTCTCAAATATATAACGGCATGGACTTTTGAATTTCTCAGAAACACAACATTTTTTTTTCTATTCAAACCGGTTTTTGTTCGGCACAGTTCGACCAGACAAGAGGGGTGCCCCTGGGGGCTGTTCTGTCTGCGGTACTATTTAATCTGTTGATGAGTTCAGTTCCACTGCGCCAGGATGTGCATCTATATGTTTATGCAGACAACATCGCACTTTTCGCGACAGCAAGAAACATCAATTCCATTTACCTGTCTTTACAACCGTACCTCTGTATTCTAGAGACGTGGCTTCACAATCTTCATCTGCCACTAAATGTAAACACAAAGTGCACTCCTTGTCTTTCCGCTTTCCGGCCCGATACAGCTATATCATTAGTATATGATCAGAGAACCACCCAGGTAGAGTCGCTTAAGTACCTGGTTATCACATATGATAGAAAACTTAACTGGTGTTCTCACGTAGAAAAATTGCAACGAAAGGGACACGAGCCGTAGGTTTATTACGTAGAATCCGTAACCCGCATTCTGGTATGCGAAGTGACACACTAATTACGATCTACCGTATGTGTGTACGACCAATGCTAGAATTTGGCTGTGTTTTGTTTTCCGGAAGTGTAAAATATAAAATAAGACCACGTGTTCCTTTAGAGAATGTTTAGAGACTATGTTTAGGTCTACCTAAATTCGTTGCTAATAATGTGTTATATACCAGGAAGCGCGCTTACGTGCTCTTCACACGAGATTCCGCATGCTTACGGTTCAAACCTACTTATGAACTTATGAATCTCCTCTACGACGTGCACAATATGCATTTATTAGTGAGCTAAATTCATTTACTTTGAGATCACGTGGCCACGGTTACATACCCCACATATTGTATTTGTGCAGTCGCAATTAGCACCTTTAAATGCTCGCATTATGGAAATCATTCCGTTTGATAGGTTCACATTGTCCCTCAAAATTGAATTTGCAGATATTTTTCCAAATAACGCAAAATTGCTGTCCCCAACATATTTGAATGCCCTTTTGCAAGACTATTTGGCCCATTTCCCGTGAAATTCAATAGCGACTGATGCTTCCTCGTGTGAAGAGAAGGCAGGTGGGGGAATCTACTCACCATCCATCGATTGGTCTTTTTCACTTCGCCTGCCAGATTACACATTAATCTTTCAGGCCGAACATCTGGCAATAGTTCTTGCTTTGCGAAAGTCACCCCTTCATGCTACAAAAGTTGCTATCGTCAGAGATTCTCTTTCTGTATACAGCACGCATAACGCGTCTACAAATTCGACAGCTTTGAACACGTCTTATATATTAGCTTCGCCCCATTCAAGGTTATTTATTTATTTATTTATTTATTTATTTATTTATTTATTTATTTATTTATTTATTTATTTATTTATTTATTTATTTATTTATTTATTTATTTATTTATTTATTTAATACCCACAGCGCCCATTCAGGCATTACAGTGGGGGGGGGGGGTACAGAAGAAAAACAAGCATAAAATAAAAATTGCAGGTTTGCAGAAATTTGTGTAAATGAAAAATAGATTATTATACGTCGACACGAAAGCATACGGCCGCATTGCACACAGCCACGTAGAACACAGGCGCGTTGCAGATCTCGCATGAAAAAAAAAAGTACAGAAAGCACAATGATAACAAAGATTCATAATAAAAAGGCAAAGAACAAGCGAAGAATAGCATCAACACGCGGTAGTGATAAAGGGTACAGTAGAACAAAAAAGCAGCACTAAAAAAAAAGAATATCATTTGCAACTAAGATTCTGTATCGGTCATGGTGATTGTTAGACATAACCGCGATATATATCAAGCGTTAGTGTTCAAAAGATTTTATCGTTTTTAATGCAGAAAAGAACGTGTTAGTACACGAGATTTCTACAACTGAGGAAGGTAGTGGGTTCCACTGACTGATGGTTCTTGGAAAAAAAGAGCTGCTAAAGGCCGATGTTTTAGTATTTTAGTATGAATACCAGGCCACCGAGACATTCACCTTAATGAAATAGCCGATTCTATAACACGAGCTTCTTTAAAAGGTCCGGCGATATCTGTGTTGCCGGCAACTGCGCAGATCACTGCAGCCAGATATAGGCGGCTTTCTTTGACCGAAGCCACACACACACAGACACACACACACACACACACACACACACACACACACACACACACACACACACACACACACACACACACACACACACACACACACACACACACACACACGCACGCACCACGCACGCACACACACACACAACACACACACACACACACACACACACACACACACACACACACACACACACACACACACACGCACGCACATGCGCACGCACGCACACACACACACACACACACACACACACACACACACACACACACGCACACACGCGCACACACATAAAAGCCTCTCATTAGCAAAGTCTCCAGACTTTATGGTTCTAAATTATTCTTGTAACCGACAATGATGTCCTAACCGGCATATCGAAGTATAATTTACAAGGCTGCGTTGCCGTATACCACCACTTAATTTTTATTTGCGCAGATGTGGCCTGGCGGCATGCCCTTTGTGCTACCTCGCCAATGATCCGGAATCCATCGATCACTTTTTATTATCGTGGCGGCGGTTTTCTACTCATCGAAAACGATGTTTGCAAATCCCACTTTGAAATCTAGGACTGCCTTTATGCAGTTATACTCTCTCTCGGAGCAACGGTATTAGCATATAGCCACAAGAACGTTTGCCGAGCCATTTATAATTTTCTGTGACACAAAAAGATTGCCTTATTAATATTTTCCAACTTTTCATGATTGATTTATTTCTCCTTCAATAAATTATAAATTTAGAAAAGTAAACAAATGGAAACACAAGATCATCATCATCATAATCAATCAATCAATCAATCATGTTTATTTAACGTGCCCAGGAACAACCCTAAGGTCTGAGTGCTGGCGCACGCATACATTACAAACCAAAAACAAGACACTCAGGGAAAAATCATTAAAAAATAAATGAATAAAAATAAAAATTGTGAAAAGAAGAGAGTACGGACAACAAAGCACAAAGTAAATACAAAATAAAAAGGAGGAGAAGGGCACTTGAACAATACATGAAATTATAATACAAGGCAAAGCTCCGAAAATAACAATGACAAGGAGTTATGAAAGATATCAAGTTCACGAAAGTAAGCGTTATAAAGATTCTGTATTCTGTGGACAGTTGAGTGTTCGTGATGACAGGCAGGAACATGGAAAGGTCTATGTTCTCTGGTGATCTTGCGTGTGATGCGGAACATGACACAGCTGAGAAGTTCGGGACACGTGAGGTTACCGTGAAGGAGTTTAAAGAGAAACAGACGGTCAGCGCGATTACGTCGGTCGCGAATTGAAGGCAATGACAACAATCCAACAGTGCTAGTACAGGGTGCAATGTCCAGGTTTGCAAAGCGGTGATTATATATGCTTAGAAACTTTTTCTGGACACGATCTATAATGTCACTGTTGGATCTAGAAGAGCCATTCCAGACGACCGACGCACATTTGAGTTGAGGAAGACAGATGGTTGTGTATAATTTGCGGAACGGTGTAGGAGACTTGAATTCCCTCGATAGTCTGCATACAGAACCAAGAGAGCGCATACCCCGCATTGCAACACGTTTAGTGTGAGCCGAAAAGTGTAAGGTTGCATCAAAAAGTACACCAAGATCATTGATCTCGCAGACCTTACACAACGGCACAGAATCTATAGAATATGAAAAAGAAATACTTGCTGTTTTGCGTGTGAAAGTCATGACTTTGGTCTTAGAAGCATTCAAGGTAAGGTTATTATCCTTGCACCATTTAGAAAAGGAAAACAGGTCAGACTGCAGGGCGCGACAGTCATCAACAGTGTGAATTTTCTTAAAAATCTTGATGTCATCGGCATATAGAAGGAAAGAAGAGTTCCGAATAACAGAAAGAACGTCATTAATAAAAATTAAAAAAAGGAATGGTCCTAATACTGACCCTTGAGGGACGCCACTAGTTGCCAAGTAAGAAGATGTTTGGCCATTGACGTTAATATAACACGATCTATCAAGAAGATAACTGCGCAAGAGATTCACAACTGACGAGTCAACATCAAAGTGCGTAAGCTTGATCAGAAGCAGGGAGTGGCTGACTACATCAAAAGCCTTGCTGAATAATAATACTAATAATACTAATACTAATACTACTACTACTAATAACAACACAACAACAACAACAACAACAACAACAACAACAACAACAACAACAACAACAACAACAACAACAACAACAACAACAACAACAACAACAACAACAACAATAATAATAATAATAATAATAATAATAATAATAATAATAATAATAATAATAATAATATTCATTGTTGCCATCTTACAATATTCGTACATCAGAAGGCAGGCCCGTCAAAGCCAAGGAAATGGCTTGCGTGACTTGGCCCGGCACGTCGGCAAACAGAAACGAAATGGCAACATGTACAGAAATAAAAAGCTGGTGAAGCTTATAAAAACAACAAAATGAAGTTTAAATGACACAGAAACTCTCTGAAATCAGTGACACAAAAAGACAATAAACAATATAACGAGAAAAGGCAACAATATATTTAGTATTATACATAAATTATAATGCCTTCAACAATTTTTTCAAGTTTCGTTTTGTGGTTGCAGTAAAGATATGATCAGATAGGTCATTGAATATTCTTGGGGCATAAGCATATATGATAGCTCTACCAAATCTTGTGTTGCAGAAGGGTACTATAAAACGCAATGTTTTCCGTAGGGCACGTGGAGCAATATATTGTTACCTAGCTGGGAACAAGGTGGAAGAAGAGGGGCACGAGCTGGTGTCGGAAGATAACAACGTTAGGGACTTGCCTGCGCTGCCTGTCTTTTGTATATCAGCTGTAAATGGATTTCAGGGTTAATTTAATCCTTGTGTTTCAATATTCCTGTTTGAAATCGGGGTTCCAGAAATGTCTTACCACAACAGTCTGAGTGAACAATGTTTTAAATGACGGAATACCCAGACGTATAAACAAGTTCGCACTATCAGTCGAGGAAGAGTTATACGCAATAGATTTTAATATATTTTTTAGAATTCTATCAATTCGACACTGCCATCGAGAAGTGCAAAACCGAACAATGTAATGCCATAACGTAATACACTGTATGCTAAGGCGTGCGTGATAGTGCTTTTTACAGGCATCGGAACAATGGATTTAATGTTAAAAAGTAGCGATGAAACACTTCTGAGCCTGCCGCAAATATATGTCATATGATCATTCCATTTGAGGTCACTGTCAAAGAAAACACCAAGGTATTTAATAGAGTTGACATATTCCACGGGGACACACTGGCACGATTGGCAATTAGGACTGCGCAGAAACAGTGGTAAATTTGTAACAGTTGTTTTAAGCGGATTTCTAAAACACAACAATTTGCTGTTTTTTTCTTGTTTAGTGACAGACAGTTGTAAGCAAACCAGGCTATTGCATCGTACAGACTCTCTTGAAGTAACGCAATGGCTTTTGAGTAACAAACATGTTTTGTTAAAAGGACAGTATCATCTGCATACTGAAATATCAAACACTTCGATACAGCTGTCGAGAAGTCATTTATAAGTATATTAAAAAGGAGAGGAGACCAAATAGAGTCGTCAGGCACTCCAGCTTTTAGAGGTAATTTGTTATTGGTGAATAACTGGTTGTCCAAAGCTATCACCTGTGAGCGGCTGTACAGATAATTTTTTAGGCACTGGTAAAATGGCCCCCTGAAACCGAGCAGGTATAGTTTTTCAAGCAGGAGTTCGTGGTTCACAGTATCGAACGCTTTAGAAGTGTCGAGAAACAATGCACATGCAAGCATGTTTTCTTCTAAAGTTGTGTTTGATTCGTTTGAAAATTCCTCGAGCAGAGCAATAGTGCCCCGTCCAGGAACACTGACGGCTTGATATAACTGAAATTTATCTACAAATGAAGCCATGGTTTCTAAGAGAATTTTTTTCTATTATTTGTGACATATCGAAATAGATCGGTAACTGTCCACACTACCTTTCTTTCTCCTTTAAATAATGGCGTTACAATGGCCGTTTTTAATACCGTCGGCAGTGTGGCGGTCTCTAGGAATTCATTAAGTATGGCAAGAAGGATACCGGATAGCGCGTCGAAGTTTCGTTGGAGCAAAGATACCGATAAATGGTCTATACCAGCTGGCTTATGCCACCTAAACCCGGCAACTATTCTTGCGAGTACATCAAACGTTATCGTCGGTAAGAACGCGGAAGCTGATATGATTTTTTTTCTTTTCCAGAGTGGACAGCTGGTACCGTTGAGGTTGCTCCTGAAACGCGTGCGAAATGTTGCTTGAAGACTGTGGCTGATTGCGCAAGATCACCTGAAAGAGCATCGGCTAGCTTTGAATTGGCACTGTCTTTACCGCGTAGATGGTTTATCAGTGACCACGTCTTCGCCGGGTTTCCAACAGATAATTGAAACTGACATTGAAAGTAGCGTCGTTTTTTGCATCGGATAAGGGCGGCGACTTTATTCTTTGCGATTCTGTAGCTACGCGAAGCTTAACATTTCTTAGAGCTCGCTTAAAACGTTTCCACTGCAAATCTCGGTAGGCAATCGCATTAATGATTTCCACGGTCAGCCAGTTGTGACTTGTTCTCCGTTTACTAATAACAATTCGAGTACAGGTTTCTTGAAAACTGTGTATTTGCGAACAAAATTGTTCATAAATCAACACTGCCGCCCCGGCAACAATCAATGAAGACCAGTCGAACTTGCCAATCATCTCGTCCAATTTGCGTTGATCAACACAGGTAACACGCATTCGTTTATCTGAGTTATTTACTTTCCCTCCGCCAGGTGTGCTAAAAAGAAGCCTCAAGATAAAACGAGAGACAGTGAAGTAGTGGGCTGCTAAGCGCTGCGTGATCACGCATGACTGCAGATGGTGATTAGGCGCCCGTACAGCGATATGATATAAGCAAGAATGTGTTGTTCGGCCATTCACAACTTCTTCACGTGTGAATGTGTTGACCGTGCTTTCTACGCCAAAAGCAGAGAGGGCAGATAAATAATCTGACACTTGCGTTTTGCCTGGGCATAATATATCAATATTTAAATCAACGGTGAGGCAAAACACCTCCCCATAACTGAAACGATTCAAAACAGTTTCTAATTCTAGTATGAAGTGACTGACACTGTTTGCAGAAGGCCGGTAGAGCGTAACAAAGTAAGATTAGTCTGAAAAAAGCTTACATTTAAACACAGGCACTCCGCATGCGTGAAATATACATCAATGCATGCTACTGTGAATTTTTCGTTCAAGAAAAACGGCTTTTCCACCCTCTCGACGGTGCGAACGAGTCACAAATTTTGCACTGTAACCTTTTATTACAAAGAACTGTGCGCTTGATTCAGGAATATTTATTTCGGTTAGCACAAATACATCTACAAAATTTGTTGAATCTTTTGCAATACTTCTAAACTCATCCCAGTATTTACGTAGACTGCGAATATTTATATTAACCAAAGTAAAGTCCGATTAAGACTTAGGACCGAAGCTGTCCTTAAAAGCTTGAAAGTTCCGAAAATCAAGCAAAATGGACGGAGTCATATTCATTGGATTTTTTCAACATCCGTTTCATTGCTAATGCGAATGAGTGGAGAGTCTTCGTCCTTCTTAGCGAAGATTTTTCCTCCTCTCACCCAAACGAGTTTGTACTTGTATTGCTTGCCTGCGGCCCTGGCAAGCCAGAACAGATGCCGATTTGCCTTGATTTGATTGTCATTGAAGTAGAGCTTCGAGAGCAGCTCCAACTCATAGAGTTGTCGAAGTTTTCTACGAGCTTTGATCCAGTTTTTTTTTTTTCATGTTTGCCGTTGAGAAACGAACCAAGACCGTCGGGATAGTATCTGTCTTGCCAGAAAGGCGGTGGACAGGAACGACGTCATCATCAACAGAAAATTCAGGTAAATCGATCTTCGCAGCAAGATCATTTAGTATTTTCTTCAAATCTTCCTTATCGGCAACCGGCAAACCACAGATTTCCAAGTTTGCCTTTCTGCTGTGCTGTTCATATTCATTTTGCTCCTGTTATAAAAAATAATAATAATAATAATAATAATAATAATAATAATAATAATAATAATAATAATAATAATAATAATCAAAATTTAACTCGCCCATTTTTACGTCTATCCTTTACTCATGTATTTTATCATTAAGGTCATGTTACTATTTCTATCTAGGCAAGGCTGAATAACTTATACGCTACTTTATATAATTTATTATCGCTTTATTTGTCATCCTCGATTATAAATTTATGTTCTTTTATTACTTATTTCTTTACTAACTAATTTATTTTAATTTTCTCTCATATTACCACCCGCTTCGTGGCCTATCCCCCACAGTGGGTTTGTGCCATAAATTGAGGCTTCATCATCATCATCGTCGTCGATGACGTGTCCTACGCGTGCCTCGTGCTCCCATGCCCATTTAAGGAAGAGAGCACCTGGCCAGTGACCATTCATCACGTCACCACTCTGCCTACCGCAAGCAGCCACGAGTCTCTCCGCAAGGACACCCAGCTCTCGAACGACGGCCCACTCGGCCTACTCTTCGCCTTTGTGCCGCCTTCAAGGACGAGGTCCGACGACCCGGCCCGCTTCTTTGGGCTGTTTATCGGCTGGCCACGCATCAGCTGCGCCTACCAATGGCACGTAAGCGGATCGAGGAGCTTCGACGGCAACATGTCCCTGGGCCACCCGTTTCCGGTCACCTCGCAGCTACGTCACCACCGACTGGGCGTCTACCGAGGCAAGCCGTCGCGCTGCCATTTGCCGACCGCGTCATGGAATCCCAAGTTCGATCCAGGCGGCGGATAAACCTCGGTCCCGCCGACGTCCGCCACTGCGACTTCGCCCTGAGCTTTCGCCAACCTCGCACGTTTGCCGACAGTCACACTTCTGACATCCACGGTGCAGTGGAACATCATTTGCACCGGCTTCGCTGCGAGTATCCATCTCGATTCTCAGCAGGCAACGCCGTGGAAAGATCAAAGCGCAGCAGCCGCACAGTCTCCGCTAGTTTTGTGGCTGTGGAGTTCTGCCTCTGAAGATCGCCCTGGCCGCGACAAGAAGGCACCGTTTGCGACGCCTGATGCTGGGCCCAGTTCGACAAAGCTTCCAGGTTGCCACCGGAAGCTACCGGCATCCGCCTCAGGACCACATGGAGAGTTTCCTACGCCGGAGAACTCCCAGCGCCTTTTCGGGTTGTCCAGGTGGGAACATCAAACGAGACGCACAGCCGCCCTCACGCCGGTTTGCTCATGCTGCCGCATATCACGCAGTCACGCAAGCGGCTTCAAGGCGAGGAGGACGTTGCGGATTCCGACTGAAGCTTCGCCCTGTTGGCAGCCGTCATGCTGCCCATCGTGTCTGGCTCCTGCAGTGAGGTGCTGGAGAGCGCCTTTCGGGACAACCAGCGGCAGTGGCTATGACTCTGCTTTCTGGTAAGCCGCACGTTGCTGGAAACGAAGGCACGGGCTGGCGCACTCTCCAACGGGACGTCAACATTCAACGCGAGAAGACTTCGGTTGGCAAATCCAGCCTGCTCGATTCGCCATCCAACGGGACTCGCGGCGCAGAAGACAGCGCTGGTCCCCGCCCATTTGCGACACGTGACAAGATGGCCACCTTGGTGCCCGTCTTCGGGGAGATGCCGGCTCGGCGTGCCGCCGCGAGAGCTGCTCCTCGCGCTGAAAACGAGGCGGCAATGCAAGAACTGCAGCACGGCCGTAACATCTAGGTCGAAAGTGTCGGAGGCGTGGAAACTTGAAGGAATATATAATAACGACGTATTCCTTGTCGCTTCCACCTGCCTCACTACTGCGGAGCCGTTTTCAGATGAATTTATTTTAGGCGGCCTTCTCCAGCGCACGGCATGGCTCTCGGCACTCGTGGAACGGCGCTGACGTCACCTTCGAAGTTGGCTTCGTGGTCGCCGAGCCAACCACGACGTCCGCCGGACCTGCTGTCTTGGCCGATCACGGATGCCTCCAACTCAAGCCCGACCTGAACCGCCTGTGAGAAGCCAGATGTTCAGGTGGAAGCGGGCGGAGGCAAGCCTTTTTCACGGCCCCAAGAATCGCCGAATCGAGCCCTGAGAAGATGGCGTCGTCACCAACAGCGCAGGAGGCAACTCCGAAGTAGAGCCGACGCCGACATCGCACAATGGCGCATTTGGCTACAAAGTGAAGCTGGAGCTAAAGAAAATTCCTGTTGGTGCTCACAGTAGAACTGCCATCACCCGTGTCGTGTCAGAGGGCCATCTCGGGGCATGTGAGAATCATTTGTTGTCACTGCTGTCTATCGAGAGACATGAAAATTTAAGCTCATATTGGACAAAAAAGTACTTCAGGGTCTTATGCTAATTAACAAATTGTTAAGAAGTATAGTTATCAATTGTTGTTCTAATGTAATAAACACGTTAAAGACTTTTAACAAGCGGTGATTATGATAACGCTGAAACGGAAGGCTTTACAAGACGCCTTGACAGAGCACCATGTTTTGATAGACAGGATTCGGCGTTTTGAGTCGACATCTCGGCACTGTACAGCGCTTGTGTTTAAGTAAAAGCGCTTGCACCCTTATGTGCGGTATGCAGGCGCAAGCTTATGAATAAATCACTAGGCTTGCGTATGTGCCGCTCCAGTTGATAGCAACAGTCTGCCGCGATAACAAAAGTCTCGCAGCGCACGGCTTTTGGGATTGTTTTTCTGAGTGACTCCGCGGGACACGCTGTGCGAAGAAAAATTTGGAGGACGCTTAAGCTTCGCCATTAAGAGCGAAACGCGATAGCATTCAAATATCCCTGATTGCTAGTCAGGCTACCCGGCAACTGCAGCTTTCTTTTTTCTTCACCTTCGCCTGTGCAACTGTGCAACTGTGCGAGTTGCCCAGTAACAGAATTATGTTTTCTCGTGCATTATTATGTTACGGGGCAACTCGCACAGTTGCACAGGATAACAGAATTATGTTTTCTCGTTCATTCATCAGCCCAGAGCAGCAAGACCAGGTCTGGGCCGTCCCGCTAGCCGGGACAGCCGCTGAGACCCAGGGGATCTCGGCCGTCTGCTAGGCGGAGGGAGGCTGCGGCCGCCTTCGTGATTGCTGGCACCATAAAAGTTGTCTCTCTCTCTCTCTCTCTCGTACATTCAAATGACAATCCGACGCTATCATGTCTGTAGGTTGTGGTTAAGTTGTACTTTACGATTTTTCTGACGGATCTTACTTTGAGAAATTCAGTTTTGCTCACTAACGCCTTGCGCTACGCGAAGGGTCTAGGCGGTCGGGGTGCTTCGGAATGAATTTCTCCGCCATTGACGCCGATGCGCCCACGCCGACATCGACGCCGACACCAACGCCGGATTTTCTGAGACACAGGGCCCTTAACGCTATCGCGTTCAAACGTGGCGTTATCGTGTTAAATCATCGACGTAATGCGAAGCATTGCGCGAATCGTTACAGTACAAGACGCCGACATGCGTCGAGCCGGTGGGGCCATAGCGGCCCGAGATGGCTTAGTATTTTTCCTATTGCCTAGTGCTGTAACCCCTGAACTTGACGACCAAGCTATTCTATCTAGTGCGCATGTGCGCAATCTTTTCTTGGTTTCTATCACGCATCCCTCTCCCCTTGACTTTCCTTTATATTCACTAGCGTGAATAAACCCGATGTCTACTGCATGGTACGACCGTGTCGTTCACTACTAGCGGCGTTGCCGCCGCCCGAAAGCATCGCAACACCTAGTATTTTAAGACACCGAGGGAAAACCGAAACAGCTAAACCAGCACGACACTTGTTCTCGTCATATATAGCGGCTAAAAGGGTGTTACGATGGAATACGATTCCGCCATAGCGATATTCGAAGCTCACTTCGCGCCGCACATCAAGGCCTCACGTCGGAAGAGGAGACGCTTGCATTGGCTGGTTCTCCACCGTCGCCTCAGCTGCTTCCCATCGTTGACTGCAGTTGGCGATATTTGACTGCGATTAGCATTCAAGCAATGTAACGACAAAACGTATCGCTGAAGTCACGTTAAATTTCCAATCGCTGTAGGAGTTATTCTGAGACTTCCCTTGATTCTGCTATATCGACATATACTGCCTCCGGTATCGGCCCTCTTCGCTATGGCACTCGCTTGCCAAGATTGCCCATAGGATGGCGGCATGACGATCAATATACGATGACGACGACGCAGTAACGACCACACAATCCCGAAGGAGGATTGACATCGACGGAACAACAAAGGTCGTATGACGATGGCATCACGACGATGAGATGATTATGAAATGATGACGATGGTATAAGGACGACAGCGTCACGACGACGTCATCAGAACGAAGGGATGACGAGTGTATGACTACGACGGCGTGATGACGACGGTGCTATGGCGACAACCGGATGACGCAGCTGGAATGATGATGATGACACGACCACGACGGTGGTGACACTGGATGCATGACAGCGGTTGTCTGACGACCACGCACTGGCGACGATGTCGTGGCAACGGCGGCATAATCATCACGATTGTATGACGACGCGATGATCGTAGTAAAATGGAGAAGACAGAAAGTCGTCGATAGAATAACGAAGGGAGTATGACGAGACGGCATGATGACAATGGGATGATGTTTCTGAAGTGATGGCGATGTTAAAACGACAACGTGAAGATGACGGCATGACGACAATGGTAACACGGCCATTGCGTGACGTCGACGGCATGATAAAAGTCGGATGACGAAGTTAAATGACGACGGTGCAACGACCATGACGGCATTTCGCCGACCTGTATGACAACGACGAAATGACGACGATGGCATGACAAAGATATGAGGACAATGGGATTAAAACTAATTAAATCATGGGGTTTTACGTGCCAAGACCACCATCTGATTATGAGACACGCCGTAGTGGAGGACTCCAGATTAATTTTGACCATCTGGGGATTTTTAAAGAGAGAGAGAGAGAGAGAGAAACGTGGTGGGAAAGGCAGGGAGGTTAATCCGAAAAGATTCTGGTTTGCTACCCTGCACTGGGGGAAGGGGAAATGAAAGGCGGAAAGAATAGGGAAGAGAAAAAGTATAGGCTCACCGTGCAGTTGACGACGGTCGCGAAAGCGATGCCACTCGACGCGCACAGAGGTCAGCACACTTTTCTAGAACGCACAAACCACGTTCTCAGGACTGCGCCGGCGATATCTGAAGATGACAGGTCTCACAAAACCGGTTGTATGTGAGTTTGCGTGACTACATTTACAGTTTCCATTGATTTCTCTCCACCTGGTGGTCGGCTTAAGCTTTGGTGGCTGCTTTAGCCCTAAGGAGTGTGTTCTAGGCAAGTGTGTTGACCTCTGTACATTGCAGGCGGTGGTGCGAAGTGCCGTGCTAGCGTTTCAAGGGCAGCGTCGTATTCGTCCGGTGGCATTTTGTCGGCGTCGGCTCCCTTGGCGGCCGGCGTTTCGGTGGCTGCGGTAGCAGCGGGCGCAGGGGGAAGCGGTGCCCGTTCTTGGCTGTTCGGGCTGCAGGTCAGGGGCATACGACGACGGTAGTGCGTCGAAAATGCGTTGTCTCTCTGGGCCGAGGCAGTGCAAGAGAAGGGTTCGACGGCGGGCCGCCGACAGCTCAGACGCTCCGGAAGCAAGAGCGAAGTTCTCGAACAGACGCTGCCAGCAGGACCATGGTATAGCTGGCGTGCCGGGAGTAGAGAGAAACGGCGGCGGCGGCGAGATCCTTGGGAGCATCCTCGTCGCCAGATTGTTATGTCGGCCGGACCAGACAGCCGAACGGACGCGCCACGCGACTCAAGTAAAAACCCAGACGAACCCGAACACAACGCTTTATTCAAGCATGTCTACCATATAGTTAAAAAGAAGAAACGTGGTGGGAAAGGCAGGGAGGTTAACCAGAAAAGATTCTGGCTTGCTACCCTGCACGTGGAAATGAAAAGCGGAAAGAATAGGGAAAAGAAAAAGCAGTCACAGACAGACAGACAAAGAACTTTAATGAAGGTCCTGAGAAGCTCTGTTGCCCCCTCTCAGGGAGGCGACGAAGCCGCGGGCCGCACCCACGTCGGGACGGGGAGACCAAGCTCCAGCGCCGCATCGTGGGCTCTCTGGACAGCCCAAAATTGGCGTGACAGGTCGGAGCTCCGAAGAGCAGAGCTCCACTCCTCTGCAGTGCATCGATGCGGGCCCCTCTGTAACGAGGGGCATCCCCAGAGCATGTGTTCCAAAGTACTACATTGTCCGCAGCTAGGGCAGTCTGTACTAAAGCAGTCTGGATTGATGTAGTGAAATAAATTCAGGTTGGGATATGATCCCGTCTGAAGCATGCGTAGTGTGACTGCTTGAGGTCTGGTTAGTGTGCCGTGTGGGGGAGGGTATAGTCTTCTACCAAGGTAGTAGTGTTTGGTAACCTCGTTGAAGGTGGAGAGAGTGTCACGGAACTCGACGAGCGTATCGACGGAGCCTCGACTTGCAGTGGCGTCAGCGCGGAGGGTTAGTTCGCGCGCTTGGACGTGTGCGATGTCATTGAGGTTGCGGAGGGAGTCGAGTTGGGGTTCGAGATGGGCCGGGAACCACGTGATTGTATGTGGCTGGATGACTTTGCCTTTGACAATTCGATGAGCTTCCTTGGCGATGGCACCAGAGGCAAATCCCCGAACCGCCGCCCTCGAGTCAGTAAATATTTCAGCTCTCTCATCGTCGAGAAGTGCAAGAGCGATCGCAGCCTGATTTGCCCTAGCCGGGTGTTGTCTCTGATGGAGGCCGCACAAGTGACGTGTCCGTCGTGATTGACTACCATTGCGACGAAGTCCGATGTGTGCTCGTACTGGGCCGCGTCAACGAAAGTGACCGTGTGAGGTGAGGCTTTTATCCTCCGGAGCAATGCCACAGCCCTAGCTTTGCGCCTGCTCGCATTGTGTTGTGGATGCACGTTTTTGGGAAAAGGAGCAACCGTAATGTTGTCCCGTAGGTAATCTGACATTTCACATGTGCGTTCCATCGCTACAGTGGAGCCGATTCCTAAGACCGCGAGAATCTTCCTCCCCGCAGGGGTGCTAGAGAGTCGTGATACTTGAGCCGTTTCCTGAGCTTCGATGATTTCATCGAGTGAAAGCAGTCACGAAAAAAAAAATACAAGGAATAAAAAAATAGAGAGGTTGGAAACGTCTGTGAGAACTATAGTCTGTCAGAAAGTCCACTCGATCGCAAAAACTTCAAGAGTGCCTTGACTGCCTATGTGCGCTGTATTGGGGACAATGACAAAGTACGTGCTCGATAGTTCCCTCGTCGCCGCAGTGGTCACACGCAGCACTATTCTCTCATCTGATTCGGAAAGCAAACGACTTTGTAAATGCGACACCAAGCCACAATCGTTCTTTGCGGTCTTTGCCACAATCGGCAAAGTACCGTTGTTTCGGGTCAGGATAGTCCAGGTGGAGGTAGAAGTCGAAGATGGGGGTCCAGTCGATGCAGACGTGTGTGTTGCAAACTAGGTGTGTTCCACAACGATTGTGTGGCACCGTTTACAAGCACTCGAAGTTTCGCTGCAGCATCTATTCTTGACAGCGGGATTGGTTCCTGTGCGCCGTCTTCATGAGCAGATCGAGCAGCTCCATCGGTATATTCGTTGCCCATTACGCCACAGTGTCTAGGGAGCCACTGAAAGGTGACGTCGTGTCTTTGCTTGACGAGGCGATGAAGAAGCTCTCGAATTTCGAGGACTAGTTGTTCGTAGGGTCCACGGCGTAAGGCGGAAAGCAAGCAATGCAGACCTGCCTTGGAGTCACTGAAAACACTTCATTTATTAGGTGGTTGCTCACGAATTATGCGAAGTGCGCTAAGAAGAGCAGGAAGCTCCGCGGCTGTCGATGTCGTCTGGTGTGATGTCTTAAACTTTAAGGTGGAGACTTTCGCAGGAAAAAACACTGATCCTGCAGAATCGTCCATGGTGCTTGAACCATGAGTGTATAGATGAGTATGATCACTGTATTTTTCGTACAGCAAGATCAGGGAAAGTTGCTTGAGAGCTGGTGATGAGAGTTCGGCCTTCGTTCGCATTCCTTGCACTGTCAGTCGAACTTGTGGCTGAGCCAAGTACCAAGGAGGAAACAAAACTCTCGTTGCAGCTGTGTAACCTGATGGAAGGTATATACGATAAGGCAGTATCGTCTGACAAAAAGAGGCGCGTGGTTGGTCTTCTGGCAATGAAGCTAGATAGTGGGAAGGGGCGCGAGCAAGGTTCCTGACGTGTGCTCTGAGCGCTTCCATAATAATGTGAATCTTGGCTGGGTAGTCATGTGCAATTCCAATGGTTTCTGATGTTGATGTACATCGTGGCAACCCTAGACAGACCCTAAGTGCCTGTGCCTGAGCACTTTCGATTGTACGAATGTTAGTTTTACAGGTATTGGTCAGCACTGCCAAGCTGTGCCTCAGATACCCGAGAAACAGCGTCCTGTAGAGTTGCATCATCGCGTGTACTGAAGTACCCCAGGATTTTCCACCAAGAAACTTGAAGAGATGAGAGATGGCTGTCAGGCGCTTCTTTAGGTAGGTGACAGGGGGACTCCAACAGAGGTCACGATCGATGATTACCCCTAAGAACCTGTGCGTTCAGACGTAAGAGATATTTTGTCCATCGATGGATATTGTGTACGGTGTCAGTCGTTTCCGGCTAAATGCGACCAATGCGCATTTTTCTGGGGAAATCTTGAGGCCTTGTTCACTAAGGTATGTCGTTATCAACGTCGCAGATTTTTGGAGCCTTGCACATACTTGAGGACGCGTCACGCCAGATGCGCAGACGCATATGTCATCCGCATATATTGACAACTTCACCGTATTGGTAGGCATTCTACGAGAGCACAAGGTTGAAGAGTATTGGGCTCAACACATTACCCTGTGGTACTCCATGGTGTGTATAGTGTTGAGAAGTTGGGCCGTCTTCGGTATTCACAAATAGAGACCGCATATGTAAATAACTGTGAGTCCAACGATAAAGCCGACCACCGAGGCCAACCATTTCCAGAGCCTCTAATATAGCCTCATGAAGAACATTGTCATATGCTCCTTTGATGTCGAGGAACATGGCGACAGATAATCGCTTACACGTCTTTTGATGTTGAACGTAAGTAACCAAATTGATGACGTTGTCAATGGAACATGGGTGACGTCGAAAGCCAGCCATTGCGTCTGGATAAACTTCAAGCGTTCCAGGTACCATTCAAGTCTGGCGAGGATCACTCGTTCCATCACCTTCCCAATGCAACTAGCCAGCGCGATTGGGCGGTAGGAAGTAATCTCTAGACGAGACTTGCCAGGTTTGAGGAGTGGTACCAGGCGGCTGGTCTTCCATTCTGGGGATTTTTAACGTGCACACAATGTGCGGTACACGGGTGTTTCTGCATTTCACTGCCATCGAAATGCGGCGGCCGCGACCGGGATTCGATCCCGCGACTTCGTGCTTAGTAGTGTAACGCCGTAGCCACTAAGCACCCAGGGCATGTGAGGACAATGGGATGACGACGAGAGTACGACACGATGGCGCGAAGGTTACTGTATCACGAAGACTGTAGGACGATGATGGCGGAACGACGACGGCATAATGGCGGTCGAACGACAAATGCTCAATGAGGAGGATGCAACGACCACGACGGCATCACGACCATGAACACATACCTATAGTACCCCAAGCCAATAGACAACTTGAGCCATTGGGTATGTGTTCGTGGTCATGATGCCGTAGTTGTCATTGCCTAGTGGCAATGACAACTTGGGCCACTGGGTCGGCGTAGAAGTCGTGACAACGACGGCATGACGACTGTCGCATGACGTAGCTGTAACGAGAACGATGCAACGACCACGACGGCATCACTTCATTGCTGAAGTTAACTTTATTTAAAATATGTAGTGGCCATTTTAAGACGACTTGGTGCTTCGGCTATATGCGACATGCACTGCCTCCGGTATCGGCCCACTTTGGTATGGCACTCGCTTGCCATGGTCGCCCATGAGCATGACGGCAAGACGACGACTGTAGGACGACGGCGAAGTGAGGAAGATGTAATAAAGAAGAAAATAATGGCGTCGACGAAATGACAAAGACGGGAGGACGACGACGGCATGAGGACAATGAGAAGAGGAAGAGTGTATGACGACGATGGCATGACGACGATGGCGCGACCACGACGGCATGCCGACGATGATGTGATAACGGATGCACGCAGTGACTCTTTTACGGCGACGCAATGACGACGATGCCGTGATGACTGCAGCCTTATAATGATTGAATGATGACATCATGGTTACGATAGAGTGACGATGTCGATGGGAAGACGAAGGCGGTATGAGGACGATGAAATGACGATAACAGCATGATGACAACGAGGTGACATTTCTGAAGTGGTGACGGTGATGAAACGACAACGTGTCAACGACGGCATGACGAGAGTAGGATAACGAAGTTACGTTGACGACAATGGAACGACCACGATGGCATCATGACGATGTTACGACAACCAATTCATGACGACGACAGTATGACGACAATGGCATCACGATGGCGGCATAACGCGAGTCGCATGACAGACGATGCAAAGACTACAATGGCATTGCGACCACGAGCACCCATCTAGTGACCCAAGCTATTGGACAGCTTGGGCCACAGGGTCGACGTAGAAGGCGTGACGATAGTCAGACGACAAAACTGGATTGACGACGATGGAGCGATAACGATGGTCGTCGTGATCGCCCACAAGCACATACAACTTGGGTCACTGGGGCGGCGTAAGAGGATAGATAGATTCAGAACACCCGAAGTAGGCAAGAAACGCTAAATACAATAATAAGACACAGGAATTACTTCAACAGTCTGAACTCGCGAAACACACAGAAAAGGAGGCGTTGAAGGCATTCATTTCAGTACAGGGGGAAAAGCATTGAAGCAGGTAAATAAAGAAAAATAAAGGAAGCACGACAGCCGCTTCCTATTTCGTTTATTAATCAAGCCATCTGAATAAACTCGTGCGGCGCTTATATATATATATATATATATATATATATAATGACGCTCAAAAGACACCAAAACAACCTTACAGAAGAATAAACTTATCGACTGATACTAATAATTCCTCAATTTTATTGTTTCATGTCCCTACTCCTCTCAGAGTACGTTTTGATACGGATCATTCGTACAAACGTTAGGCCACTGATTGGACTGGTGGCCCAACTTTGATCATAAAAAGGTAATTACCTAATCTTTGCTATATGACCACTAAATGATCCAACAGGAAGTTTTGTTTTTACCACCCTTGTTTGGAACATTGTCCTGCAAAACGTATCATTGAGCCAGGAATCCCCTATGTTTAATAATTACAGACACTGGTCGCAGATATACCCGGTGCATCTGCAAATTCCCACAATTATGCATACACAGTAGAGCCACATAGTTGGTTGCTTAGTGGCTATGGTTCTGCCCTACTAAGCCCGAGGGCGCGAGATCAAATCCTGGCCATGGCGGCTGCATTTCGATGGGGGCGTAATGCGAAAACACCAGTGTACTTTGATTTAGGTGCACGTTAAAGAACCCCAGTTGGTCCAAATTATTCCGGAGCCACCCACTACGGCGTGCCTCATAATCAGATTGTGGTTTTCGCACGTAAAACCCCCCAATTTTAGAGCCACGTAGTGGCTATACCGTGGATGCATAATAAACCCTAACATTTAGTCAACTGGTGATTAGAAGACCAGAACAAAACTCGATAACCGAAGCAGAGTAGCCCCATTGTAAGCGCGTAACGAAAGCGTTGGGTTGGCTACTTGAGTGCTCAGTCTATGCCTCAGCAATTTAAAGCCCGCACAGCCGCGGATGAAGCATTCGGCGACATCCTTCAGCCCAGTTTCTGAACTTCTACGGCATCGCTTGACTGAAGAAATCGGACTGAATTCAGAGATTTAACGTGCCAAAACCACGATTTGATTATGAGGAACGTCGTAGTAGAGGACTCCGGATTAATTTTGTCCACCGGGAGGTCTTTATCGTGCCATCACTTGACTGCATTGCGTAGTATAAGCTTTGAATTCGATGCAACTGCGCAGTTATTCGCCCTACTAGCATTTCTAAGAAAATACACAGACAATACATACTGGAACTATGTACACACAAACGCGAGTTAGATATGCCATAACTATACAGTAACTTATCATAAATCGTCCTCGAGGAGATGGCCAAAGTGAAGGGCACACTGAATTCATGTTTGTCAACACTGTATCATGATTTGATGTTTTCTTTTTTACGACTTCAAATTTTTAAGCGTTGAGGAAAGAAATTATGAACATTGCCCATTTTTGATGACGCTATGAGACTCTCCGCTCAATCGATAGATAATGGCAGAGACATAATTTGAATTTATATTTGTGCTTCTTCAATGTTTCGTAATAATGGTCCCTGTTCATGCGCAGCTATCACGGTGACTATCCTTTTGACATGATGACTCCCTCACAGTGATAGAAGAAATAGTAGCAGTTAGTAAAGGTCGAACTTTTTAGCACGAACAGCAATTGGCGAAATTTCTCGACCAGGATTTTGTCAGATTTTTCAAGTGCAGTCTAGTTTATCATGTGGTTATACAGAGTGTCCCAGCTAACTTTTTACAAGTCGTTGAAGAAACCGTTACAATATATGATAATGAACCCTTAGGTCTTTGGTCATCAATACTCTTCCACAACCAGGATAATTTTTTGCACTACGTATACGGGTAATAAAAAAAGCTTTTAATTTTGAAATGAAACTTTGAATTGCAGAACTGTTATTGCGTCGTAAAACAGCCCATTCAATTCTTTTCATAGCGCTGTGCCATGCGTAATTATTTCTTTCGCTATTTCCTCTTAAAGGGATAAGGACACAAAATCTGAAAATTTTAAGAAAATGCTGAAAATGAATCCTCAGTGTGCGATAACACCGAAAAGAAGTAGTCACTTAGCTCATTTTTGAGCCGATGGTTTTGTTTTTGGCGCTTTTCTGAGCGCGCGCCTCGCCGCCCGACATGCGCGAGTGGGAAGGCGTGACGTCACGACACCCTCGTCGGATAGCCAGCCGGCCGGCCGCGATCATTCGAAGCGCGCCTACGCCGCCATCGCGAGCATGGATTCAAGTTCTGGTGCCTCTACCAGCAATGAGTACACGTCTGAAGACGAGGGCCATTACAACTTTGCAAGAAATATTACCGCTTACGGTTACGAGCCTTCCGCGTCAAGCGACGAAGAGCAGGCAGCGTGGAAGGGGCGGTCAGGTTTTCGCGAACCGTAGCGCGAAGATTTCGCTCTGCACCAGACACTTGTGCAAGAATTATTTGTCATTTCCTCTGTAAACTTGCTTTTTCAAGAGCACACGTAGGCGAGGCAGCTGCGGGGTACTTCAGCACTACGTGGATGACTGAATAGTAGTTAATGCCATCGGCATGAGCAACTGCTCCGAGAATCTCACGTCCACTTCGCCAGCCACCCGACAGATGGCAGCACCTGCCTGGCGTTCTCCCCAGTTTTTTCTGCTTTTAGCTTGTGGAGAAGCAGAGCTGTGTATGTGTCCGCCCCGCTGCCATGTAGGACTGATCTCGTGAGTCGCGCTCGCGCTCGCTAGCCTTGCATTGTTTTACTATGCTTTGCCAACATTTTAAGACATTACTGCCTTCGTGCCCAGCCACGGGCATCTCGCCCCAGCCTCGCCCTCACACTGCTCAAGAAGGCTGCAAGTGAACGAAAACAGTACTGACATCTTTTCGCCTCCTCTTTTCAAGTGCGCCGCTGATCATTTCTGCCTTGCGTTTTCGTGAGAAGACCGATGGCACAGCGTCAGGCTTTAGGCGTTGCCTTTTGAGCGGCTTTTCAGCACAACCGGGCTGGTCACATAATCTTCGTCTACGAAGTGGTCCGCGCAAATGAAGTCATTTTTTAGAGGTCTCCAGGCTGGGCGCGATGGCTGACAGGCAGGTATCCAAAGTTTACGCACCTTCTCGTCTCTGGGAAACGTGTGCGACGGCGTGTCACGACCGACGATGCTGTTATAAGTGCAATGTCTGGGCATTTCCTTCCGCCGCTATGAACGCGTCAATACTGAGCGACGACCGCAGGAAGGCGCATGTAAGACGCACCACCTGCGTGGAGCGCCGACGGGGATAATGTTTCAGACGGACCACGTGCGAAGATCGCCGAAAGGTGTTAAACAAACGCTGCAAGGGACCGACACCCCCGGAAACACTGCGACGGCTGTGGCCGACCTTGGCCGCGCGCGCGCGCGCGGGTGGGTGGGTGTTATGACGTCAAATTTCAGCTTCTGCGGGCGGCCGCTTGGAGGCAAGGTGCAACAGAAAATCGCAAAAAAGATGTTTCTCATTGTTTTTTTTTAAGCAGCTTGTTGTATTCGTCATTTTCAACAGTTCAACTTTTGTTCCGACGCAAAAAACCACCCGCCAACTTTTGTGTCCGTATCCCTTTAACTCGCTAAATACGAAAAGTGCCAGGTCATTGTGCACCCTCGCGCCAAGACACCGGCAGTTCCAAAAGTTATTTGAACGAACGAACTTCACTCATTGCCTGACCTCAACAATAGGCTGATTATTGCGTAGGCTGCGAATATCGCGCGGAACACGCAGCTCGCTATAAGCGGAAGCCAACACCAACGGCACCTCCCACTTCCAGACGGTTGCCGAGGTTAGGCAATGGGTGCAGTTAAAGTCACAGTGCCACACGGCGAAGTCAGTATGGAAGAATTAAGCGATTAATTTCCGGCACATAAAGAATGAGTATCTTTTTGTAACACCATGTGGGTACAGAGTTTCAAACAATAAGACAACTAAACAAAAGGTATAGGCACGACAGAAGTTACCCAATTGCTCCACCACAATGACCGCAGCGCCAAGACACCAAGGACTCGGGCCAGGGCTCCCCCCAGCCCCTTGGCCCGCCCTACCTGCTTCTCGTGTTCGTCGCAGGGAGAGGTAAAACGGAAGCGAATCAGAAAATCCGAATTGTAAAGATGCTTGGCTGACGCGTAACCTTGAAGCCGCGAGGCGCATGCAGGGTCGCAGGTCGTCGGCGGTCACCGTCTTAGCTCTCTGGTAAATTTACTTTCACTCACCTTTTCAGCTGAAACGGAATTCTTGAAAGAAATTCGGTGTACCTTTCTCGGAGCCTGTTTTCTTTCTTTTTTTTAATGTTTGCACTGACAACACGGAATCCTATATGTGAAACAAATTTTTGCGCGCAAACAAACAGGGACGAAGAAAAGGAGAACACAAGGACCGAGCGCCTTTTTCTCTTTTTCTTCCCCTTTCTTCGTCCCTGTTTGTTTGCGCACAAAAATTTAAGAAAATGAATCTGTTCCAACTAGGCCGACTCGCAGTTATGAAACATAGTTTTACAACCTTACTCTCATGCTTCAGGTTTCCTACATTCAACCAATTTTTATTGTATTTTCCAATTTGCCTCGTACACCAAAATCTATATACATTTATACATATTCGTTTGCTTACACGCAAAGCTGCCGTCTTCGTTGTGGCCACAGTGTGTTATCGTGTCATTTCTTCAAGTAACGTTAAAGAAAAGCTTAATGGTGAGTAGGTGTCTTGTTAGCTGCATTTGAATGTAATGTTACCCCTCGGTCTCATAATTCAAAACACGCCGATACAGTAGTTTATTACAGTCCGGAACAAATTTCCCCAAATGCATTACAAGTATAGCACACTTGTCTCACCAATAAATCCCGAAATGTCCAAACACTCACACTTTCACTTCGCTGCCTTCAGCATCGATATATATGTTTCAGTGTAGCTGTGTCCTGGCTCCTCTTCTCCAAGTGACCACTACTTGACGTGAATTTCCCTTGTTAATAGCGGCGACGAATGTCTGTACAAATTATTGTTTTAAGAAGATTCAGGTTGTTTCCCAGAGCAAGTGAACATGACGCATAGCTGGTTGTCAGCAGTAAAGTGCAGTTTTTGCCGTTAGTGTGCACTCAGTGCAGAAACCTAATGAACTTAGTTTCTGGCACTTAGTTCAATACACGAACTACATCACCAAATACATTTTATCACCGACCTTTAAGCTGCGTACTCGTATGCAATACTGTTTCAAACACTGGCAAGCGGCTTAAGTGTGATAAGTGTACCCAGTGACAGACTGCCTGAGTAATTTGAAGCTAGCACGGTTCCTCCAAATTACGTATGCTTGAAGGACAGATAACTAAATCATATGCGCGCCGCTGTAGTTCAGTGGCTATAGCGAAATAGAGGTGGCCCAATCTTTAGCTTGGCCGCGTGAGTGCCTAATTTTGTGTACGCTATAGCGCCTTACGACGGACAGAATTCGCGAGTCGGTGGGTGTTAAGCACATGCTCACAAGGTGCGCGCCTAGCATCTATTGTCGCGCAAATTCTTTCCGTCGTATGGTTCTGGTGGACAGAACAGTCAGCGCATGCGCGGCCTTGCTAGAGATATGGCCAGCTGTAGATATACTTGCCTGTTAAAGGAATGTCTTTAGGTGACCACTGCTCAGTGTTGTACACGTTCCTCTAAAACAGGAACGAAAGCTCGTTCCTCGTTACTTCCCAATCGTGGGACGAGTTCCCGTTACAAGTTCCTTTAATGCGAAAGGAACACGTTCCAGTTACACTTCGAACATTGGAACGTGTCGTTACATTAACGTTACATTTCATTTTAAAATTAAAATACTAGTGTCAGTAAATCTAAGGCAAAATAAATTTAAAACTCACGTCGAGCTACGTATATTATGCTAATTTGAACATCACCGGCAGCAGATTATCTGGAGATAAAAAGAACGCAAGGAAGCGCTCATGGGCGAATTTTTTCAGGGAGCACCGAACATACTCCATACGTGTTGACTGCAACAGTGGTGCTCGTCTATTACAAGTGCCACACATATGGCACTTCCACTTCGGTCTTCAAATGCGCAGTCAGGATACTGCACTTCCACTTCAGATATGCAAATTGAAAGTTCGTCACATGCAGCAATATAATTAAATTACTTGCACAAGAAACCGCATCGAAAGCAACAATACACAGACGTTTAATGAATGCAGCAGGCCGGCATGGAAGGAAGAAACAATAGGAGGGAGCGTCACGTGACAATCTTGAAGCCTATAGTCAATAAAGAAGTCGCAGTTTCGCTCGAAAGGCGGAGTATCGATTGCGATAGCAAACTAGTGGACAACTATACGAAGTAAGGATAGTAGTATTTTCATGACTTTGATGTTTTTTCATAACTCGCTGCCATTGTTCTTTTCCGAGCTTTGAGTTGTTGTGTCATAGTTTCACACATTGTTCAACTGACCTTCTCCTCCTTTTAATGCGAAGGCATTATATTGCTCATGAGGTGGAAAATCCGGCGTTGTGGGCGTTGGAGTGACCACGATCGTCCAAAAACTCAAGGGAGCACAAGTGAGCCAATCGAGGAATTTGATGACGTCAATTAAGTCAAAGTTAATTAAGACAAAGAGAATTAGGGCGAAGTTAATTAAGGCAGGTTTAATTAAGTTAGAGATCATTACGGCACTTGATACCCCGACCATTGATCTGAGTCGAACCCACGACCTTTGGTGTTAATTAAGGCGAAGTTATTGTCCAGGTTTAATTATTGTCCAGGTTTAATTAAGGTATAGGTAATTATGGCAGTCAACCCATGACATTTGGTTTTATAATGTCAAGCTAATTAAGGTACCGTTAACAAGGTAGAGTTAATTAGGGCACTTAAACCCACCACCTTTGTTGAGAGTATAACCATCGCCCTTTGGTGGGAGTTGAACCCACGACCTTGCGATGTGCGCACCTTGTGGCGAACGCCGTTGGTTGTCACAATTACACAATGCATCAAAACGTTTCGGTTATTTAGTAACTCAACGACTGAAAGAGCATTGGCATCGCGCGGTGGTCGCAATGATTTCGATTCCTCCACGTAGGGATAGCTATGTTCAGCTTGAATTTTTACAGCGAAGCTGTTAAGGGCCTACTCTTCGATGGTCGTGTCCACGTGTAGAACAAAAAAAAAACTCTCATTGGCCGTATGCTGCACGTGCGAGTGAAAGCGCGCGAGGGACGTGCGCTTTCACGGGGAGAGAACGCAAGGCGGAGACCAAACGCGACATCTTCCGTCGCGCGAAAGGCCGTGGCGGGGCGGGAGGGAGGGAGGGGAGGCGACGTTTATCTGCGGCACCAAATGCGTATCTTGCGACCGGGCGCAAGGGCAACTGGCGGCTCAATCACCCACGCGAAAGGAGGAAAGCGGGAAGGCAGCGCGGGAGGGAGGGAGTATGGTTTTTTCTGCGCGAACAATTAACTGTGCACTTGTATCTTGAAAGCGATCTGCAACACGGCTCCTACCTTTGTATGCACTGTGCTTTCGCCGCTCAGTTTCCGTTGAAGCGATAGACCGCATGCACCTTCGCTCGCTGCTGCTGGCGTGCTTGCTAACGCCAGCGTTTTGACAGCGGTTGTGTGCGGTCATCGAGTGTGATCTATTTGTTACGCACTTTTAATATTTTAGTCTGAGAAGATTTAACATAAAAGACATGCGCTGCCGGTGTTTTGTTTCATGACAGTTGTTTATGGGCTGTCTTGCTCAAAATTCTGAGGAGCTGTATAAATTTGGACATGTAGCAGCGCCAGCAACGCGCAGAACTGTTGTCGACGGCGGCGGAGTTTTGCCCACGTTCGCACCGAACGCGCGCGGCGTTAGTGACGTGTTTATGAAGAACGTGCCAACCTTTGCCGTACACCCTTGGCGGTGTACCGTAGCGACCATAAGGCCATGGTCCCTGTGGTCACTAAATAAATGAAAACCGCCGGATCATATATATTTCCCATTCTTTAATAATTCCAATAACCAGTTACACCATCACATCTTAATAGTCAAAATTGGAAATACATAATTCCCACCATAGTACAGCTTCGCTGGTCTTCCATCTCCACCCCAGTGGAAGGGCTGACAGTTTTTTTCTTTTGGAGTCACCTTGCCCCTTGTATGTACACTCTTCTTTTCAAAAGTTCTTTTGTTTATTTATTGTTATTTTTTACTTATATAACCCTGCAGTTTTTTTTCTTGTTTTTCTTTTTTTGGTGTGTGCATGTGCCAGCTAGCACTCAGAACTAATGGTTGTTCCTGCAGGGCACGGTAAATAAATGATTGATAGATAGATAGATTGATTGATTATTGTTGTTGTTGTTATGCCCGTATGACATGCCTGCAAATTCCATAATCTCACCGCACCTCCTAATGATACTCTGCTGTCCTCGACCAGGCTTCCCCTCTTCTGGCACCTATTGGGTTGCTTAATACACCAACGATCGCCTCCATTGCATGTAACGTATCATTTTCAATTCGACAACGACTCCTTTCTTGTATATTAATATTGTGTAGGTATACTTCCAAGCCTTCGATATACTTTCAGTCATGATGTAGAGCGTATAAAGTGCCTCCCGCTTTCAGAGTACAAATAGCTCCGCCATGTTTAATGAGATCTGCTGCTATCCCATTTTCTCTTACATTATCTTTCAACATCCTTTAGACTTCTTCCCTTGTTACACCTGAAACTTGTTTATCCTCTCTGTCTTTTCTATACCATCGATGTTGCTGGTGGCATTGCCTTGTTTATCATTTACTGCATGCATCTTGTTCCTACCAATACTAAGTCTCATTTTTGCTGATTTATGGTGCTCTCGAAATCTTTATAATGTGCGAATGCCATTTTTAATGCGTCCTCTTGCACCTTTCTCTGCCGTTCAGCCAATTAAAATGGGAAGTTAACGCAAAACACACACTCTTTCAATATAGCCTCAACAAGATTATCAGATTAACGGCCAGCGTAGACGGCATGGAGGAAAGACAGAGTTTTACTTTCCTACTGCGGTGGCGGAGTATATGTGATCTGATAGCAGACATGCACTTACTTGAACGTTCGGAAAAGCACTCGAGCGACAACGCTCTCGGTTCAATAGTCATGCGCGCAGGAGGTTGCGGTTTAGAACGGGGATTTAAGCAGGAAAAATGACGCGAGTGGCTCCGTTGGATGTTGAGGTATATTCTGCACGACCTCACGGGTGCATGACATTTTAAATCAAAACGTTCTGAATAAAAAGTAACTTTAGAAATTCGCGACAACATGGGTTCTTTTACGCTTTAAGTTGGGCTCATGAAGCATATTCAATTCTACGATAGTTCGTCCTAAAATTGGGCTTTAATTTATTGTTGAGGAAATTTTATTCGCAAGCTAAACCATGAGGCAATGTGTAAACAGTTCAGCACTAGGCAATAACTCCACTACACTAACATTTCTCTTTCTTTTGGAATTTCCACCAAAAAGTTCGAATTCAACCAGCGTTTTATTCATCAATAAAGTTCTTCTAGCCACAAATATTCAGTTCATTTCATTCCCTCGACCAAACGATGACAGCTTCGATATTAAAGGCAATGTACTACCGTACCTCTCAGCCCAGTTAAATGGGCTGTTTTGACAGGAGATGCCGCTCCTGTATAATTATCAGGGGCTCCGGAAGTGTATTTTGAGTGTGGGGGCAAAAGCCTGGCTCCTTTCTGTCTACATAAACACTTGTTGTAATGGTTGTGGTTGTTGGTCTTGTTGTGGCTGTTGTTGTGATTGTGGTTGTTGTTATTGTGGATGTCGTCGATGTCGTCGTTGTTGTCGTTGTTGTGAAATCAAAGCTTAATATTGTTCTTGCTGGAGAGGGCCAGCGCCATCCTGCAATGTTTTTGTTGCATTGCAATGTACTGGGCCACTTGTTTTATCTTAATACCTTTTGTGAACTACTTGTGTGTGTTTTCCGAGTATAAAAAGCTTTGTATAGTTCGTTAGATGTTGATTCAACATGTCAAATAAAATTGCATTTAATTTAAGAAAAAAAAGTCGCAGTTCCGCCCGAAAGGCGACGCATCGATTGCGATAGTAGCAAATTAGTAGACAGCTCAGTAGCGCATCCAGGATCTCTGCCAGGGGGGAGCTGAACTTCTGTGTGTGTGTGTGTGGGGGGGGGGGGGGAAGCAAGCACTTTGCATAATATGCAATTGCCTTGCTTTAGCCGGAGGAACCCAACTGCAATTAAAATGCCGAATAATTATAATAATAATGACACCAAGGATGATAACGATGTTTATTTCTTCAACGTTTACTCAAAGTAATGTAAGAGTGAATGAATACATACAAGACAGTGACAGCGTGTTTTTGTTAATCAGGAAATTTGACCTCAAGCCACCTCCTGAATTGTAATGACAATGTGAACAGAGCACTGAAGGTACACGTTGGACTGGTGGGGCAGGACGCGCGGGGGGGGGGGGGGGGGAGGGGTTAACTCGGCCTCAGGGGGGGGGGGTTGCAACACCCGAACCCCCCTCCCCCCCGTCAGTTCGCCACTGCGACAGCTATACGAAATAAGGCTAGTAGTTTTATCGGCCGTATAACGTTGTAAATATTCGCTTACTAACTAAATAAACAAGCACGGTGTCACGCGCGCACAGGTGAACATGAACGCATCTCGCTCGATGACCGCGGGAGCTCGTCAAAACGCTGGAGTTAGAAAGCGCGCCAGCGACAGCGAGCAAATTGACCTTCGCGCTGGCTCTCGATTCAACGCGAACTAAACATCGAAAGCGCAGCGCATACGAAGCTACCGGCACTCGGCGAATGCACTTTGGCCCATCGTAGATCGCTTTGAAGATGATGCTCCCGCGGGCGCACACTTCGGCCGCGTCACAGATCGCTTTCAAGATAGCTCCGTCAGCAGCAGCCGCGTAAGCAGAACGCACCTACCCCCCCCCCCCCCCCTCCCGTCTCCGTCGCCTCCTCCCCGTGCCTCGCGCGTGAACGAAGACCGTGCGCTTCCGGCCCCCTTCCTCCCTCGCGTGCTCGAGATAAAGCTGCGGTTGCCGGCTCACCCTCGCATGCTTTGACTCGCACACACAACGCACGTCACACGGCGACGATTCTATGGCCGTTGGACTTTATACGGAACATCACTATGACGGCGACGGCGACGGCAAAAATGCGCTTGGAGCGTCCATATAATTGCTATCGCAATAACATTGTCACCGCAACAAGGCCCTGACATTGTTGGGCCGGGCGCATTGTTCTTTAGCATCGGATTCGGCCAGGCTTTTTGACGCAAGCAGCGAGCCCGGGCTGTGCCCGGGCTCGTAAATGAGACCCATGCAGAGCTCTAGTCCGTGTTTTTTCTTTCGCGGCGCACGCTGCTGTTTTTATTCTTTCACTGTGGGCTTGCATGCTCGTAGTTTGGTTTGGTGCTTCTTTGGTCAGAAGTCACCTCGGATCACCCAGGCTGTCACCCTTCTGCTCGAATAGCCTTAATTATCGTTAAAAAAGCGGACCATGCTGTTTTCCGGGCTGTTTGCATTTGTATGGCCCAGAAAGCGCATGGAGTGCTTGGCGGTATCCTGAACTAGAGCCGCTGACCAGTTTCATGCCATACTTAGATAATACTATCCTGCCCGGCTGCAGTACCAGACACTTGTTGTTGGAAGAGGCTTTAAAACAGAAACGAAAACTGAAATAAACATGAACCCTCACAGTGTATTTCTACACAAAAAAGTGGACAACTAGCGAACCTCTTGGAGAAAAAGAAAACCTGCACCTGATACACGCTGAAACATGGATAAGTGAAGCTTCGGTGCCGTTTTAGGGGACCCCGGAAACTCACGGCCGCCCTCCTCCCTCCCGCGCTGCCTTCCCGCTTTAGTCCTTTCGTGTGGGTGCTTGAGTACAGCCAGTTCCACTTGCGCCCGGTCGTAAGATACACATTTGGTGCCGTGCCGCAGCTAAACGTCGCCTCCCTCCCATCCCCCCACGTCCTTTCGCGCGACGGAAGAAGTGTTTGCTCTCCGCCGTGCGTTCGCTCCCCGTGAAAGCGCGCGTCCCTCGCGCGCTTTTACTCGCACATACAACATACAGCCTATGAGAGTTTTTTTTTTCTACACGCGGACACGACCATCGAAGACTGTGCCCTTAACAGCTTCGCTGTAAAAAGAAAACCAAAGTCGTTCAATATCATCCCTTCTCCCATTAAGAAATCTGTGTGTTTCATAGATTCATAAGAGCCGATAATACATATGAAATATTTTTGTCGTGATTTAGTGTTTCATTACGCAAAACACAGCTGTCCTCACTGGCGGATTTCTCTTTTTTTTCGGTCAACTTTCGGTTTCGATCAACTTCCGCAAAGAAGCCATTCAGAAAAAAACCCTACCCCGGCACAAGGCCATCATTCACCGTTCAGATGAAGGGTAACAATATGATCAGGAATACCTTTGTAGCTAAGCAAAGGCAGAACTCAAGGAAGCCCCGGAAAACTTACTGCCTGAAGATCCGGATCCTTTTACGCAGGAATACGGACAAGCGCCCAAATTGTGCTTAAGAGGAGTCAGTACGGGCACGGCTGTGATACCTGTGAGGCTGGCACTCTTTTCCAAATTGATCTCGGTGTGCCATCGTGGTAATCTCCTAGGCAGCGAAGCCAAGTTTCAGCGAAGGGCAAATTAAAAAAAAAAGTAGTCATTCGATCAGGATCGACGATGCACAAGCTATGAGTCGTTGGCCTTTAGCACAATAAAAGTAGTTGCGGTTGTTTTTCACACGATCCCAATGTGAGCGGGCGGTATGAGACAGTTCGAATGAGGGTAGTCCGTCCTGACGCGACTCATCCCGAAGTCGTTTGGGATGCGCCGAGACCTGAATGAGGGCAGCCTGCGTAGAGGCAAGAAAATACAGCTCGCGAAAGTGTGTTCTTCGCCGGTTGCTACGAACCGTCTACCCGTGGAACCACACCAGCCTTTACGTGCACCTTGCCTAATGGGCTAATCTGAATCAGTCTTTCCCATGCAGGTGGTATTGCCTAGCGCGAGAAGTGGTCGCTCATACAGACCTGGTACATCATCGACACGAGCCCGTCAGGCGAGTTTTAGCAGGACAGACTAACTCCGCCACATCTCGTCGCATTCATGCAAACGCCCTGTATATTACACCCTGCCATAAACATCACTATCTCTTTTTTCAATCTTTTTTTTTTATTCGGAAATCAGTAACAGTAACAGCCAAGTGCAGAAGACCCCTGCTTACAACGTGTAGATGTTTATGCGTGCTCTCGTCTTCATCCTCGTACCTGCAGCGATATTTTGAGCAGTGATAGCCACGAGCTCAATTAAAGGCTATTATATATTTCTGTGCGATTATTTGGAAGTAAACGAATCACGGCTGTCAAGTAGTTTCGCAGAACAAATGCGCCACTATTACCGAAATGTATCGTGAGACCGGACAAGCTGAAACCCTCACAAAGTACTTTTCCCTGCGAAAATAATTTTTATAAATACTTCGCTATATACTTGGGGTATATTTGCCACACATAGGTCAGTGGCGTGTGGCGCACTCCATTGTCATTGCTTTCTTTTTCACCGCTTCCTTTTTGCCTAAAGAGGAGTGGTAGGGATAATTAGCACCCACAGCTCTTCATGTTACAGGTGCGAGTTCAAGCTGGCTCTCGGATAAACAAACGTTCCCTGACGTCATTCTCCAAAGCTTCATTCCCATACCTTGAAAAACAGCGCACCCACAAAACAAGAAAAGGCGGCGTTTGCTTGCTTGCTCGCTCGTTCGCTAACTTGCTTGCTTGCTCCTCCTTTGATGGCGCTTACCCACTACGGGTGAAGATGAAAAGAAGTCCGCGGTTATTCTCGCTGGCGGTGCCTTCCCGTTCTTTTTCGTCACTCTTCCCGCTTTCTCTCCAATTTGCAATAGCAGAAATGCTTTCTTTCGCCCCAAACCCAGCGGGCTGTGCTTGTTCGCAGGTGGATATTCCTGTCCCTTTTACTGTCAGAACGTGATATAAAATGCTAGTTCCCGTGAACTTTCCTTTCCACTTTCTTCCACTATCCAAATGAGAGAAATCCACATTAGCAGATGTACGGGTCACTCGGCACGAGGAGACAATGACGTTTCATCCGCGTGCCTCGTGTTCCGAAGTCCATATAAGGAAGATACCAGCATGCCAGCGACCATTCGTTGACACGTAGCTCTCGAACGACAGACCGCTCGGGCTGCTCTTCGCCTTGGTGCCGCCGTCGAGGACGAGGTCCGACGACCCGGCCCGCTACTCTGGGTTGTTCATCCACTGGCTACGCATCAGCTGCGCCCCCCCCCCCCCCTCAATGCCACGTAAGCGGATCGAGAAGCTTCGACGGCTACGTGTCCCTGGGCCACCCGTCTCCGGTCGCCTCGCAGCTTCGTCCACATCGTCTTGGCAGTCTACCGATGCAAGCCATCCCGTTGCCACGTGTCGGCCGCGTCGGCGCCTGCCCATTTCACTCCACGCGGCGGGGCGACCTCACTCCGGCTTCCCTCCGCCACTACATCTTCCATAGCTGTCGCCAATCCTCGCACGTTTGCTGAGATTCACACTTCTGACATGCACGGCACCGTTGAACATCATTCGCATGGGGTTCGCTGCGAGTATGCATCTCGATTCTCTGCAGGCAACGCCGTGGAAAGGGCCAAAAGCAGCAGCCGCAGTGTCTTCACTAGTTTTGTTGCTGTGGAGTTCTTGCCTCCGAAGATCGCCCTGGCCGCGACAAGCAGGCGCCAGTTTGCAACACCTGATGCTGAGGCCACTTCGGCCAAGCTTGCAGGTTGCCACCGGAAGTGGCAGGCATCCGCCTAAGGACCACACGGAATGTCGCCGACGCCGGAGCACGCCCAGCGCCTTTTCGGGTTGTCGAGGTGGGAACATCAATCGAGACGCGCAGCCGCCCTCGCCTCTGTTTGCCCCGGCTGCCGCCGATTGCGCAGCCACGCAAGTGGCTTCAAGGCGAGGAGGCCGTGGCGGATTCCGGCTGAGGCGTCGCCCTGTTTTCAGCCGCCATGCTGCCCATCGTGTCTGGCTCCTGCAGTCAGGCGCAGAAAATCACCTTTCCGGAACCCCCACGGTAGTGGCCACGATTCTGCATTCTGGTATGCCGCCTGGTGCTGGAAGCGAAGACGCCGGCTGCAGGCGCGCCCTCCTGCTCGACATCAAGGTCCAACGCGAGACGACCGCGGGTGGCAAATCCAGCCTGCTGGACTCTCCATCCAACGCCACTCGCGGTGCAACAGACGGCACTGGTCCCCGCCCTCATGCGACCCGTGACGAGATGTCCTTGTTGTTCGTCGGCGGGGAGAAGCAGGCTCGGCGTGCCGTCGTGAGAGCTTCTCCTCGCTCTCAATACAAGGCGGAAAAGCAAGAACAGCACGACCACGACATCTAGGTCGAGAGTGTCGCAGGCATGCAAGCTTCAAGGAATATATATTTAACGACATATTCCTTATCGCTTCCGCCTGCCTCATTTCTGCTGCGCCGTTTTGAGATGAATTTTTTTAGGCTGCCTTCTCCCGCGCACGGCATGGCACTCGGCACTTGTAGAGCAGTGCTGACGTCACCTTCGAATTTGTCTTCCCGGTGGCCAAGCCAATCGCGACGTCCGCCGGTCGATCACGGCTGCCTCCTACTGAAGCCCGACCTGAGCCGGCTGTGAGAAGCCCGATGTTGAGGGGGACGCGGGCGGAGGCAAGCCTTTTCACAGGCCCCAAGAATCGCCGAATCGAGCCCTGAGAAGATGGCGTCGTCACCAACAGCACAGGAGGCAACCCCGAAGCAGAGCCGACGCCGACATCGCACAACGGCGCATTTGGCTACACAGGGAAGCTGGAGCCAAAGGACATTCCTGTCGGTGCTCACAGTAGAACAGCCATCACCCGTGTCGTGTCGGAGGGCCATCTCGCGGCGTGGCAGAACAATGTGTTGTCACTGCTGTCTATCGAGCGATCTTAAAATGTAAGCTCATATTGGACAAAAAGTGCTAATTATGTTAATTATGCTAATTAACAAATCGTCAAGAAGTATAGTTATCAATTATTGTTCTAGTGTAATAAACACATTGAAAACTTTTAACAAACGGTGCTTATGATAACGCTGAAACGGAAGCCTTTACAAGATGCCTTGACAGAGCACCGTATTTTGATAGACAGGATTCGGCGTTTTGAGTCCAAATTTCAGCTCTGTACAGCGTATCTGTTTAATAAAAGCGTTTGCGCCCCTATGTGCGGCATGTAGGCGCAAGCTTATGAATGGACTTGTCACTGGGCGTGTGTATGTGCCTTTCGGGTTGATACGTACGTCTGCCGCGATAACAACGTCTCGCAGCGCACGGCTTTTGGGATTGTTTTTCCGAGTAACGTCTCGATACACGCTGTGCGAAGAAAACGTAGCAGACTGAACTGCTGTTGGACATCTACGTGCTGCGAAGCATTGCAGGAATCGTTGCAGCACGAGACACCGACGTGCGTCGAGCCGGTGGGGCCATAGCGGCCCGAGACGCGCTTCGTCTTATTCCTATTGCCTAGCATTTTAAGACGCCGAGGGGAAACCGAAACAGCTCAACCAGCACGGCACTCGTTCGCGTCATAGCGGAGGATACGAAGAGCTTGAGGGGGACTCCGGATTAATTTTGACCACCTGGGAACTTTTAACGTGCACCCAAAGCAGGGTACACGGGTATTTCTGCATTTCGCTCCCATCGAAATGCGGCGGCCGCGATCGCGATCCGATACTGCAACCTCGCGGTATCGGATCCCGATCGAGCACCGAGCATCGTATCGCGCCACTTGCCTTGCAATACGAGATGCGCGTCGCGTCTCGTCGACACGTGCTAACTTTGCGTTTTCAGTTGCATATTGTTACACCAAGTGGCGCGCCATGTAGTAGTTGCACAGGTAATGGTACAAGGTGGATGGAGAAGTGTTGAGGAATAAAAGAAGATTATGGAGATGCCTAAATATCGCTGTAACGTAAAACAAGTATGACATACCTGATTAATTCAAGCAGGCTAGATGACTGTCACCGTCCCGTTTCAAAGGGGATGCCATTAAATCATCATCATCATCATCATCATTAGCATTGTATCGTGCCATTTGACACGCGATGTGACACGCGCGCCGCGTAGCATCGATACATAGAAACCTTGCATTGCAGTTCCCTTATATTCCACCAGGTGTCCCGACATGTAGCAATTGCATATAGCAGTTGCATGCAGCTATATAGCTGGACCTAGTTAACTCAAGCAGTCATCAACCCGTTTGAAGGGGATGCCAATACACCATGATCATCATCATCACCATCACCACCACCATCATCAACAGCATACGTGCACGGGGGTGCAAGAATGCACCGCATGTGCCCTGTTCGCAATCGACGGAGGATAGAAAGATAATGTTTGAAAGAGGAGGCACGCCCTTGACGCACCCGAGAAAGGCATGGCAAGCGGCTCACGGCAAGTGTGGAGATAGACAGCGCGACAGTGACGGTATTGCTAAATTGCGATAATATGTTGATAACAATACGCGGCGCTGGCGCGTTTTGTTCCGCAGTCCTCTGTGCTTGAAGCGCGGAAGTAGAGTGACCTAGAATTAGAGTGTACTAGAATACGGTCGAGTGGGACGAGCGGCTGGGGCGGCGCATATGCGCTTTGCAGTGAGGCGCCCGATGTGGAAAAATACTGTGGCGGCGCTGCGATCGAGGTGGATTGGGCCGCATCAAGGTCGCGCCGTTGGAAACTGCTCTCGATACAGCTAGGCAGGGTCATTCGTACTACTTCGCGCGCTGATATTTGCCTTGAGACCGCTAAAATCGTGTTCATAATTGCATATGACATGTATTAATGCCTTAAGAATTCCTTGATTTCTTTTCTTTATTTTATTTTTAATGGCGGTCGGTGATGCGCGTGCATTGCGGCCGCAGTGTCGGCTTTCATTCTACTACATTGTTGTACGGTTCCCTTTGGAGAACAAATGTTTTTCTCGTTCTATTAGCAGCATGTATTTCTCGTGTGTATTGTAGCGCATATAGGTTTCCATCAGTAGGTCTTGCGAAACGCATACGAAGAAACATATGGAACCGTCCTGCTTACGGCTTCAAACAAGTAAAGCATATCTGCCCCATCCGGCGGCTTGTACTCAGACTTACGGGAAGCATTGTTATAGATAAAAAAAGAGTAAACTGCAGCGAAACATTCCATTCAAGTTTGCACCTTCCTCGCGTAACAGAATGCGGAGTAATTGGTACGGGGTCATTTTTGCGGTAGGACCTCGAGCGCCGAAAACAGTTTTAGTTAGTCATTCTATGTGCTCATCTTTGGCCATAAAGCCGTACGTGGAATTTTTTTCCCTGTCAATACTTCAAAAAAAAAAGAAGAAAAAAAGAAGGAAAGAAAGAAAGCTGGCACGGTAGCCTAATTAGTGGCTATGTAATGGACACGGCATTGGGCTGCTAAACTCCATGGAACTCGCGGTTTCAATCCAGGTCGCGGAATTCGACGGGAGTGAAATGGAAAAACACTCGTGTACTTCTATTTAGGTGCGCGTTAAAGAAGCCCAGGTGGTGAAAAATAAACCTCATAATCATATAGTGGTTTTGCCACGTAGACCCAAGAATTTATTTAAATTAAAAAAGAGAGAGAAAAGCATGTGGCTGCGTTCTTCGGCTTTTTTTCTAGGGGTGTAAACAAAATAAATTATTTTCGAGTCTGATTTCCGAGAAAAACATGCTACGCTTATCCTATATTTCATGCAGAAATGTAATGGCGTCGCCAAATGTATGACCGCTCAACTCAGCAGCTTGTATATTGTAAACGGCTGCTTTCAGTTATCCGGTGCACTATGATAACGACTATAAAGAAACAATTAAAGGAACAGCATACCTCACGTAGAGATATGTGCAGATCTGTTGCGTTCGTTGAAGATAAGTGTGGTACCACATGGGGCACCCAGTTTTAATGGGTTGCAAACATGGTGAGACTGCCAAAAAAGTTTTCCTTGCCTGAATCAAGTTAGCAGATTTACAGGCTGCCCCGAAATGGGGGCGTTTATATTGAATGACAGCTAGGAACTTGTTAAGCAGGACTTATTAACACCGTGCGTTAATTCTCTCAGGAACTGCGCCTCTGCGCAACAGCCACGACTCCCCGGCAGCACAATCATTCGGAATAACAGTCCTAACTTGCATCGGTCACTCACCTCCGAGATTTCAATGGTGCTATTACGTGTTACATTCGAACGGAAACGACTATTCGGCGTCTTAGAGTATATCAATAACACTTGCGTAAATATATATACAAAATGGTTTTGCCTGCTATGAATATTATTTCTGCGAATGAGAGTTTTATGTGCAGTATTCACTAATAACTGTGTTTGTCACTGCATACACGTGCGCTTATTCCGGTCGGCAGTTCTCACTTTTTCAATTAGTGCATTTGGAATATTTGTTATTTTTTCCTTTACACATCTATCGTGAATATATAAGTCTATGTACCCTTTGATTTAATTGCCTAGAAATACATTCACCATTCTTCGCGCCACGCAGTTAATAAACCTGGTTTATTTCATACTAATATTGTTTTCTCCGATCATTGTCCCTGATCAATATCCACCAACAAGAAGCGCGCGTAAAATGACACGATATCAATAATAAAATGCTCTTACGTAGCTTCGTGTTGCAGAGATACCAGTTACTTTTAGAAGACAGTGGTAAAAACAGCAGTTCACTTGACTAAAACTACATTTGGTACCAGCCATCAAGTCATGGGCGTACCAAAGCAACTAAAACATAAAAAAATGTACTGCACAGACGTTCTGCGAGAAAAACTGGGCGTCCGCCATCGTCCGCGTAGCGAACGCGCGCTCGCTAGCAGACGACGCGCTTGACAATGCATGCCTCAAATATATATGTTTGGCAAAATGGTGTAAACATAATTTTGCAGTTGAAATAAAGCACAATTTTAAGAGCGTACTATGCGAAATCGGCCTCGGCGCCCGCAGCGAAAGTACATGGAATATGCTGCGGAGCGCGTCTCCGCCCCAACCCAGTTAAAGCACCTCAATAAAAAATTCTTCATTGAGGGGCTTTAAATCCAGTTCGCTCGCAGCGCCCTCGCACAATTTTTCCACACGCCACTCTACCTAGAATATGGGAGAGTGGCCAAAGCGCCTACTCCGGCGAGGGCCTTTTTCTGTGGACTGCCGCGCCGCGCCGCTGCTGCTCCGGACCCGTGGGCTTTTCGCGCTCGCGAAGCGCGCGGGAAGCGAGGGTCGTCTGCTACGCGCTGTAGTTTCTTGCGTTCATTTTCCACGCAAAGCACTTAAACTCTATTTAACTTCAACAGTGTGGTGCTGCATGGAGCTTACCCATCTTTAAGCGTTTCTTTGTGCTTGGGCAGCAAGATAATGAGAAAACTAACGTATCAAACTCATCAGCGCGGCCTAGCTCCGGTCTAGCTCCAACCTAGCTTCAGAGATAGCGTACACGAACGATTCTTGCTGTACGCTATCTATTCAATACAAAGTTCGCGCACGATGTTCCTTAAGGTTCACCCTGAGTGAAGCTGGTTTCAAATTCAGACATTAGAAAGAAAAGCCATTCCCGCCAATAGGTAAACAAACATAAAAAAGGTGAACAAATATATATTTTTCTACATTGAAATGAATAGATAGCTACTACTGGCCTAGCTATTCACTCATTTCTTATGCAACATTATTGCAGCAATAGCTTTGTTTTATCAATCCGTGAATTCTCTCTGAAATTACCAACATATAACTTCTCATGATATAATAGTTATTGCTTAACGTGTGGTTTTTTACATAAACTAACAAGCATTCATGGCGCGTGAGGATGTTTGTGCTCGCATTATATTCAGTGGAAAATCGTCTTGAAAATACAATCTTTGATGCACTACAAATATCGCTATTAATTCTACACATCCCTAAAATAGTTGCCTTCAATCAGTAAAACATGAGAAGTTTATGTTCTGGTGATTAGTTGCCTCTTTCATTACGTAACTACAAGTACGTAATTATTTATCAGTAAGTATATTTGCTGTGTACGAACCAGCGAGCATACGCAATAAATATTCCTAAAGTTACTTTCATGTTAAAATTCGCTTAGTGTTTGCGCTCTTGCAATACAAGAAGGCGAAAGATGAGTTGTACATCCGTAATGCATCATGTTCGTTTTCTGACGTTCGCTCGTAATTATGAAATTAGGCGTAGGTACAACAACGTTGGACTGTTAGCGTTTCATTTATTTTGGTTTGTCATGTTTTTTTGCCGCCGTATATTTCTCGCGTACCCTTTACCTACACGCCGTGGTAGCTTAGTGGCTTTGTTAGGTTGGACTGCTAAACTCGAGGACGCGGGTTCGATTCCCGGCCACGGCGGCTTACATTTCGATGGAGGCGAAATGCAGAAAACATCCGTGTACATAGATATAGGTGCAAGTTAAAGAACCCCAGGCCGTCGAAATTACCGGAGCCCTCCAATACGGCGTTCCTCATAGCCATATTGGGATTTTTGGATGTAAAACCCCAGAAATTATCATTACTAATATTACCCTTTACCTGTGCTCTCAGTTCTTCATGATATATGAGCAAGTTCGACACACTGAGATCGAGATTGGCATTCAACACGTTCTTATCGTCACACCCACACCATAAGAGGGATTTCTGGCCGAAAAATGCGGGTTTGCACCACACATGATATTGTTGTCGTTAATCGCGACGTGAATGCAAGGATATCAAGTTACTAATGCCATGACCATTTGTGCCTTTCCACACTATACTTTTGAATATATACTAAGTGAACTAGACGCGAGAGTTACGCGCTTTGTAGTTATTTTTGGTGCCGCGGCCCCGCCGACGGACACATTCCGCTTCCCAAGAGCCAGTTAAGGATTTCGCCTTAATAAAGAAAGAGCAAAGCGCGGGAGGCAGTCTCGTAAAACAAATTGAATGCATGAAATAAAAGAAAGAAATCGATTGGGTGTAAAAGCGTTAGGAAGAGCTAGCCATATCTGCTACGTTCTCCTGGTTATCATCGCGATCTCCAGCTTATTTTCTTCTGCAGCACGTTCACGTTGCTCATTCCACGCATGACTAAAGCGCGGCGCGCGGAAGCGCGCGGAATGCGTTACTCAGCCGCGCAAGTGCGGACCAAGCGAGCTAGAAGGAAATAGACAACATTCACAGCCGGAAAACGCGTTCTCTGTGCAGCGAGTCACAGCCGTATTACCTTGCGGTGACGTGGTAGTTAATATATCCGAAATTATGGCGATCTTGGCTAATAGCAACCAAAATATCAGGCTCGTAGCAGACGCCCGCCGCCTTGGCGCGGCTTCCGCAGCGGAGAAAGCACACAGGTCCGGTACAGCAGCGCCGCGGCTTGGGAGTTCACACAAAAAGGTCCTCGCTCCTCCCATGCATTCGGCCGGCGCTTTGGACACTCTCCCATATTCGAGGTCACTCTAGTGGAAGCATTGCGCCGCGCAGGCACGGTGCGCTCATGTTGTCATACGCGGCTTTATTTCGACATTTCTTTTTGCCTGCTGTTATTGCACGTTCCTTGCTATCTCCGTTCACTGACTGCCATCGAGCAAACTCGGGTAAAACTTGTGCGAACGGGAAACTCGGCGAATCCTGCATAGCACCGCTGATCGTGCTTTTCCTGTATTTAAGTCTGGCTGTAAATACGATGTCTCGAATTATCGCCCAATTTCTCTTCTCTGTGCCGCGTCTAAGATTTTTGAGCTCGCTGTTCACGGCATATTCTCTTTTACTGTGAAGAACTCACTCATTCGAAATCAGCATGGATTTCTCACCGACCTTACACTTTTCTGCTCACACTAAACGCGTTGAAATGCGGGGTATGTGCTCTCTTGGCTCTGTCTGCGGAATATCGAGAAAATTCAAGTCTCCTACATCGTTCCGCAAGTTGTACACAACCATCTGTCTTCCTAAACTCGAATATGCATCGGTCGTCCGGAGTGGCCCTTCCAGATCTGTGACATTGTTGATAGGGTCCAGAATAAAAGTTCCTAAGCTTATATAATCACCGCTTTGCAAACCTGGACATTGGACCTTGTTCTAGCACTGTTGGATTGTTGTCATTGCCATTACTTCTCTACCGACGTAATCGCGCTGACCGTCTGTTTCTCTTCAAACTCCTTCAGGGTAACTTCACATGTCCCGAACTCCTCAGCGGTATGATGTTTCGTATTCTGCACAAGATCACCAGAGAACATAGACCTTTCCACGTTCCTGACTGTCATCACCAACACTCAACCGTCCACCAGAATAGTCTTTATAACGCTTACTTTCATGATATTGATATATTTCATAACTCGCTGTCATCGAACTTTTCTGAGATTTTCCTTGTTGTTATAGTTCCATGCATTGTTCAGCTGCCCTTCTCCTCCTTTTTCTTTTGTATTTACTTTGCGATTTGTTGTAGGAACTCTTTTCTTCTCACAAATGTTCTTTTTATTTACTGTTTTTTTTTTTTGGTTAAGATATTCCCCTGCAGTGTTTTTGTTCTTGGTTTTGATGTATGCGTGCGCCAGAACCCAGACCTTAGGCTTGTTGCTGGACACGTTAAATAAACATGATTGATTGATTTATTGCTTGATCGATTGATTGTTAATTGCACAGAAGAGTAAAGAAGCATTCAGTTTTTTTTGCACTCTCTGCGAACGCCTCTATAAGCGGGATAACGACTCATATATTGCATTCTCGGAAAAGAGGGTCTTTGGAATTTTGAAAGTATGTCCGTAAGCGGTCTACTAAACGTGGTGAGTGCTTTCGCCTGCTGGACTCTAGAAGCAGTCGCGGATAGTTTTGCTGCCAATCTCTCATCCTTATATAATGCTTCAGGTTTCAACGCTGGAGTATCATATGCCAATCAACAGCACACGACGGTGCCTACATCTCGTGTTGTGTTGTTTGATGAAAAGCTCATCCGCGCTTCAAACTTTCCCTATTCTGCGGCCCTGGTGGCATCCCCTCCGCAATTCTAAAAGTTTACGGTATCATATTTGCTCCAGTATGGGCATATGTATTTAATAACTCTTTGAATACTTCCACTTTACCTCACACGTATAAAACTGCTCGTTTTTTCCTGTGTTTAAAGGTCAACTGCAACAAAACTTTACTTGGGCTAAATTGCCTATAAATGCTTAGCATGCACTATCAATGTAATCTTGGCAAAGCCGCGGGGCTGGTAATTGTCTAACTTTCTCATTCATCATCATCATCATCAGCCTATATTTATGTCCACTGCAGGACGAAGGCCTCTCCCTGCGATCTCCAATTACCCCTGTCTTGCGCTAGCGTATTCCAACTTGCGCCTGCGAATTTCCTAACCTCATCATCCCACCTGACTTTATGCCGTCCTCGACTGCGCTTCCCTTCTCTTGGTATCCATTCTGTAACCCTAATGGTCCACCGGTTATCCATCCTACGCATTACATGGCCTGCCCAGCTCCATTTCTTCCGCTTAATGTCAACTAGAATATCGTCTACCACCGTTTGTTCTCTGATCCACACCGCTCTCTTCCTGTCTCTTAACGTTACGCCTAAGATTTTTCGTTCCATTGCTCTTTGTGCGGTCCTTAACTTGTTCTCGAGCTTCTTTGTTAACCTCCAAGTTTCTGCCCCGTATGTTAGCACCGGTAGAATGCAATGATTGTACACTTTTCTTTTCAACGACAGTGGTAAGCTCCCAGTCAGGATTTGGCAATGCCTGCCGTATGCACTCCAACCTAATTTTATTCTTCTGTAAATTTCTTTCTCATGATCAGGGTCCCCTGTGAGTAATTGACCTAGATAAACATATTCCTTTACAGATTCTAGAGGCTGACTGGCGATCCTGAATTCTTGTTCCCTTGCCAGGCTATTGAACATTATTTTTGTCTTCTGCATATTCATCTTCAACCCAATTCTTGCACTTTCTCGATGAAGGTCCTCAATCATTTGTTGTAATTCCTCTCCATTGTTGCTCAATAGGACAATGTCATCTGCAAACCGAAGATTGCTGAGATATTCGCCATCGATCCTCACTCCTAATCCTTCCCAGTCTAAGAGCTTGAATACTTCTTCTAAGCATGCAGTGAATAGCATTGGAGAAATTGTGTCTCCTTGCCTGACCCCTTTCTTGATAGGTATCTTTCTACTTTTCTTTCTGATAAGTATCTTTCTCATTAGCAGCCTTTAAATAGCGCCTAAGCAGACGCCGCTTGCACCTGGCGGCAAAACGTGGGCGATGCGGAAACGGCGAACATTGGAGAACCGTACACGACTGCTGATCTCCCATTTTCACCTAGGCAGCCTAGGCGCCCAAGGCTAGAGATGTAAAATTTCATGAAATTTTGAGGGGCATGAGAAAAACAGTTTTTTTTCGTGTTGTTTTTTCCGAAAAATTCGAAAAATTGAAAAAACGACGAACTATGAAAACCCCGACACATTTATTTAATTAAGACTGAAAAGAATATAATTGTTACAATATTGCATCACAAAAGTCCCAGGAGAGCTTCCGCGTTCCAAATCTAGGCAGGATTTCATGTCAAGGCATTGATTTCACATCAAAGCGTCAAGACCGACGTTTGTATCAATCTGTGTCCGATTCATTTCCGCTTGACGCGTCAAACGCTTCGCTGTGCTGTGGACGAAGCACTTCCGGACATTCAGGTTCAGGTGCACGTATACGCAAGTTTTTGCGCGCGATCCCCTACGAGCCTGTTGCGTAGCTTGGTGCGCACATTTCCAAACTCGGTCCAGTTTCTTGCACATGCCGCAGAAGAAGGGGCAATCTGCAGTAGAGCACTGCACGGGCCGATTTTTGCGGCCCGGGCCCGGCCCGGGCCCGTTTTTACATTGGGTGGGGACACGCCGTGCCCGAGCCCGGCCCGAGCCCGTGAAAAAACTGCTCTACCCGGCCCGGCCCGGGCTTTCGGGTAAGCCCGAGCCCGTGCAGTGCTCTAATCTGCAGCACGCGACAGGCAAGGGGTCTGAAGGGTTGGTTGCAGCAAAGTCCTTGCCACCACGTGGATGGATCCAGGTGCTTCGCAGGCTCCCAAGCTCCTCCTTTTGACCAAATTCCCTTGCAGGTTCAGTTGCAAGAATGCCGACGCGTTGCGTGGCCGCCGGTTGGTCGAACACGTACTCGAACACGAGCGATGACTGCGCAGTACGCAACGCTGAGTGGAGGAGGCCCGAACACATCCTTCCTGCCCCAGATTTCAGAGTGCAAGCGCGCACCGTGGCGCAGCAGAGAAGTGCGACGCGGACAAGACAACGCGCACAAAGCATGGAAACTACAATTGACGAAGCTGCACAAGCTGCATTTCAGCAGCACAAGTCGCTTACCCATGCAACATCTGCTTGGCAAAACGCGCTTTTTCGGGATGACTGTAAGTGCTATAAGCCGCGATGGCGCACGAAAACCAAAGTTGTATTATGGGGGCGATATTCTCGAGCGACCCTTTCCGGTATAGTGCAACATTTTCGAGACATTTCGCGTGTCTTCGGACGCGTCGAAGTAGACGAACGAAAGCCTTTCTGGCGCAGCGCCAGAAAGGCTGTCAGCAGAGGCAGCTTGCTGCATTTGTCACGAAGGAGAACGCGACGCGGCGGGCATGGTGCAGATGCGGGAGCAAGCCACGCCGGAATGCGATGACGCCAGATCGAAATGGGCGAAACCTTTATCACGCTCGCCTGTCTGGCCATATAGAGAAAGACATTGTCAGGTCATGAGTTTGCGCACACTTAGCAACGAGCCCACGGCTGTGCTACAGGGTAGACCCCTAGTTCTTGCCAGGCCGTGCCGAGCCTCAGCTACTTTTCACCCTTTCCTACAGATGGCGGTAGTTGTCCTGATCGGCCGACGAGTCCGGCGTTTACAGCGGGCCAGGCAGCTACCACTGAAGTCACATACGTCATGTCGGAGACGCTGAAATGGCTTAAAATTATACCGTGCGCTTTAAACGTGACCCGCAGCAGCACGGCGATCTGTTGTTGCCACACCGAAAGCGCAGACGTGCGCAGCGAGCGAGGGCTTTGTTGTTTGTCGAAGGCGCACACTCTACACGCTCGCATCAGCCGAGCTAGCGCATAATCTGTTCCAGCGGCACCGGCGTGCGATAGTACAGTCGCAATCTTTTTGAGGGTGAACACGGGAACGCGTGGCCTTCTTAAAGTCCCTATATAAGAAAAGTACCGCCATCTACTCTTTCCTCCGCCGCCTCCTCTCCTAAAGCGCTTGCTTTTTTTATTACTTTTTGCTTGCGAAAGCCAAGTCGACGGTGGCGCACCTACAAAGTCCACGTTGAAGCTTTCAGGCCGGGCGCGCGCCGCCACCGCCGCCACCGCCGCCGGCGACTGCGGATGCGCACAGGACTTTCAACATGGCTCTGAGACGGAAAAAAAGAAAATATAGAGAAGTGAAAAGCGCGCGCTATCATCGTCCAATCGGAGGTACAGGAGAGAGAGAAGCGGCGTTTATCAAAGGATGGCGGTACTTTTCTTATATAGGGATTTTAGGCCTTCTGAGCTCACAGCGCGGTTCAGCGGCGGCAACGACAAGCATTGCTCATGTGCAGTGTGTCCGGCGTGCGCAAATTCTCCTGCCGCGCGCATTGCGTCACGCAAGCAAAAGTGCGTGTCGTCTGCTGCGCGCGTACCGCAATAAGGTAGCCGTACGGTTCGGAATTGGTGACGATGTTGAACTTCTCATTACGCTCCCCACGATGCATCAATAAACTTGAAAATATATGTAATGTTTTGTGGGCGTTCTCAAGATCATTGTTGATCTGTAGCCAGGCCACGCATGCTCATGACACTTGTGGGCGTACTTAAAAAGCGGCTTCCGTCTTTGAGGCTCGTATATATATTCTTGCACATTACCGCATCTGTCAGAGCAGCAACTGAATTCCAGCATGGCCCGCGTTCCCGAAGAAGAGGGTTGGAAAATCGTACAATATTCGCTCAAGGGATATTCACAGCGCTCCATCGGTGCTCTCGTGCACAGGCCGCTAAAGACCGTCAACAGGATTATTCGGGGATTCAGCAAGGAAGGCCGACTCTGTGATGCCCCATACAGGCGTCGACCAAAGGCAACGACGGAGGATGAAGACGCGCTTATGGTAGCTGCTGTCGTCGAGAACCCGTTCCAGTCCGCGAGGCAAGTGCAGGAGCAGCTAGATGTGTACGCTTCCCTTGCTACGGTCCGGCGACGCCTCCGAAGTGCTGGACAGCGAAATTCTGTAGCTGCACGAAAGCCAGTCGTCACTGCTTCGAACAAGAAATCACGTCTCCAGTTTGCCGAAGCACACGCCTCATGGATGGCAGATGACTGGGGCCGAGTGATCTTCTCGGATGAGTCGACTTTTACAACTCGCCAAGACCAACGGATGCGAGTTTAGCGAACCAGATGCACACGATAAGAAACTTTTCTTAATGCACGTTTTATTTTGCGAAGGATAGTCAAAAATACGATTTCCATGCAGTTACGAGCCAGCCAATGTGCAGGGAGTCGCCGCGAGTGGCCGAAACTGCGTGAACGTGTGGGGCGCGGTGTCAAGGCATGGTCTCGGGCCTCTGCATCGCATAGAAGGTGCCCTTACATCGCAGCGATACTGCACAGAAATTTTGGACAATGTGTTGCTGCTCTAAGCCCACAGCGTCTTTCCCGATGCCGACTTTATGTTTCAACATGACCTGGCGCCGGTTCACACGGCAAAAGTTGTCAAGGAACTTATAGAAAATGGCAGAATCAGCATGCTTTACTGGCCGGCCAAAGGCGCTGACATGAACATCTGCGAAAATATATGGGGGTACATCAAAGCAGCCATGGTGCGAAAACCTGTCCGCCCGACGAGTGGGGACGAGCTGTGGGCAGCCGTTCGACAAGAATGAGAGGACCTTCGAGCGCATCATGACTTTGTTCCAGCGCTGTACGCGTCACTGCCCTCTAGGATGGCAGCAGTCGTTTCCGCAAAGGGTTGTATGACAAAATACTAACATCATCAAAGAGAAAATTATTCCCGCTTACTAATACTTCGGATGTTTGTGTTCTCTTGCCTGTTCGTTGTACGATAAGAACACAGCAGAAGGAAACTAAACAAAGTGAAAAGTTGAAGTAATTACAATAACGCCAAGCATAAGAAGCACAACGTTCTGAATTAAAAGCATCAAAATCGTGGTTTCTGTTATAATTTGGTTTCTATTGAGGGGAAAAAGCTGCTAGCAGACGACACACGTGTGCTACGATGACGTAATGCGCACGAAAGGAGCCTACCCTCCCCGAGCATGCGCGCAGATATTGTGGCTGCCGTCTGACGGCGCTGGTGATATTGACCCTTTTCGCGGCGATCCCGTGGGCGCTGCCATGTTTGATCACGTGGTGACGCGTCCATTGCTTGCCTCAACTGCCTCCGTTGCCTCCTTGTTTAAAATGGAAGTGTATGACGCCGGCGTGGCTTAGAAAACCTCTGTTTTCGGAGATATCGTAGACGGTGACTAGGTGGACGACACGAAGCTTTGATCACAGCTTCAGAGAAGATGCAAAAGCGCTTTCGGAGCTGATTAAGCTATGTCCAAACGGCGCAAGCAGCGTATATGGTGCTGGTTCTAAAAGCGGGGCTAAATATGTATTCCAAGCTATCCAAGCTTTCCGATTATGAATTCGGTCAGGATTAGTGTGTTTTGCTCTTTGCTCTTTGTTCTTTATTCGGAAAATATTTTTAAGCAGTTTCTAACTCAGTGAAGTTCCTCGGTGCGGCCACTATCTGATTATTTTCTGCTTAATCGCTCGCGGGTGTGCTCAGTTCCGATAGATTTGTTCTTGGTGCGCACAATGCTTGAAACATAGCTGTTTTGTACATTGTAATACCTTGTAGCAAATGTATATTACAGCTAGTAACTCGCTTATTCTTCTGGACCGTCACGAAACACTCAGCTTCGACCATTCGTGCGCCATAGGTGTAGTCCGTCATTTATTGTGCGTATACAGTGCGCATATATATTCAAGTGTGCGCCCATTCACTTATTCTTGATACGTCGGCGATAGAGAGGGCGTAAGTTTTCCTGCCATTTGGGACAGATGCATATAGATAACGTGCGCGAAACTTACTATGACAGGAAGCGGCGCTACCCCCTTTGTCATTGTTTAACGAGTGGTACTCACTCTTGCCGACGTTCTGGGGATGAAGCCCTTTCTTTCAAGGTTAGCGATACAAGGCTGGCGGATGAGCAATTTTTGTATCCTCGAGGAAAGCCGTACATCACGAAGTGCCGGTAACACGTTCGGACAGTTGCAGCAGCGGTCCGCGAACTTGGTCACACAGATTCATTATATTCCTTAACATGCCAGTCACTATTTTTCCAGCCAACTACTGCACACGTCTTCAATCCACATGATTCAATCTAGCATGATTGGAGCCCAGTGTGTTAGCGAAAACTCAGTTGCATTTCCGACAGCTGATCGCACAGAAGCAAGGTAGAAGCAGTAATGGTTTCGTATTCGCGCGCGGTCGCTGAGGAGAGGTATGGCGCGCCGCCGTGAGCGCCATCTCGTTTCTCTCAAACAAACTGCTCCGCGAAAAGGGTCAATAGAATGCCACGCGCTCCCGTGTTCACCCTCAAAAAGATTGCGACTGTACATGTTCTATTCGCGCGACAGTCACACTACACTGTAGAGCGCCCAATTTTCGCCGACGTAGCGTAAAGCTTCGCCACGCGTGGATCGTGTCCGCGTTAAGCTGTACTATATCCGCGCCTTTAGCTTGGCCACCCCTTCTACTAGCGGAGGCAGAACGCATCGAGGCTTGTTGAACGGATACATCCGAGTCAAGCCGGTTTTCTCTATCTGGTTAATACTTGGCATTAAAAGAACATCGCAGGTGCGCAACGGCGTTCGCACCGCGCACGAAGCAGCTAGCAAAGTGTACTAACTCTCTGGCTAGCAAACATGCGGGCCATGTTCGCTGATACACGGTAACAGCAAGGGAAGAAGACGACTCGAGCGCTGGTTCTCTAGTCTCCAAAATACGTCACTTCCGGCGACTAATAATGGTGGCGTTTTTTTTTTTCAGTTTCGGTATGAAAACATCGATTTTTGCGAGCGTTTTGTGAGGCGCCCAATCGCATTTCAAGCGTAAATTTTGCACAGAGGCTACTGTACGTCTAAACTATCTGAAACAGAGCTTTATACTCGTTGCAGTTGTCCTTTAAGTCTGGCTGTAAAACCGATGTCTCGAATTATCGCCCGATTTCTCTTCTCTGTGCCGCGTCTATGATTTTTGAGCTTGCTCTTCACAACATATTGTCTTTTACTGCGAAGAGCTAATTGATTCCGAATCTGCATGGTTTCTCACCGGCCGCTCCACTATCGCAAATCTCGCAAGTTTCATGACACACATCTCCGCGCCGGTACTTGAAAGGGGCAAGCTGGCACCTTTTGCTGGGACCTCAGCAAAGCTTTTGATGTAGTCAGCTACTCACTCCTTCCGATGAAGCTTACGCACTTTGTAGTTGACTCATCAATTGTCAATCTCTTGCGCAGTTATCTTCTTGATAGAGCATGTTATGTTAACGTCACGGCCAAACGTCTTCTTAATGCAAAAAAAAAAAAGGTAAGGCACACGGACACAAGAGAAGTGGACAATACGAGCGCCGACTATCAACTGAAGGAAGCACTGAGGCGAAAAAAGAAAGACTACACAAAACTCATATTCGCATGCTCTGGAATGGTAGCACCACGTGCCAATCGGGTACACGTGCCGCTCTACGTGAGAGATAACTGTTGAGGCGTCGATCTCTTCCTTATGTAAGGTAATCGAAGGCTGACTCACGCACGCACTTCCACCATTATTGATATGCCAAACCTCGACCGTTACACACGTATCTTCATTCTATATATGCCTGTACAATATCGTGCATTCAACTAACTCGATCGGGCGTGCAGTTACAATCTTGGCAGTCTTGGCAATGTAAGGAAACATTGGAAGGCGGTACACCGGTTAACGACCTTTTATGTTCCATTAGACTGTGATTGATACACCACCCTGATTGCCCTACGTGGAAATGGCCACAGCTAAAGGGAACATTATTTACCACACCCATACGACTGTCAGTAAAATTGTTGTTCTCGATGTGCTTCGCTAGAGAAATATCTGTTCTTTTTTTTCTTTTGCATTTCACCTGTTCCTTTTTTCCTCTGCATGGCAGCGCATATCTTACCTAGCTTATTGGGAGCACTAAAAACAACATTAACACCATATCTACTTGCAACCTTCTTAAGCCTGTGCGATACTGAATGAATGTAAGGAATAGCCACGACTCTTTTCTTGCTATTACTGCTTTCTGTAATCACGTCCATCCCCCGCGATATCGACTTACTTAGGCTTTCAGCTACAGGTGGCCATTGTCACGCTAGGATCATCATGATCATTATCATCTTACCTAGCTCATTGGGAGCAGTAAAAACATTATTACCATATCTGATTGCAACCTTCATAAGGCTGTGCGATACTTCTAATGCCTGCGTCTAATAATCGCCGGATCTGTGCATTAAAACTGGCGCTCATTTTGTGCATGCACGATTTGGTGAGAGAAGACTTAAGGCACGACATGGTAATTCCATTTTTTACTACTTTGGAATGCTTGGATTGAAAGTTTAACAAAGGCTTCGACGATCTAGGGGAGTACTGCCAACACACGTAAAAAAGCTTTGTATATTTCATTAGATGTTCATTCAACATGGCAAATAAAATGTAATTTAATTTTAACAAAATATTGCCACCGCAACAAGGCCCTGACAGTGTTGGGCAGGGCTGGCTTGTTGTTCTCTAGCATCGGGCTCGGCCAGACGCAAGAAGCGGGCCAGGGCTGGGCCCGGGCTCGGAAGTGGGGCCCATGCATAGCTCTAGTTCTTGTTCCTCGTTCACGGCGGATCGCTGCTGTTTTTCTTCTTTCACTGTGGGCTTGCATGCTCGTAGTTTGGTTTTGTGCTTCTTTGGTCAGAAGTCACCTCATATCAACTAGGAAGAAGAGGCCGTCGCCCTTCTGCTCGAATGCCTCGATTATACTTTAAAAACCGACCATGCTGTTCTCCAGGGTATTTGCCCAGAAGGCGCCCAGAAGGCGCCCAGAAGGCGCCCAGAAGGCGCCCGGAATGCCTGGCGGCATCCTGAATGACAGCCGCTGACCAGTTTCACGCAATATTTCAATAATAGTATCCTGTCCGGCTGCAGTACTAGACTTGTTGTTGGAAGAAGCTTTAAAACAGAAACGAAAACCGAAATAAACATGAATCATCACAGTGTATTTCTACACAAAAGAGTAGACAACTAGCGTCTCTCTTGGAGAAAAACAAAACCTGCAACTGACACACGCTGAAACGTGGATAAGTGAAGCTTCAGTGTCGTTTTAGGGGACCGCGGAAACACACGGGCGCCCTCCACCAGCTGATCACTAGTGGCGGCAGTCGCGTGAGCAGGGTTCATGTGAACCGCAGCGGCGTTTCCGCGTCGCGGGTGCCGCTCAGCCACTGCGACCGCCACCGCGCAGTCGCTTACATGTGAAACAGGCCGCGGAGTCTATTACAAGGGCGTTGCCAAGGCAAAAATCTCGTGCACAGTGCTTCCACGCCAATCTACAAGACATTGTCACCAGATTCGGCCATCTGTGAACGTCACAACAAGAATGCCGAACCGAAACTTTTCACGTGAAATGCATTTCGGTTCGGTCAGCACAGGGGATCGGTTGCTAAAACCACATGTAACCTAAACATGTTACTACTAATCGCTTATGTCTGTGTAACCGTACTACCTACGCGCTTTACTTTGGCATCGTTGTGTAGAAGAAAAAAGCCGCTACTCGATCATGTAAGGGTCGTGTGCACACATGACGCCACTGTCACGTAACGCACGACGCAGTCGAGGCTAAATTTATCCTATCGCTCGGAGTTCGGAGAGGCATAGCTCGGCAGTACTTTTCTACCGAAATGTACCTAGAAAAAGAAAACCAAAGTAGTTCAATATCATCCCTTCTCCCATTAAGAAATCTGTGTGTTTCATAGATTCTTAAAAGCCGACAATACATTTGCAACATTTTTGTCGCGATTTAGTTTTTCATTAAGCAAAACACAGCGGTCCTCACTGGCGGATTTCTTTTTTTTTTCGGTCAACTTTCAGTTTCGGTCAACTTCCGCAAAGAAGCCATCCAGAAAGAACCCTACCCCGGCACGAGGCCCTCATTCACAGGTCAGATGTAGGGTAACAATATGATCAGGAATACCTTTGTGGCTAAGCAAATGCACAACTCAAGGAAGCCCCGGAAAACTTACTACCTGAAGATCTGGATCATTTTACGCAGGAATACGGACAAGCGCTCAAATTGTGCTTAAGAGGAGTCAGTACGAGCACGGCTGTGATACCTGCGAGGCTGGCACTCTTTTCCAAATTGATCTCGGTGTGCCATCGTGGTAATCTCCTAGGCAGCGAAGCCAAGTTTCAGCGAACGGCAAAGTAAGCTTCGCTTCAAAGAAAAGTATTCATTCGATCAGGATCGACGATGCGCAAGCTATGAGTCGTTGGCCTTTACCCCAATAAAAGTAGTTGTGGTTGTTTTTCACACGATCGCAATGTGAACGGGCGGTTTGAGATAGTTCGGCTGAGGCGAGTACGTCCTCACGGGACTCATCCCGAAGTCGTTTGGTATGCGCCCAGACCTGAATGAGTGCAGCCTGTGTCGAGGCCAGAAAATACAGCTCGCGAAAGTGTGTTCTTCGCCGGTTGCTACGAACCGTCTACCCGTGGGACCACATAAACGTTTACGTGCACCTTGCCTAATGGGCTGAGCTGAATCAGTGTTTCCCATACAGGTGGTCTTGCCTAGTGCTACAAGCGGTCGCTCATCCAGACCTAGTACATCATCGACACGAGCCCGTCAGGCGAGCTTTAGCAGGACAGACTCACTCCGCCACATCTCGTCGCATTCATGCAAACGCCCTGTATATTACACCCTGCCATTAACAACACCATTTCTATTTTCAATCGTTTTTTTTTATTCGCAAATCAGTAACAGTAAAAGCCAACTCCAGAACACCCCTGCTCACAACGTGTAGATGTTTGGGCGTGGTCCCGTCTCTATCCTCGTACCTGCAACGATATTTTGAGCAGTGATAGCCATGAGCTCAATTGAAGGTCATTATATATTTTAGTGCGATCACTTTGACTTAAACGTGTAAAAGCTGTTCAATATTTTCGCAGAACAAGTTCGCCCCCATTACCGAAATGTATTGTGACATCGGACAAACTGAAACACTCATAATTCTCACAAAATACATTTTCCTGCGCATATAACTTTTACAAATATTTCGCATATATACTTGGGGTGTATTTGCCACACTAGGTCAGTGGCGTGTGGGGCTCTCCATTGCTATTGCTTTCTTTTTCACCGCTTACATTTTTGCCTAAAGAATAGTGGGAGGGACGAAGCACCCACAGCTCCCCATCTTACAGCGGCGAGTTCAAGCTGGCTCTCGGATAAACGAATGTTCTCGGACATCATTCTCAAAAGCGTCATTCCAATATGTTGAAAACAAAATCGTCGGCTCTTCCACTCCGTGAAGATGGATGATGAGCAAAGCTTGTCCCTTTGTATTCCTAACCGTCCCCTTTGCCATCAAGTTTACGTTTACTGGATTGTGCCCTTGTGATTAACGAGATGTGCATTGTGTGGACACTGGTGACACAAATGAAGACAAGTTGGCAGTGAAACACATGTTTATTGAACATCGGAAACTTCACCGGTAAATTTTTTTGCAAGTGAGCAGAGTATATTCTTGTGATCTTGATCACTGCTTTGTGCAAGTTGGACACTCCACGATCCGCCTTGTTCGCGTAATCTACGACGTACCTGGCACACGCGTAATGATCCAAGATAACTTGCAAGTCCATGTTTCAACCTAACACACTAGCAATCCAAGGATTGAAAGCGTTAACCCACTTGTGTTGTACAGTTCCGTCACGACGAGGGAGGGTTCACTGACCGTGATCTCAACACCTTCCGATCAGCTTTCTGTAACGTCAAGTATGTAATTGTCGACGAAGTCATGATGAGGATGGTGAGTAAAATGCGCGCCGATTTGCTGCGCTATGCACCCTCTCATCATGTTTCTGTTCTCGGTTTTCTCGGTTCACAGTGTTGAACGCAGGCATTTTCCCTTGATTAAAGATTCCTTACTCATACCGCAAACTCTAAATTCACCAAAGTATTCTCCACTTATAGCGTAATGTTTATTCAACTCTTCCAAGGCACTGTGTCGCTGTTCGACGGGGCGGATCACACTGATGAGGGACAGGTTGTCGTACCACGAACGCTTGCGTTTGAGAAAGAGAAACATGCTTTAATGAGATGCTGTAGATGTTAGCCTGGCTATTCGCCTGACATGCTACTCCAGGTGCTGGGTGATAATTATGATACATACAGTGATAAACTTTCAACAGTACGTACAGACACACACACACACACACACACACACACACACACATATATATATATATATATATATATATATATATATATATATATATATATATATATATATATATATATTACACTAAGCACAAAGTTTTGTTAAGGCTCGTGGCCCGCAAGAACGTTAGCAGCGCTTTCGTGGCGCGCAACGCGCAGGTGGTGCTTTGCCATGGGCCGAGAATATGCCGCATCTCCAAGCTCGAGTCCTGTTAAAGGTGTAATGCCGCCTTCAAAGACTGTTTGATTGACGCGTAACGTCAGCAGTCACACAGAACGTGTCGCAGGTCTTCAGGGGCATAACATTGAAAGCACATTGGCGAGTCAGTCAGTTTAATCTTGCTTTTGAAGTAGTTCGTGTAGGTGACGTTTAATCTGATGCGGTGTAGGTATATTTGGTCTTGTCTATTAAGGCCTCGCGCCATGTAGAAGTTACACGATGGATCAATTTCGTATAGGGGATCGTACTGGTGACTTGTATCTGTCCAGAGGGATCGCTGGAAACGCCAAGCGCGTGCATGCAGTTACCAGTGTCGCCGCGTCTTTTCTCGAGAAAGGTATCTGGATCATTTCTCTCGAAATGTCGTATCCAGCTTTGGCAGTGTGGTCAGCCTGGACGTTGCCTTGTATTCCGCAGTGGGCTGGTAACCACTGTAGCACAACGCTCTGATGCAGTTCGCAGGCTTTGTTGCATAGGCGTCTGATGTCCATTACGAGTTATTCCTGCGTGCGCGGGGACTTCGGGGACTGCAGGGCCGCTTTTGAGTCGGTGAAGATGGCCCAACACTCAGCTATCTGGTCTATGATGTAATGAAAAGCAGCCCGCAGTGCAGCTACTCTCATGGCTGTAGATGAAGTACGGTGACTGAGAGTGGCACAGATTGTAACACACGCAGACGGAATGCACACCAATGACAGATGATGTGGGCTTAACAGAGCCGTCAGTGTAAGTATTACGGTGATCTCTGTAGCTTGTGTTGACAGTCAGCGCTCTTCAACTCAGGCATGAAAGAGACAATTGACCACGAAGGAATTTTCCACGGTGGCTCCATCGGCATAGATGCGCTTTGATAATACAGCGGGAGCAAGCTGCGCACCACAGGAAGGCTGTCTGAAGCAAGCGGATGACCCGGCGTTCTGGTGGCAAAGCGCATGTGGACTCAGAGAAACTTCTGCTGCAGAAGCACTGAGGCCGATAGGCGTTTGCTTTCTGCGAGGATTCCTACTCTTGATGTGTTTTTCGGCAGGCCGAGGCACACCCTCAGGGCTTTTGCTTGCGCGCCAGTGAGTGATTTTATGTTGGTTTGGAACATGCCCTATAGCGCAGGAAGGTTGTATCGTAGGAGGCCTTCACAGAGAGCCGTATACATGCGTAGCAGAGCATTTACGAAGCAGCCTCCAGTGTTAACACTGTTTGATAGCATACGGAAGATGCTCACGTATGACCCGATTTTTTCGTTTAATATTCGAACGGGGGGTGTCCATGTCATTAGCCTGTCAATCGTCACACCCAGAAACTTGTGACTTGACACGCACCGAATGTGAGAGTGCGCAACCTTTAACGTGTAGCGCGAGACATCACGACTAGTGAGAGCAATGGCGGCACACTTTTCTGGTGACATCGTTAGACCTCGTGCGAATAGAAATTCGTCAATAGAATTGATAGCTTTCTGAAATCTCACTCGTAGGACACGTCTGTTGCGACCACAGCTCCATATACAGATGTCGTCTGCATACAAAGAGATTTGAACAGATCTGTGAACGCACTTCTCCAGTCCAATGAGGGAGATGTTAAATAAGGTCGGACTTTAAGACACCTCCCCGGGGAACTCCTCGATGCACTGTGTGCGGAGCTGTGTCACCTTCTTTTGTGGACATGTAGACTGTCCGATCAGTGAGGTAGTCCGAGATCCAGCGGTGCATACTACCGCCAACTCCAACAGACTTCAGAGCGTATAGGATTGTCTCGTGAGTCACGTTATCGAACGCTCCCTTGATGTCCAGGAATACGCCGATAGTGATGTTGCGTGCAGCTTTGTTGAGTTTTACGCAGTTGACAAGGATAATCACCTTGTCTATGCTGCTGCGGCCCTTTCTGAACCCTGACCTTTGCGGAGGGTCGACATTCACATTCGGCAGCAACCAGTCCAGGCGGGTCAATACCATCTTCCCCATAAGCTTTCCCACGCAACTGAGAAGAGCAGTCGGACGATAGGAGTTTATGTCTGTTGTAGACTTGCCAAGCTTGAGAACAGGGATAAAACGAGCTCGTTTCCAGCAAGGTTCAAGGTGGCGACTCTCGCAGCTGGCATTGAATATGGCAAGAAGGCACATCTTTGCCTTGTCGCCAAATGCGCTAACTAGGCGTAGCTGATGCTGTCAGGACCAGGAGATGACGCCTTTTTCACCAATGTCAAAGCTCCAAATAGCTCCATGATCGCAAAAGGTTCGTACGCTTCAATAGTACTCAATATCGTTGAAACCTCCTGTGCTGCTCGAGGCAAAGTTGCGAGCGCCACCGCAGCAGTGATCTTGGAACAGAAAGTCTCCGCCCCGTTCAACTCCCTGCTGTTACGGGATAGAGCAACTCAACTGAAAGGATGCAGTTGAGTCAGTGGGGTTTTCAGGCCGCGCAAAATTCTCCATATCCTTGACAGCGGTTTTCTGGGGTCAAGTTTGGAACAGAAATTCCGCCATTGCATCCTGTCTAGCTTGTCCAGATGACGTTGGATATGTTTTTGCATTCGCCTAGCGTCCCGAATATCATCTACAGACAATGTCCTATGAGCACGTCTCTCAGATGTCTCGATGTCTCGAGTTTGCTCGGCGGCGTGGTTAGCAGCATCCGCCTGCCATTGCCGCTTGCGATACTTCAAAATTAAATTGCTTCACAATTAAAGCCATTCATTCTGTCCGTCACGTAAAACAATGAATGGCTCATACCCCCTTAAGCAATGGCGTAATCCCCCTGCGGGGACTTGGCGAAGAAGTCCGCAGTTGTTCCTCTCGCTCCTCTCGCTGTCTCTCCAATTTCCCCCGTAAACGCCGCCTCTCCATTACGACGACAGAGAGAAGTGAAATTCTACGCTGGAATGATTAGCGGCAACGGAGCCAGCTGTGGAAGACGACGACGATGACGAACGCGGGAGCAATGGCGCGAGCGCGTTGAGTTGACATTGACGTTGAGGCTAGACATAGGCAAGCTTCGCTTGTAAAACGCCGCCCCCACAGAACAAGGAAACGCGCTATAGGGCATTTTCCAAACCAACATAAAATCACTCACTGGCGCGCAAGCAAAAGCCTTGAGGGTGTGCCTCGGCCTGCCGAAAAACACATCAAGTGTCGGAACCCTCGCAGAAAGCAAACGCCTATGTTCAAATGCTTTCTTTCGCCACAAATCCAGTGGGCTCTGTTGTTCGCAGGAGGATATTCCTGCCCCTTTTAGTGTCAGAACGTGATATAAAATGCTATGAATGCGCCGAGGGGCGGCAATGCGCCCGCTGTGGAAGAAGACGACGACGCTCGAGCCATTGCTGATGATGATAGTTTCTGCAAACAGACACGGACGTTGAGGCTAGACATAGGCAAGCTTCGATTGTAAAACGCCGCCCCCACACAACAAGAAAAGGCGGCGTTTGCTTGCTTGCTTGATCCTCATTTGAAGGCGCTTACCCAGTGCGGGGGATTGGCCAAGAAGTCCGCGGTTATTCTAGCTGGCGGTGCCTTCCCGTTCTTTTTCGTCACTCTTCTCGCTTTCTCTCAGATTTGCATTAGCAGAAATGCTTTCTTTCGCCCCAAATCCAGCGGGTTGTGTCCTTCGCAGGTGGATATTCCTGTCCCTTTTACTGTCAGAACGTGATATAAAATGCTAGTTACCCATGAATTTTCCTTTCCACTTTCTTCCACTGTCCAAATGAGAGAAATCCACATCAGCAGCTGTACGTGTCACTCGGCACGAGGAGACGATGACGTTTCCTCCGCGTGCCTCGTGTTCCAAATTCCATTTAAGGAAGAGACCATCAGGCCAGCGACCATTCGTGGACACGTAGCTCTCGAACGACGGACCACTCGGGCTGCTCTTCGCCTTGGTGCCGCCCCCGAGTACGAGATCTGACGACCGGGCCCGCTTCTGTGGACTGTTCATCGGCTGGCCACGGTTCAGGAGCGCCTACCAACGCCACGTATAAGCTGACCGAGGAGCTTCGAAGGCGACGTGTCCCTGGGCCACCCGTCTCCGGTAGCATCGCAGCTATGTCATCACCGTCTGGGCGACTACCGAGGCAAGCCGTCGCGCTGCCATTTGCCGACCGCGTCATGGAATCCCAAGTTCGATCCATGCGGCGGATAAACCTCGGTCCCGCCGACGTCCGCCACGGCGACTTCGCCCTGAGCTGTCGCCAACCTCGCACGTTTGCCGAGAGTCACACTTCCGACAGCCAAGGCGCAGTGGAACATCATTTGCACCGGCTTCGCTCCGAGTATCCATCTCGATTCCCTGCAGGCAACGCCGTGGGAAGGGCCAAGCGCAGCAGCCGCAGCGTCTCCGCTAGTTTTGTGGCTGCGGAGTTCCTGCCTCCGAAGATCGCCCTGGCCTCGACAAGAAGGCGCCGTTTGCGACGCCTGATGCTGGGTGCAGTTCGGCAAAGCTTGCAGGTTGCCACCGGAAGCGGTCGGAATTCGCCTCAGGACCACACGGAAAGTTGCCGACGCCGGAGCACGCCAAGCGCCTTTTCGGGTTGTCGAGGTGGAAACATCAAACGAGACGCACAGCCGCCCTCACGCCGGTTTGCTCAAGCTGCCGCCCATCACGCAGCCACGCAAGCGGCTTCAAGGCGAGGACGTGGCGGATTCCGGCTGAAGCGTCGCCCTGTTGGCAGCCGCCATGCTGCCCATCGTATCTGGCTCCTGCCGTCAGGTGCAGGAGGGCGCCTTTCAGGGCAACCAGCGGCAGTAGCGGTGATTCTGATTTCTGGTAAGCCGCCTGATGCTGGAAAAGAAGGCACGGGCTGGTGCGCTAACTCGCCAGACATTAACTTCTAACGCGAGATGACCGCGGGTGGCAAATCCAGCCTGCTGGACTCTCCATCCATCGCCACTCGCGGTGCAGCAGACGGCGCTGGTCCTCGCCCACTTGTCACCCCTGACGAGATGTCCACCTTGTTGTCCGTCGTTGGGGACAAGCAGGCTCGGCGTGCCGCCGTGAGAGCTGCTCCTCGCGCGCAACACGAGGCGGAAAAGCAAGAACAGCACGGCCGTAACATCGAGGTCGCCGTCGTTCTTGGCTTCGCGGCCGCCGAGTGAACGGCTACCTCCACCGGAGCTGCTTTCCTGGCCCCTTGCAGATGCCTTCTACTCAAGCCCTGACCGGAGGACATTGTGAGAAGCCAGGCATTCACGTGGAAGCGACCGGCGGCGAGCCTGCTCAGAGCGCGCGAGAATCGCCCCCTCGAGCCCTGGAAAGACGTCTACCTCACCAACGGGACAGACGGCAACCCAGAAGCTGAGCCGACGTTGACATCATACGACGGTGCTGTGGAGGCAGCGTGGCAGCATACTGCATTCGCTGCCGTACGTCTAGGGGGATTTTTACACAGGGGCTCGTATATGGACAAAAGTATTTTCATATTATCGGAAGTTCAAAATAGGGGTTCGTTTATGGACAAAAAGTATTTTCATATAACCTACGGATCAACTAAGTGTTAAATAAGACCTATGACTATATGCTGAGCATAAGATTTCGCCGATTCGGCTTTGTCTGTCATTGATAACTAGTGGTGGACAATATTTGCAACATTTGTGTTAGACGTGTGCTTTTATCAACATTTGTGTTAATTAAAAGCATCCCCGCTGCGCTTGTGCCGCAGGCAGGCGCAACTTCATGAATGGGCTTGTCACTCTGCGTGTGTGTGTGTGCCCCGCGGGTTGATACCAACGGCTGCAGCGATAACGAAGCCTCGCAGCGTGCGGCTATCGGTTTCTTTTGCTCAGTTACATGACTCCCACATACACGCTGAGTGAAGCAACGCGTGAGCCGGTAAGCTTTCCCGCAGTGCCTGTCTGCCGTGGGGCGTATGACCCTAACGTCCTCCTCTAGCGAGCCGCTATCGCGCCAGGCGCTGTGCGATGGCGACCTTCTATAGAAGGCGGTAATTGGGAGGCTGATGGAGAAGTTCCCGACGTTCTGCGAAGTATAGCAGGACGCTGCCGCCTCTCGCGAGAAACTGACGATTCAGTGGAAATGGCCTTTCGGAGCAGTTTGGCTTCTGCATTTTGATGGAATCTTACAGCAGTTACGTACATAAGTGCAAGCGCAGCTCGTAGGACACCCCTGTCGCAAAACGCTGCCTCCCAGGTTCTTCAATGAATTTGCAGTGGCACGTAATCAACGGACCCATCGCTGGCTCCTTAGTGCCTGCGTTTAAGGGACGATGCAGTTGGAGTCGATGGCTGTAGGCAGACTTCGTGGATTTTTAAAAAGGAACGTCGAAACGTTTTTGTGAGATCAGGAGAATCGGCTAATGATGATAATGGTGTATGTAGTAGTAGTGTCGATAACGACGACGATGCTGATAATGATGCTGATGATTTCAAAAATCGGCCCATGCCGGCGGTGAGGACTCGATCAAGAATTGGGCGGTGTGAGCAAAGAGAATGTGAGGGGTATGGTATGGTAAAACTTTATTACGGTCCCTCGGAACGCGCGTCAGCACGCAGCGGGCCGCTCCCACGTCGGTACAGAAAGGCCGAGCCTCTCTGCTGCGTCGCGGGCCTGATGGACAGCCCATAGCTGTGCTTCAAGATCGGGGCTGCTTAGGGCAACCTCCCATTTGGTCCACGTGACATCGTCGCCGTCGTGTAACGCGGCATATAATTAAACTGACCGGAGGAAACCAACAAGTTTCGATCGTTTAATTCTTTCTCACAGAACGCACCGACCTAATAGGAAGGGGAAACCATTGCTACACGGAAAGTTTATTTTGATGAAACGAACCTACTTCACTTCGTGCCTATAAAAGCAATGGCTTCTGCAGTTTCGGAATTCATTTTGCGTCAACTTACCAGGGAGATTAAGCCCGAAATTTGGAGGCAAAAGGGACGAGAAAACGAAAAGTCATTGACCGGAACACGATCAATAAAACAATTATAAGAGGCCCAACGCACATTTTGGGACCTACGTGAAGCGAAGCATGTCTGAAGCCGGTGAATGAATGCTACAAAACTGTTCATCTTCTGCCATGCGTTTTGCAGCATATCGATTGCGTGCTTGTCCGGCAAATCACCAAGACGCGGAAACCCCCACGCCATGCTACACACGGGATCCACGCGACCTTGGATGGTTCGTGATGGGCCCAATATCGCTCGCTCCATGTCCGGGATCAGCCCAGCGTATACTATTGCATTCTCTGCAGTGCCGACCCTCCTTATTTGGAGAGAAACCGACCGAATAGACACGAACCTCAGAGAAAGAAGGCATAGAAAGCTTCGCTTTTATAAAGTTATTATGCGCTTGAAAGCGCATGTTTGTTGTAGTGAGGATATTTCCGGAGCGTTTGTGGTTTCACTGCGTGATTTCATAGAGAACCCAGCCGGCCATTGGCACTTCTCTAGTTGTACGCAGTACAGATGGGACTGCACGCAAGGCGATTCATTGTGTCAGCAGCCGTGACGTGAGCGCTGTTGCGTGTGTGAGCTATTGGCAAGACCGCGGGAGGGTTCGCCTACAAAGCTTCGCTTTAAATTAGGCAGATCCGAATGAGTCTGAGAATTATGAATGCCATGCGAAGCACTTTAGGTCTATAACTGGCGATTCAGCACATAGTTTGGGGTTCTGCAGTGCGTTGCCAGATGCACCAGCGCGTTTCTGTAAGGCGAGCAGTTGTGTGTGCGAGGAGAGCGTGTGTATGACGGCAGCAACAAGATGACGACAGCGGCGGCGACAATGGTGTCACGGCGAAGGCATAACGGTTAAAGATAACGCTCTCAATGATATATATATTGCGAGGGAACGTTACAATCTGTTCCGTTATGACCTGTTCCGTTATTCCAAGGTGGTACAAAGTCGCATAACTGCTACGGGGGAAGGATTGGGAAATGTGGGCCATTCCGGAAGGCTGTGCGGTCTAACATACCGTATAAAAGCACTGAATGAAACCGAATTCCGGGGTTTTACGTGCCAAAACCACGATTTAATTACGAGGCACGCCGTAGTGGAGGACTCCGGATTAATTTCGATCACCAGGGGATCTTTAACGCGCCCCCAATGCACGGTACACGGGCGACGAAGGAAATTCCTGATTAGCAAAACCTAGATCAATCAAGTCGTCTAAATATGCTCGTGAGGCGCTTAAAAACAAGATGGAAAGACATCACGCTTGACTGTGAGATGGTGGTATTGACAGATTTTTTTTGCCCCTTAATCCTTTCATTCTGTGTCTTTCTTCTTTTCAGAGTTCGTTTTTGTTCCAACATGCGGGCTTCCACACAAAGTATAGAACCCACCACGGTGGCCCAGTGGCTACGCCGTTTCGCTGCTACGCCCGAAAACACGGGTTCGATTCCCAGCGCGGCGGCCAGGAGACAGAGGGAGACATCTATTGTATAAAAAAAAAAGCTGACAGGTCGGCCTGAATCAAAGTTCAGACCCGTTATCCGGCGTTGGGGAATGGGACTAAAAGAGAAATGCTGACGATAAGGGCGAAAGGGGCCGTGAATGAACTTAAACAGCAAAGACCCATCAAAGTCTCCAATCCAGATCATCATCTTCCAAGAATTTGATGAGAGACTTTACATCATCACGCCGACAACAAGGGTGCAGCCAAGGTCACAATAGAGCATTTTCATCCAAAGGTTGATTGACGAACATTCACAAGGGTTTGCTTTTCCACAGCACATCACCGGCACAAGGCGTGTTTTGTAGTGATCGCACTCCTCACAGTTCGGACGGTCTGCACGGCCGATAAGGTGCAGGCAGCGCCCAGCGAACGCCACACCTGTAGTCGTAGCCTGTGCAGCAAGCCTGCGTGTGTTCCTTTAAGGGTGGGCGGCAACTGCATTTGTATGTCTGGATCGAGTCCGTGAAGACCGCAATGGCAGTGGCTCTGCGGAGCACAATACGTCCAAGTACTTTCATCCAGACCACTGCTGCCTCTTTCTCGAGTTATTCTTTGTCTTCATTACCGAGCTAATTCTCTGCGATTCTCCAGTGCATCGTCTTGAAAATTTAACAAGATCGTTTATATATTCGCTGGAAAAAAAAAACTCCGAAATACTGCGGGAATTTTGCTGGCACTCTCAATAATATAAGCCCCTGAAAACTGGGTCACGACACCAACGCTGCATTGCTTCAATTACGAGCTCCCATTTTCTTGATCAAGAAATGAATCAGTGGTATATTCATCTTAGCAGACCTAGCTATAGGCTAATGCAACTTCTATTTCATGCAAACGTGAGTTTCATAATAATAATAATAAATATATGCAAAAAACGTGCTTCCAAATGCTACAATTAACTGACAGGGATTGGCTCAGTACCGCAACTACACTGCCTAAATGTCGACGGAATTCTATTTCATTAAACGCGTGCCGTATAATCTTCAGCGCAAATTAAGGCAACGCCGTTCTTGTACCCTTTCTTCACTTCCAAGAGCCTTGCAACTTCAATCCGGTGCATGTTTTAGCAAAGCGGAAATGGTCTTCGCGTGAAGCACCAAAGAACGGTTTTTGGTTCGAGGAAGCAATTGTTTTTAAGATGGAGCACTTTGTTTTTAAGATTCTCAGGAAGTGTTAGTTTCCTGAATGTGCACACACGCGCAGATAGAGAGAGGGAAAGGATGCGACTAACTGGAGCTCCAGAGGTTGGCCTATAGCTATACGCCTGGCACGCTGCACCACGTGATCATGGTGGACGAAGGAAAACGAGAAAATACAAACAGTCAAGAAGGCAAGAAAGATAAAGAATAAAAGAAAAAAAATAACAACGACCAAGCGAAAAAAAAAAAACGCGGCACAAACAAATGACGCTCGCAGAACAAACGCAGATAAGTACTACATAGCATGGTTCAGGCTTCAGGCTTATGTCACGGAACAATAACGTATAAACGCTGCGTTGTGCAGAATGCGATGCAAATGTGACCGAAAACGCCTATTGGACGGGAAGCACCGCGGTTAACCCCATTAACAGTATAAAATAATGTGTGCGTGTGCGTGTGTGTGCGTGTGCGTGTGCGTGTGTGTGCGTGTGCGTGTGCGTGTGCGTGTGCGTGTGCGTGTGCGTGTGCGTGTGCGTGTGTGTGTGTGTGTGTGTGTGTGTGTGTGTGTGTGTGTGTGTGTGTGTGTGTGTGTGTGTGTGGTTCATGTCAGTAACGAGAGAGTCTTGCGCGCGGGATGACTATAGATTGTGTCGCCACTCGCGCGTCATTAAAGATCACCCGCGCATTAGCTTGGCGCCCTGAGATGTCAGGCGAAAGCTGCTCGCAGCGCAGCCAACTCAGTGGTCGTTGCAGAGTGGCTAACCTTCGCTTCTTAGTTCCGGAAGTCTATATATGCCATTGGCAGATGACCCAGCTGTGACTAAGCCACAAGTGTAAATGTGGCAATGGGCGCTATAGCGATTCAAAATACTCTCAAACCGAAGCACTCTAAGAGCAGGTACCGGGCTGCTAATTCCCCTCTTGATTCCAGGCGCCATCGTGGTAATCTCCTAGGTAGCGCACCCAAGGGGCAGCGAAGAGACCAAACATCTCTGGTTGTAGCGAGGTGGAAGCGTCACGCGTATACCTCGAAAGCACAACCCCCTGTAAGTGGATGATATCTTTCTCTGACAACAACGGTCGCTCCTGCGCCTCATGCATGCTTTGCGCAGAAAGTCTATGCAGGGTTCGACCGTAGAGCGACGTTGCGCTTCTCCAATGAATGAATTCTTCGATATCCTAATGCGACATGAGTTGAAAGAAACTAATTCGTAATGATGGAAAAATATTATGTATGGCCTTCCCATTTCCATAAAGAAACTCAGAAGCCGCCTCCATAGCGCGGTCAAGGCCATCATGGCCCGCCCCCACATGCATGGTTGGGCGTCACAATTCACCAGCTCAACCATGGGCCATTGTGCAAGATAACTTGCCATGTAATTTGTGTATACTAGCACGTTACACCAAAACGCTCAGCTAAAAGTTGTTGTAGTTCAACTGAACGGCTTCTCGCAATTACATAAGCCCCTCCGGCGTCGCACTGACGCCTACTAAGCGGCGCAGCAATTAGTCAGGTATGTAACAGGCAACAAAACACACTTGCACCCGTTATCTGTGCATGAGGCGTTCCTTTCTTCTTTTTATGCATCCGCCTAAGAGGAACCAGCTTCGTTGCTTCGCGAAGCTGCTTTCTCCCGTCTAAGCAACCACTTCCAAAGTTCAGGCTAGCTAGCCTCACCGTATAGTTGCAGTTTGGCACTGCGGTGTTCTGCATACGCCTTGACCGACTCGTCAGTAGTGGTCTAAGCGCAATCACTCCGGCGCACCGAACAGCTCGATCAAGCCACCACCCGTTCACCACTGTAGCGGTCCTGTGCCGAGCAAGAGCTGCTCTTCTCGTTTTGACGACGGCAGCCGCTCCCGCGCCTCAGCCGCCGACCCATCTTCTGCCGGCGGAAGCCATTCGTCTGGCCGCCAGCGAAGGGACAAAGGTCGAGGAAGGCGACAGCCAGCGCCGTGCCGTACGCGACGAAACGCGTCCCCAGTGCCTTCGTGCCGCCAAGTGCTCGCCGCGAAACAACAGCCCCGTTGCACGTCGCCTCCTCACCACACACCCCCTGCTCCCAGCTGCCCCGGGCGACGGAAGAACGCTTCTCCGCTGCTCGACGGCCGCTACAGTTGCGTGCACCGCCGACGAGGCTGGCCGCGTGAAAAGACGTCCATCGCCCCCTTCTCGGCACCATGCAACAGGCGCGGGGCCTTGCTGATAAAGGAGTATATCTCGCAGAGTGTAGGCTATGGTTGGGTTCCTAACACACAAACCCTGAGATGAGAAGCGTCGGTTTATCCTGCCTATTTCGTATATTAAATTATTCTTTGTTTGATGGCGCACGGGTGTTTATGTTTATGTTCTCGGCTCTTCCTTTTCTCTCTCAGAATTTTTTTCCTCGCAGTGCAGCGTTCTCTGGGACATACCGTACCGTGCCGCATTGTTGAAACCTTTGATCTCCGGGCCCATGTTTCACTGCTCGTTCGAGCGATGCGAAAATTGCGACCGAAATTGACGCTCACCGACACAGTTGCACGGCTTGCGAGTCTCTTTTAGAACTCGTCGCGGCTGCCTGTGGCTTGAACGATCGGCTGCACCGAACTGGCGCGACCGAGTGCGGTCGCGCGGGGACCGATGGCTGCCGATGCTGCTGAGATGCCCGCTGAACAGGCGCACGAAAGCGGCGGAAGCGGGCGGCTCTTCTCTCCTCTCGACACCGAGCGGGGGAGGACGGCCGCCGGCGAACGGACGATGGAGGGGAGCTCTCTCTTCTAATCGCGTTCCTGGAACCGCAGTCCTCACAACACTACCGCCACGCCCTCGCACGGCGAACTGTAGCTCTGGGCCGCTTTCTCCCTTCCCGGCTCGCCTCGGCTTCTACCCGGCGGCGGCGAGCGCCGCGGACAACACACAGGCCAGAGCGGGGCTCCCTTCAAGAGCCGCAGACGGGAGTCGGAAGCCATTGCGGCCGCAGCTACAACGGCACACGGATGGCTCCCTCGTCGTCCCCCCCTGCCGGCAAGGCGCTCCTCGCTTGCCCTCTACTGCTTGCCGTCCTGGCGGGCCTCGCCAGCTCGCAGCACCAGTACTACCACCAGCCCCAGGGCCAACCTTCGCCCCGGGGCTCGTGCTACGACCTGTACAACCGCGCCCAGCGCTGCATCCCCGAGTTCGTCAACGCAGCGTTCAACGTGCGCGTCGAGGCGACCAACACGTGCGGCCTGCGCGGTCCTACCAAGTACTGCCCGCAGACGGACGTGCAGGGCGCCACCAAGACCTGCGAGGTCTGCGACGCCTCCAAGCCGCACTTGGCGCACCCGGCCGACTACCTGACCGACTTCAACAACAACGACAACACGACCTGGTGGCAGAGCGAGACCATGCTCGAGGGCATCCAGTACCCGAACCAGGTCAACCTTACTCTGCACCTTGGTCAGTCCCCATTTTTCCCCTTTGAGTACGCCCTTTGGACGAATTCTCTACCGTTGAATGTTTTTCGCGCTCAGTCCACGCAAAAGATGGATTGCACTACGCATTTTGTGGTCAACCACATGTAACGGTACAATGCTCAGAAAGCCGTGTACATCTCATTTAAAAAAAAAAAAATGTTACTACTTAATCCGCATCAGATGACACCAGCTAAACAACGTACGTCAAGCCGTTGACAACGATGTCATTTGGGGCAACTTCAAGTTCATCATGTATAAAATTAAAACATGTGTACTTCTGAACTACAGCGTTAAATTACGCGCGTTGCTGATGTGCGCGCTGGGAACATAACGGCACGCCGTGACGGAAGTGCGATTTCTAGCGGTCTAGCTGTGTCCTCCGCCGCAGTGACTTCAAATGCGTGATTGTGGTTTGCATGGCGAGCATGAATGTGGTTGCTACACCTTGTTGGCAACACAGTCACCAAAGTGTTGCAACCGTATTCATGCTTTTGCTCGCCTAAATGTATAAAAAAGAAAAGCAAAGAAAAACCGCGACAAGTGACATTCCTGAAAACGCGAGACGTCAGAATGTACGCGTGCTTCCTATGGTCTACGTTTATGTACACATTCGGCTACATTTTTCAAGATGAACGGTAGCTCCTCTTTCGCGGTGTACACTTTGTTGTCGCTCTTTAATCTTCCGGGTTAGCGCTTTCTTTGCTACATTTTCACCACATTTGTGCATACTAATTTTATATATAGATCCCTATAAACTCTACAGCCCGCCGTTCCCCGACTCAATTAGTGTTAATAGTTCAACATTGCCGCCTTGCCAAGTGTGCTTGTGCCGCAGTCATCTCACGTGGGCGGGGCTGCTTAAACCAGCATGGACGACGCACGCGCATTGCAGGTCGACCCAGACAAGCAGCGGTTCCGCAGTCTATTTTGCATACGTTCCAAGTGTTACCAGTTGAAATATTCCCGGCAGGTTTTATCTCGCAGATATCAAGATACGGTGGCCTACTCACGGATAAGGTCAATTGTCTCAGATAAGAGAACGTTACATGATGCATTGTAACGCGTGGCAGCACTGTCGCATTGTTGAGCGACACTGTTGTATAACTATCGCACGGCGAGTACTGTGAAAGCATTAATGAAAAAGGCTGCGTGGAAGAGTCCTTTAACATTTGTTTACTAAGAGAAAGCTCGTTCACCTTCTGTCTTGTTTTTTTTTTTCTCTCTTTTTTTTTTGTCTTGTCTTGTATCTCCCTCTCTGACTTATAATCGACGTATTTGGGCTTGTCTTAAGGAGGGTTAATTGCAACGTCTTGCAGTCGTCGTTCATTGTGGTGCGCTATAAGTCCTGTGAGGGATAGACAATTAACGGATATACGCTGGCGGAAAAGAGAGCATCTGCACTGCGTTCCGTGTATGCGTATGTCTTACCCTTTGATGTATGCGGGCACATAGCTTGACCGTATCCGAATCGTTAAAGCGAATTTCTTTTTCTTGTTTTGTTGTTAAGTAGTACTCGGGTATACATCGTAAGGCACGAATAAAATTAAAAAAAAAACGGTAATGTAAAAGTGCACGTCCTCTAAACAAAGTTGAAGAAGGAGTATAATGTCAGGCCACAAGCGTATTTTGTAACGATCCATTTCATTCGCCATTCTTTTTCGCCCTTCGTCATCGGCTCGGACGCCACCGTGCGCGTCCCTGTTATCACCACGATCAGCCACTTCTCGCGACGCATGATAATTGAAAATGAAATGGGTCGTTACAAAATATTCAGTCGCCTGGATGATGATCGAGGGTCCGCAGGTGGCGGGCCGGCACGCAGTGCGAAGCCGGAATATTTATCTAAGGCGGTTGCTGGAATGCTCGCCATCGCTGTTTTGTCGTCGGAAAGTGTTGTCCCGCGATCTAGCCACCTTGCTACATTAATCGAAACCACTAGCGGTATAGCTTAAGAGTGCGTTCGTAATACGTGATTGGTGAGCGCGCCAGCCGCTCAGTATAACCCGCTTTCCCAGACATCAAATGGAGCAGAAGCGAATTCAGCCGTAAGTTCCTCGCTATAGCTTCGTTGTTAACGGCGCCAACGGACGAGTTTATAATGTGCGTAGACGGTGTCCGTCATGTGTGGACATTCGTTCAAGAACGTCGTGCTTGGACGAGAGGAAATGTGACGCGTGTCGGAACACGCCTCACGTAGAACATCTCCGTCAATACTTTCTGTGACAAATATCGAAGTATCTCCATTTGTCAGTTGCAAGCAACTCTGTTTGGAGTTGATATCACCGTGACAAAGAGTAGAGTTATTATCTTGTAAGTTTATACGATTCGCCGCTTGACTTGAAGCAAATATATTTTTTACGGTATTGTGCCAGAACGTGCCAAAACCATGATTTGATTATGAACGTCGTAGTGAGGGACTCCGGATTAATTCTCATCACCTGGGTTTCTTGCACCCCATGCACAGCGCGTTTTTGCATTTCGCCGCCCATCGAAATGCGGCCGCTGCGGCCGGAATTCGATCCTGCGCCCTCGTCCTTATAGTAGCGCGACGCCATAGCCAGTACGCCACCACGGCTTGTAGTGAAGGCCATGCTGACGCCACCTGCTTACTTCATAGATCATCCTACAGCAAAGTATACAGTTGCTTACGCAAGCTTTGACGGAAGCCACGAAAGAAATGATATTTCGGTTCCTTTCCGTTAGTTCGATGTCATAGTCTCGGGTCGACTACACACGTGTAATAAATTTTAGAGAAAAGGGTGAGTATGACGTGGTTCTTTGATTTTTTTTTTTACACAAGCACGTGCAAATTTACTCATGAACGTGTATGCACATAGCCTGTATATTCGCTGTTGGTTAACTTTTGAAGCAAGACCCATCGCCCATTTCCCGAAGGGCACCCCATGACCGCGATCAGTGCGCGCAAACTGAAGAAGGAAATGTAGCTGCAGCCCTATATTACGGTCCTGTAACCGCCTGGCCTCCAGGGGTTTACGAATAGTGAGAATCCCGAATCGAGTCGATTAATACTAATATTCGAGAAAACCATCCCCGGATATCGAATTAAATATCGATTATGTAATTCCTAGACACAGCGAAATATATATTTCGTGTGGAGTCTCTTTGGTAAAAGAGTCTTATTGGCGATTATTGACATGGCTCAATTACAGACATAATTAAATGCATCTAATGCCGTTCGCAAATGCACATGCTGTCAACTGAGGAGCTCCGTAAATGAAAAACAACTGCTTTCAGCTATGTAGTGCAACATGAAAACTACAGTAATGAAAAAAAAAAAAAGAAAAAAGGAAGAAATATTGAACAGCAGGCCACCAAACGCACGTATAGAGAGTTAGTCCAAGGAGGGAAGTGCGATACTGCAGCACCGCACATTGTTTTAAAGGGATGGAACCACGGTGCAAATGGCCAGATAATCAATTGCATGGTTTGCCTAAATCGAGACTGCAAATACGCGTACAAACTGACTAAAAGTGAGGCATTCATAATGAAAGACTGAAAGTTCTTGAGCAGAATTGTTACCTGCCCCGTGCATTCGCTCAGGAATGGCTGCCGCTGCTCAGCAATCGCAGTTATCTAGCACCAGAATCATTATCCTCTCTTTCATGGTTAATTCTCCTTTGAGACTCCACTAAGTTGTGTTATCCTTTAGGTATTTGAAAAATTAATAAATAAAGAAAAAGGAGCATTTGATAAATTTCAATAGTGAATTCTTGAATCGAATACGAATCGAATAGCGAAGACTATTCGATTCGTATTCGAATATTCGCGCGCACCCCTGCTAGCCTTCCTCGCACAGCATGGCCACGTGTCCGTGTAAACTGCCGGTGTAAACGCCTGAGGTCGTTGCTTGGCGGCAGACTGCTGCACACGCGCTGGCTGGCCCAGAAAGGCGCGTGTAACACTAGGCGAGCGCGGCGTCTCGCATTTAACAAGCGTCAGCATCTCTCTCAATGTTTCGGAATCGTATCGCGCCTATCTCCATACGCTCCCAAGGTCTGCAGAGTCAAGTTAACCAGAGCGAACCGGCTCGAAGCGTTGGCCCCATCGCAGCCGCGCGCTGCTTTACCGATTCCTGGAGAATAACCAGCGCTTCGCTTGACGGAGCCAAAAAAAATTAAAAAAAAACTCGACAGCCTGCAGCTCTGGCTTCGGCTGTTATCTTCATCTAGAATTCCATTTACTGATTGGCCTGCGGCGAGGCAAAGGGCGAAATAATGAGTACGCAAACTACGGCGACGGTTGCCCATAGCCGTGACCGAGGCGCAGTGACCTTGACGAAGACTGAAGGAGGACAGGACCCGCTGCCCTAGCGCTGTGACGCTTTGCTGCTGAGTGCCAGGTCGCGAGTTCAGGTCTTACTTTTGAAGTATCGTTCTTCCTTAAAGAAAACTTCAAACAAACAAACAAACAAACAAACAAACAAACAAACAAAAGAGCATTTCCAAATGTTGCAGCCATGATTAAGGCGAAGACCACACACACAACGGCTGTGGCTTCTGCCGCCGGAAAGGAGGTCGTGGGTTGGATTCCCTGCCGCGGCGACCATGTTTCAATTGTTCTGAACATGAAAGCGCATATGTCTTGTTTCGGCAGACGCCGCCGTAGCTCAATTAATAGACCATCGCAAACGACATGCGTAGGTTGTGGCTTTGGGTGCCACCGTCAAAGTTTCCATTTTAATTTCCGTTCTCCTTTATTCGATTAAGAAGCTTATCGCAAATTTTACTCTCGTTCACAATTTATTTCTGCCATATTTCAACGAAAGACAAGCACCCTATGCTTTCTTTGGCTTCATTGTTTTGTTGGCTTAATGTGTTACTAAACATTTATCCCCACGGTCTCGCCCAACGGTTTTCGACCGTTGGGACCATTCGACTGCCTAAATAATTCTACATTAATATGGGTTTAGCGGCCGGAAAATGGAACACTTCACGTTGCATTGTTCGGATAAGGAGTCGAGACGTTGATGGAGTTGTTATCATATACCCATATATCGTTCCCTCGCTGGCCTCCGAACCATATGGCGATTTCTTTCGTTGGCGATCACATCTGATTGCTATATCTGATTGATTTCTTTGTTCGCGTAGGAGTAAGCACGACTCGCGTGTATGATATCTTACCGTTTCCGTGCTGGTACTTCAGACGCTATGCTGTCATTCGTCCGCGACTATAAGCGTAACATTTGGCATATTTGACTGGAGCGCGAAAATGTTTCGAAATGTTATGGCAATGGGCGGGTTTCTTCAGAGCATGCTGCATATAGCCCCCCCCCCCCCCTCCCCCCATCGGCACACGTTATGCAAGTCGTCGTTAAACTTCGGTGTACAAACTTCGTGGCAAAAATTTCCCGCAATGTCAATTGTCTCCGAAATCTTACCACTATACGGTGAAAGTTGATCATATTTGGACCCCGCCTAGTAGAAGCAGCGCCGCGTACCCAATCGCGCATTTTGTTCCTCTTCTTTTTTGTTAAGATTTGCGCGAACTATAGTCATACGAAGCCTGGTGCGCTTGGAAACTGAAAGTTGGGAATTATAAATCTTATGGCAAGGGCACGAGGTTTTCATTGTTACAATTATACCTACATGGATTATTACATGGTGTCTACATGGAGTATACGGAACTGGCAGCTCTAATAAGTCGATGGCGTACGTGTGCAAGTGCGAGTTATACGACAGTCGTAGTGATAAATACATAACTCGTAGTTTAGATGACCTTTGCTGCTTGCTCCATTCGTGGGTGCTAGGCTATGGAAATGACACCGCGACATCCGCCGTGGTGTCTCAGTATAGCTATGACGTTCCGCTGCCGAGCACGAGGTCGCTGGTTCGACTCCATGCCGCAGTTGGATCAATGCAATAAATGCTCCTTTACTAGGTACACGGTAAAGAAACCGCTAGTGGTGAACATTATTCGGGTGCTTTTCACTGCGACGTTTCTCGTTGAGACAGTGTTGGTTTGGGACGTTATTAAACACCACGAATGTTGCGTTGTTACACCGCTTGTCCAGAGTGTACAAGATATGGATGTTTCGGAGGTCTCAACGACCTTCTGGCGAAAAACAAAGACAAGTACACGTTGCTAACGTGGTCAGTTCTTACGTCACAGTGTCATTTTATGTCGCTCTGTTTATCAGGAATTTGCTGCATTAGATGACTTGTTATTTTATCGGAAGATGTGAATTTTATTTAAATCTCAATCTGACATGCGCAAACCGTAGCGGCCGCGACAAGAAAACACGCGCCTATAGTGGTCATCGAATTGATCAGCGCGACCTTGCGTTTTAGAAGACCATATTGGTGGGTTGGTGTCTTCGGTGTCAATCTTGGCGCTCATTGCTTGCTACAAAAAATATCTGCAGCATAGTAGAGGACAGGGGTGATGCGGTGCACAGTTTCAAGGTTAGCACCGGCGTAACCGAGGCTATAAGGACGAGAAGTAGACAGGACAAACAGGGTTGTTCTGCCTACTCGTTTATCGATCTGCCTGCTTCTCGAATTTTTGTCTGGTCAACATCATCATTGTGAGTATTTTGAGATGTTGGCACTTTGGTCGAGGGTGCGGCTACTCCTGTTGTTGGTTTTGCACAGATAACATACGCACGCCATTAGCAAAAAAAGGAGGAGGGGGGGGGGAGAAGAGAATGGACAGAAATGGCGATAAAATGTAAAACAGAGAGCTAGCAATACATTGTCTGTCTTCATCTCGCTAGTCTTACCGTTTAACGTTCATTTGCACTTCGGCGTGCGTAGATGGCCACTCTCGGCTTTCCAACTAATGGACTGTGTCTCTCGCAAACCTATTGAAACAGGGCACACTATACTGATGTTCTTGTAGAAGTATTCATACACTGTGAAACGCTTTCTTCATGAAAGCATTCAAAGTGGTACGTCTCAGCGCGCGAATCAATTTCTAGCGATTCCCGCATATGTAATCAGCACAGTGTTGACCGGGTGGCTAGCGCGGGAAAACTTTGTCGGACCGAGCAAACGATTGAGAGTGTTTCGCGAGCGAGAGCGACGTGCATCGCTCGAACTTGACGTTCGCAGCATGCAGTGCCGGGGCTGAGGTATCTTTTTGCGGACTCGATGCGAAGAGCGACTGTCGTACCTGCGAATGAGCTCGCAAATAATTTTCAGCGTGGATAGCGTGCATTTCATTAGTTTCTGAGCGTTAAAAAATTATTTCAGAAATCCACATGGTAAGAATAAGCCGCGCGGCCGTAGGCACCTTTCAAACGCGCTCGTAGCTCGTCATCGCCTTGCGGCCTGCAACGTTGCAGGCGTCACTTGCGAGTCGTGCCGTCGCTCGAGAGAGAGAGGAGCATGACAGCGGACAGGAAGAATCGATTCACACGTAGCGTTTACAGCTCCCCTTATCAACAGCGGCTACTGTTCAAGAGGAGCTCGTTAAAGTTCCGACACGTGAGGTTTCGGTGAGACAATCGTTCCGGCTTCGGTGCGCTATTGGGGACGATTCAAAGGACAAAAGGCGGCGGCGCGATAAGCCGGCAGCTATAAGCGGAAAGCGAAAGTCGCCCAGTTCAGCGGTTCGTCGGTCAGAGAGGGAGAGAGGCGTAGTGAGCGAGGGAGGTCGCGGGCCGCTCCCTACGCTCGCGTGTATGTACACGCGGGCGACGAGCTCGCGCTGTTCGTGCATAGCGGGCGCCGATAACGAAGCCTACACAAACACTCGGGCCACGAAACTGACGCTAGACGAAGAGGGGGGGGGGGGGGGGAGAGGGGGGTGGTCCGGAACGCGCTCGAGGGCGAAAGATAAACACTGGGAGAGGGAGAAAAGGCGTGGATGGGGAGAGGTCAGCGCCGTCGGACGCCGTGACACACTGAGCTGCTGGGAACTAGGAGGGGTTGGAGGAAGAAAAAAAAAAAAAAAACGAAAAGAAAGAAAAAAAGAGCAAGCGTACAAGTTGAAGCAAACGAGAAAGCAGCCCAAAGCACATAAAAAGAGCAACGAACATGCTCGTAAACAGAAGTACCGACAAAGCCACGCCCAAAAAAGCGGGCGAGGACGGGGGAGGGAGTGTGGGGGTTCCAAAGTCGAACTTTCACCGTCAGACGCGGGGGCGACGCCGTGAGAGGCTCGGAAAACTTCCTCAGATGGGCAGAGAAAAAGTGCGCGCGGCGCCCGTGGCGCCAACCCTGCAGACGTTCGCCTATATTTAGATTGCCGGGCGGCGCGTTCGGCCAAGGCACGTCCGTCACTGCATGTTGGCCCCCCTGTGCATTTTTTTTTTTCGCCAGAGCGAGGAAGAGGGGCGTGGCGTGCAACTAGTTCTCGTCTTGCATCTGCTTCAGCGCGAGCGCTATCGTCGACCGCCACTTTTTGTCATTCGATACCGCTCACATCGTCAAGAAATTGTTCTTCACATACTAATCGCTCCTAGAAACTGAATGCGCGGGTTGTTTATCAAGCTCGTTTACGGTTAGAACGGGCATGTTCTAACTGAACGATTGAAGTCAGCCGCTGCTCAAAGCAGAAAACAATTAGGGGGTTTTTGCGTGCCACAACCACATCTGATTATGAGGAATAATTTGGACCACCTGGAGTTCCTTAATGTGCACCTAAATCTAGGTGCACGGGTGTTTTCGCATCAAAGCGTAACCTTGTGCTAGAAACTATGCACTTATATCACCAGCAGTTTCGCGAAATACACCTACTCACTCAAAGTGTGCCTTAAAATGCATTGCCGCTACAATAGTTTTTCTGTAGTGCGTCTTTTTCCACGGTCATTCGCAAGCATATTTTTTTCGAACAGGAGTATACGTTTCGCTGCAAATTTTGAGCACGTGTTTCGTAAGTTTGTACAGGGCACAAGGTCGGCCACAGTCGGTGCCCTGTGCCGACTCCGGCCCACTCTTTCTTTGACTTAGCCATTCGGTGTATGCCACTGGGTCTGTGCTTATTCCGAGTCAATCCACCAGAATGTAAATGCGCCACTGTGACATGATAGGTACGGGATCCTTAAGGGGCAGTCATATTTGTGTCGAACTTCTCTGGGTGGCCACGTCTGTCATCACCATTGTTGCCTCGGCGAGCATCGTGTTCACTGCCTTCGTCCTCGCGACATTGCTCCGTATAGACGTCTCAAACTGCGCGTCTACCTGATTTGCATGGCGGAATCCGTGGTTTGTGAGCGGTGTAGTGCACAAGTATAAAAATTGCGTGAGATTAAAGTTGCCACTGTTGTGGGCGATAAAACATAAACATTGCATGTTGTAGATTATACTTGGAGAATGCCAGCAAACTTGGAAGTAGAAAAAATCGAGAAGACATAGACAAAGTGACAGGAAGGTGGCTGGACTAACAACTGAACTTCATACATCAAAACGACGTCCCCCAAGTCTGCACTGAACATGCGCAAGGCACAATATAACATAAATGCGGTCATCATCTTATCTATACACGTCTACACTGATCAAGAAATAAAAACTCTTTCTTGGTAAGGAACACAGATGGCGCGCTTACACACTTCTCGGGCCCTAGTTTATAGATTTGATAGGCTTCAATCAACTCTCTTTCCCGCTGAGTCTTAGCCTTCCCCAAGATTGAAACTTCACTGAAGATGGGATTACAACCGTACTCCTTACAATGTAGCGAAAGATTACCTCCTGTGCCTGTAGGTATCAGATTCGCATGCTCACGCATCCGATCATTCACACAGCGACCGGTTTGTCCTATGTAATCTCTACCACATTTCAAGGGAATACTGTACACTACACATGTGTCGCACGTGCGGTGCTTCGCGACATGCACGTGCTCTTTCGCGAACTGTGCTGCGAGACCTTCATGCACAGTTTTGAAAGCTTACAAGGCGCGGAACAAACCAATCTGACGTCGTTTCTTGCCGCAACCTTTTCCTTACCAAGAAAGAGTTTCTATTTCTTGATCAGTGTAGACGTGTATAGATAAGATGATGACCGTATTTATGTTATATTGTGCCTTGCGCATGTTCAGTACGGACTTGGGGGACGTCGTTTTCATGTATGAAGTTCAGTTGTTAGTCCAGCCACCTTCCTGTCACTTTGTCTATGTCTTCTTCTCGATTTTTTCTACTTCCAAGTTTGCTGGCATTCTCCAAGTATAACCATGTACCAACTAGCCCAACAAGCCACTCTCATGAACGCATGTTGTAGAACGCTCCACGTATTGAAAGTGAACGCAGCTGCTAACTACTAATCCACTGCCATTAGTTGTATAGTATTTATTTACCTGCTTAATAAAGCTTTTATTCACACACATTCCCGCATGTATGTTGAATTTGCATATTTTTTTCTTTTGTTTGTTTTCTAAGCTTGCTTGACTGCATAAAAAAGCATATGCACCATCTCACCGCAATGCCATGAGACACCATTCGATAATGTTTTTTTTTTTTTTTTTCTTGCAGCGAATAAATCGGGTCCGCGCGCAACTCAGACTGCTGCGGTTGGCGGTGCCTGTTTGCTTTCACTGCCTTAAGGCCGATTTGCGTTACTCCTAGCGCCGGCGATATTTTATATGCCACTTAAACTAGAAGGACGTGCATTCGGTGTCGACGACATGGCGCTCATCTCTACTCTCAGGTCTCTCTTCATTTCTTTTATCTTTTTTTTATCCTGAGGATCAGGAGCGACACTCGCATTGACAGTGATCGCTGGCCATGACGTCGCCTAGATAAGAGCGCAGCGGCGGTGAGCTACAACGCGTGAAGCCCGTGTCTCTCCCGTTTCGCATCCACGAAATGGACACTGCACAACCGAGAAGCACAACACATCCGCTTGCAAACTTCACTCGCGCTGCAGTGCCATAGCTCCAGCGAACCGGCTCATGTGCGTGGTATTTTGACGCAGAGAAGAATGCCAGTGAGCTCGTGTCGGTTCTTCCTAATCAAACATAAATCACGGCGCAATACCTGTATAAGTATGGTTGGCTCTTAGGCATCCCTAAAGCACACAGACCTGTTAATATGAGACCGCATAATATTCACCGGTTTTCTAGTTAAGGCGTACCACCCAAGTTGTTGCAAAACAACATAGGTGCTATATACGAGTTCGCTAACTCTTAGAGGGTATCCAAATAAGCGCTTGCACGTTAAGAAAAGAAAAGGCAGAGGAAACGCAAGTGCAAACACTTGTAGGTAGCGCAATGATAAGTAGCGCAGCATGCAGAAATGTTGTAATGTATCAGTACTTGGAGATCTCACTGTATCAGCGAAGAAGCCTTTCGTAATAAGACCGCGCACGCAAGGTCACATTGCTGGGCACTTGACCTGTGGTGCGTATCCGATGCCCCGTGCGTTTCTACAATCACTGCGTCCACTCTTGATTGGGGCCGCATGTTTCGTCAGATGGACGTTTACGAAGTCAAGGTGGCACCCTTTGATTGCTTGCCTAATTGCTTGTCCTGTCTCAGACGTGAACTTCCGGAATCAATTTGTTTCGCCAAATTTTTTTATACTTCAATTTGATTAGCTTCATGAGCCATAGCAGTTTTCATCGACGTAATTCTTCTGCTTCTGTAGTTTGCCCAGGAGTGATCGGGATATTGTAATATGAAAGAAAGAAAAAAGCCGATAGACGGCAAACATAGTTGACAACACTACCATATAGTAGTAAAGGTGTCGATAGATTTGCGTCCCAATCCATAACTAAACTAACTCGCACCCTGACATTGTTTTTTTTTTTTTCTTTTTCTTTTTGACCCTCCCTCAAGCATTTAGAGCCCATGCTTATACCCCTGTCACACGGGCACCCGCAAACTCCTTTGAACTCCGTCGTCTTTATCTCGAAGGACATGCGCTCGGTGTCACACGGTCTCCCTTTCGCCAAGGAAGTTTAATGGAGCTTTTCGCGAAGGGAGTTCGGCAATGACCATTACGGCTGGACTGAGTACTCTCATTCCCAGATAGCTACAGCTGCGAAGAAAACCACGTTAATAAAATCGTCGTAACTGGCTCACTTACAAATTTTAGCATTATTATTTGTTTTGCCTTAGGTTATACACCACGTAATTGGAGCTTTCAATTTGTTTTTAAGGACATGAGCGCCTGTACTCTCTACACCATGCTTCGCCATCCCGCATGGGAAAGTGTCGTTCCACCATTTCGTTTGTTTATCCGCGTGCGAGCCCCACGTGTCGTACGGCAAAACTCTCCAGGCGAGAAACACCGCAATCAGCGATCCCGGCGCCTATACTTTAAGTGGAAACCGCATGCACGCGATCTTGCGCGCGACAGCGACAAGCGACGCGGTGGAGATGACTGTCGCGTTCGCTCGTCGCCTACGAGTCGTACCGCATGTGAGCGACGAGACGAGCGACGACTTTGAGCGACGTCTCCCCGGTATTGCCGGTATGAGGGCAGCAAATACTCGCCGAAACTGGCGTGACGCGTGCTTTATTAATTTAAGTTGATGTGTTTTAGTGCAAAGAGCAGCATAAATATTTCTAAAGGTGTTGCACTGCGTTGTAAACCCTGCACGTAGCAAAATCTAGTCGTTTGCTCTTTCCGTACGATAATCGTTAGTACTTGACTGATGTATATCCTGTTCCGGCTTAACAGAAGCACATATTTTGCAATGCGCGAGAGAGTAATAATGCAAGTAATTATATATATATATATATATATATATATATATATATATATATATATATATATATTGTACTAATTAACATTTTTAATGAGAGTCAAGTGATCGATACAAATTTGAGACTTCCCTCGTCCGCAGAGTTCACGACCACTGGCAGAAGCTGACGCTGCTAATTCCTGCGAAGTACGGAATTCCGGCCAGTTTCACGGAGAAATACCGAAACTTATATGGAAAAAGCGCTGCTGTCACGTCCATGAGTGACTTGGTGGTTCCCGCCTCATCATCGGACGAACTTATAAAGCCAGGTAGATCGCGGCTTGATAAATATTCTAGCTTACGCTCGCGCGAAACTTTCGAGAACATGTAGCCCTTATAGATTCTATTTGTACTTCTCGGTTTCTATGGTTCCGAGTTCGAAAACCATGCTGGTGTAAGCCCTGCTGACATTTCACAAACGTCGAGTTTGGTGCTTCCTTTGACATCGATAATGTGTGGTGATGGCTCATGTTCTTTCACTGTCAATTTAATAAATTGAAATAATAAAAAAAAGGCTAAGAGAACATTTTCAAGGAATCCGACAGAAAATTTTCGCAAACATCAAGCTTTGCTGCGGTTTCTATTGTTTTATTTCGAGTTTCGTGCAAACGAAATCTCGGCGATATCTACCTCTTACGCTAGCTCTTCCGTTCCTCCAAGGCAAACGCTCCTGAAGAGTTTTTGCGAGCGTATGAATAAGGCTGAAGGCATTCATGTGATTATATATACTCCAACGTGTAGGATTACTCGTGTCGAGCGCCACACTTGTGGTAGCTGTCGTTGGCTCTGTGGGTGCCAAAGTTTCCTTGCGATAAGCGTATACGTCGTGGCATCTGATTCACATCTCATTCAATCCTGAGCTGTGGTCGTTACGCGGAGAAACGGTACGATTCGCCGCATTTTACTCGTGTCACGTGGGGCAATAGGTAAGGTTAGCAACCGCGCAACCGGTGGTAAATCTGCAGACTGGCATCTGCAGTGTTTCATTAAAGCCCAGCGTCTATATCTTTCCCTGTCCCATCAGTCCTGTTTTGGTGGAGTGATCTTGAAGCGCCCAGTTGGCATGCCGCTCGATGCGTCTATGCACACATGGAAAGGAGTCCGCCTTTGTGGGACAAAAAGTCAAGAATTAGGTCATACTTTTTGTTGGTTCTGGTTTGTCCTGTTGCGCCTTTATGACATGGAAGCAGCAGTGACCATTCATCTGTGCGTGAGGCATTGGACTTCCTCCGTACGCTGCTTGCGAATGAGTTCTGCTGCAGTCGCACGCTGTGAAATGTTTCTGTGGGACGCGTATTGCGGTAAGAGCATCGCAAGAAGGGGCGTGTCGAGTGTCCTCAAGCAGGCGCTCCCGGTTGTGACAGCACCTCGCAGTCGCGTCCCAGTGACTGACCGTTCACGCAATGGCACCGCGCGACCTGACCGTCACCCGCTTACAGTGTCGGTCACGTTTCTTCCCGCGATCGTGAACCCACAAGCGGCCGATAAATACATCGAGCATATAGAAGGCCTCGAGCAAGTGTCCCCCCTCCCATCACCCATGGAATAAACCGTCCCATCCACGCCTCACAAACGGGGCTATAGCTGGAGGGGTTCTTTCCGACGGATGAGGACGCGGGGAGGAAGGGGGCGGGATGCGACGGGCCTCCGCTTGGATGCTCGAAAGGCGCCCGGCCATGACTCCTTCGCCTGCTTTCGGGAGTGTGACGCGTTGCGCGTCAGCTGCCGCCGTGCCTGCTATCTGTAACGCGATAGCGCATCGGCGCCTTCCAGAGATGGAGTAACTGTAACTTCTCCCCAGCAATGCACAGGCTGTCTGATGTTTCCCATGGTGCGCGTATCTCCGCGGTCACCCCTCGCTTATCGTACACGGTTATACGCGCTCCTGCAGCCGGGAGAGGCGATCCCATTCGCTCGACACCCAGCGCGCCTTGTGTATAAGACGCGCGTATCTCGGCTGTGAAACGCTGGCGTAATCGGTTTTTATTACATCCTGGCAGCGCGAAGAACGGTTAATGGGAGAAGGAAATTCAAGATCACGGCAACGGGAGCCGCGAGGCGATTCGCAGTCGGCAAGGGACGTCGCTGTCGATCAGCGCGAATGAAATTAACTCCCTTCGTGAGCTTCCGACAACGAGTTGCACTCACACGAATGTTAGAGAGTGGTGGCTATAGTTTATTATTATTATTATTATTATTATTATTATTATTATTATTATTATTATTATTATTATTAGTAGTAGTAGTAGTAGTAGTAGTAGTAGTAGTAGTAGTAGTAGTAGTAGTAGTAGTAGTGGTGAACGACTCCATCTAGAGGAAGGCTCCGAATGAGCTTCGACTACCGGGGGCTCTTCAATGTGCAGCGCGGTATAAGCGACGCTTTTTGTATGCCGCCTCCATCGCAATGCGGCCGCCGCCGGGAATCGCCCCCGCGACCTCGTGCTCAGCACAGCGCGTCTTAAAGCCACTGGGCCACCACGGCTGATGCCCTATATATAGACTACTGTGTGGGGCTGTCCTAACCTCCATTCTGCTGAAATCAGAAGGAACACGGACGGTCCTTTGTCTCTCTTCAAATAGGGGACATCCAGCCTTATTGCTGTGTACGAGCGCTGAAGAAACTGTATGGACGTCCCAAAGCGATCGTTCTGAACGTTTTCTTTCTCTTCGGGCATGGAGACGCCCATTTAGACAAATGCGCCATAGGCACCTTGAAGTTTCCTTTCAAGGTACATCTTCCCGGTTCCAACAACCCGCTTCGGTACGTGGCTCAGTGGCTATGACGTTGCGTTGCTGAGCATGCGAGGTCGCGGGGGCGATTCCCGGTGGCAGCGACAGCATTCCGATGGGGGCGGAATGCAGAAATGTTCGTACCGTGCTTTTGGTACACGTTATAACGACCCGTATAGCGGTGGTTAAAATTAATCCGGAACCTTCCTGTATACGTTGGAATCCACTGTGCAGTTTCGAGACGTTGAAACCCACAATTTAAGTTTTAAGTTCAAACCAAGACACCTTATAGAAGCCAAGGTAGTCCACACGACCTTGTTCGAAAATCGGTCGTTTAATACCAAGATTTTTATTCTGATTAAGACATAATACCTGTATTAAGAGGGCAAGTGCCGGCGCTTACTCTGCTGGCTGCAGAATAAGCGTCGGACCTTGCCCACCTCACAGGCGCGCAAATCGACGTTCCTTTTCGTGTGTCTGCGACAGACGACGCCACCAGAACGATAGCTCTACTCACGCTACCAAAGCTTTTGACGTGCAACCACGCTTCGGACCAAGACAGTGCTCTCGTTGGGGCAGCGCGCACTGCGTTGAGATCTTGTGAGTGCGGAGCGCCGCGGTGTATCGAAGTATGAACGGCGAACGTGCGCGCCCGGATCGAACGTTTGGCGCGTTCCGACACCGCGGTCGGGGGGAAATTGAAATCTGCACGTTGTCCCGAGAACGGGGGCATCCTTTCGGTCCGCTCCTGCGCTGCAACGGAACTTTCACCTTGCCTATATAGTTCTAATTTCCCCGCCAGGGTTATAAACAGCGCGCCACACGCCTCTGCTCCAGGAAGCATTGAAGCATATACGGGCACGTTCGATTGCAATTTCCGTAGGCTAACAACGTTGACCTCGACCCTTTATCTCGATTAATTCAATTTCCCTGCTTCGTCCAAGCGATTCCCACGTGATCGTAAGAGCGGAGTAAATGAAATGAACTTTTTTTCGTGCTTTTTTTTTATGACAGCGTGTCATCCATCACGTCGGCCATTAAGTGAGCAACAACTCAAGGCAAACGGGCACGCAGTAAAGCTATACTAAACTTCGTAATCGCACCAACGAAGTCGCTCGTTGCTTTGTAATCTGCACCAGGCTTCATCACCCGGTATTCGAGGTGCGCTTGTTGCGGCCGACAGGTTGTAGAACGCTTTATTTAGCACATCGTTATCGTGCTACCGTTCTATAGCGCCTCTTCCTGATTACTGCAGCGCGATAAGATGGATCGCGCGCCAAGCTGGCAAATGGCAGGCGCCGTAAAGGTGCAGTTGTGCATAGCGACCTGGCTTGTGATAATGTCGCAGCCCGCCTTGATCGGATGCGAAAAGGGACGCTGCAGCTGCAGGCGGATGCAGTTGCGACGCTCGGGGGGGGGGCGAGCACCACGGGAGTGACGACTACGGCGCTGCTCCGGAGACGGAAACAGCGGAGCGCCACTTTAATTGGCTTAATGACGCGCGCGCACGACGGAATGGTGTCAAGGAAAGGCAGGCTTGCCAGCGTTGTGAAGCTGTTTTTGCTGGTGCTTGCGCCCGGCGAATGCGCCTACGGTGCGAACACTGCGGGAAGCACTTGGCTCAGCGCGAGGGTCGGCGCCCGAAGCTTCATTCAGAAGCGGCGGGCCGGTGACAAGACGCAACCGCTAAGCGGAAATTCATTTACTTCAACGGCCAATGGGCTGAGTTGAAATTGAATGATCACGGTTTAACGTCCCAAAGCACGTACACCAGGGCGTAAAAAAAAACTATGACCTTGCCTTGCTGATAGTCTTGATCTCGTATACTATTGTGTGTTCTTGGGGGTTGGATGTTATCATTGGGTGCGGCAACATCCTCACTTTGTTTATTATTTATTTATTTATTTATTTATTTATTTATTTATTTATTTATTTATTTATTTATTACACTGGGTATATCACTTGTAGAAAAGAAGCTGTAACAAAATCATGTCAAAGTTTCTCTCTCTGCATAGTGAGCATTTTACTACGATTATTATTATTATTATTATTATTATTGTTGTTGTTGTTGTTGTTGTTGTTGTTGTTGTTGTTGTTGTTGTTGTTGTTGTTGTTGTTGTTGTTGTTGTTGTTGTTGTTGTTGTTAAATAAATGGAAGGCACAAGGGACAATTATAATGAGAGCTACATTTACCGTCAAAGATAGGATATACGCACGTTCCTATACGCCTTGCAAACCTTAGCTTCAATGGCATGCACGTCGTAGACCAAAGCTGTATCCGCAGGCAAGAGAGGCAACAGTGTTGGCACGGTAGCTTGGGCGTCGGATAACAGAAATTGGACAGCCGTTTGATATGCTGCACAGCTTCGACGTGTTATTGTATACCCGGCTGCTCCGATGTATTTATCGATACGCGAGCATGAGGTTGGGTTCCTCTCGGCTGCAGTCTTGTATTAAATTGCAAACGTTGTAGCAGCCTCAAGGTCTTTTTTTTTCTTTTTTTATCTCGTTGGCCGGTGAGGTGACAGAGGCAAACTGACATAAAGCCGCGGAGAATTGGTCTGTCGCTCATGTATTGGGCAGTGAAGGCGATATTGTAATGTTATATTACGTTGTAATATCGCTTTGTGCTCAGTTCACTGCCAACAGAGTCGTTGCCCTATACGAACTGTGCGCATGAGTGTGCGTGTGTGTGGCAGTGTATGTGCACAACTCGTTTTGAAGATATGAGACAATGATGAGGGGGAGGAGAAGAAAAGGGACGGAAGAACAGGGAGGTTAGTAAGTGTAAATACCGACTCGCCTGCTTGTGCTGGTTAACGGGGTAAACGGAATAAAATGTGACAGAAGGACATAATGAAGATATTAAACATGTATATATATATATATATATATATATATATACAGAAAACAATTGCAAACACCAAAGCAACGCAACGCTCTACAGACTTTCACAGTCAGCCACACCGTTCAAAAGTCCTTGCGTATTGGAGCAGCGCGTTTAAAGCCTTTTGCGTTGAACTCGGCCTGGTCCGTGGTCCTATAATGGTATCCTCCTTTCAAGACCAACCGTCCGGACTGTCAATCGCTGTCTAGAGCGCTTTTCTATCCAGTGAGCATGGGCTGTCAATAAGAATGCCCTAGCAAGAACAATTTGCTTTTTGTTTTTTTCTCATCCGGTTCTTCATTTTGGTGAATAACGAATCTTGTCACGAGACACAATGCAAAATAAGGCTGCTGACTGAGACATCGGTCTAGCGTTGCGTAGCGCCCACCGTGCACTTCAATCGCGCACTTGGTCTTGTGCGTCGAGTGCAGTTATACCGACAGTACTGTTTCTGGTGCTTCTTCGAGAGAAAGAAGTCGTAAGGGAAAGGCAGGGAGGTTAACCAGGCTGAGTCCGGTGGGCTACGCTGCACTGGGGAGAGGGGATTGAAAGATGGGAAGGAAGAGAGAAGTTCACACTTTGCAGTGGTCACACACACAATCAAGGGTGCTTCTTCAACATGCTTTCTATATCACTTCGCTGCCGTTGGCTATCTTGGTCTAGAGCTTTTTTTTGACACGCACGAAGCCGCCTATTGTAGTTCATGATGCGCTTAGCGTCTACATATCCTTCCCTCTCTCGATTATTTAACCCCCCGTCCTCTTTCAGGGGCCAATTTCTCGCTCCGTGGAGAGCGCCGATGAATGACAGGAATAGGGCTTAAAAAGGTCACAGCTTTAGGCGCCATGAATCTGCCCCATCGCGGCCTGCTGTGCGAATATACGCGAGTGTTAAAGTTTTTCAGGACGTTTCCTCGGTACGTAAGCACGATGTCCTCTACACAGTGTTGTGTACATTATAGGCGCGAGCTCGAGAGCCAGGATCCTTGTAGCGAAGACGCTCGGGACGTTTCCTGGACCACGCCTCAACTTTCTACCTTACACTGTACAGTCGCCTTCAATATGAGCTGCAACACGGTGCCCGTGGTCCAAGGAGCTCCAATAGTTGACGGCGGCGCCGAATTACGAAAAAATTCCTTTAATGCCAGTAATGAGAAGGGTAATTACGGTAGTTGCGCAATTTTTCGTGTGTCAGCGCTGCCGTGCAGTCTTGGGTCCCCTTCGAACACTGCCACCGTGTTGCAGCTCATATTGAACACGGCTGCACGTCTTAATGAGCGTGTAATTCGGTGTCACATAAAACTGATACCTGCGTCACAAGCCACCTCATTATTCCTCCCTTGCAAAAATAATTATTCACACCAAATTTCAGCGCAACAGACAGTGAAATGCGGGCAACAGTAAATCGCAATGGTCAATAAAAACACAACAAAATTTGGCAACGACTTTTCTAAAGGCTACTTCCACCGTTCATGTTTGTTCTACTTCTAAGCGAGTATAAGCAGTCAATCAAGTCATTCCACAGAACGAGTGCTTAGAGTTGCTGTAGTTTCAAATGTCTCCCGCAGCATGCGTAAAAAAAAAAAAAGGGCACAAAGAACATCATTCTATAGGATATGTCGCCAGCTTTAACAGGGAGCTTTAGAAAATCGCGTACCCGAAGTTGGCGTACGCTAACCGCCCTCGTTATGTAGGAAAGAAACCAAGTCGAATTTGGGTTCTGCGCATGCGCAATGCCGTTGCTCCAGCCCTTTGGGTATACGCTAAAGCGCTTGGGTACGCTAATTCTAAAACCATCTATATGAGTAAGCAGCATGGCGCCGCTCGACGAAGCGTAGTCATGCAGCTCATGAGACGACCGCACGTTACTACATCGCCGTTTCCGTCTTTTTTCTTTGCTGCGCAAGGACAGTCGTGTGCCGACCTTGAGCCGTAATCTTCTGCGACCCCAGTGTCACAAGCGAGGACCGTCCTCGCCATTTAAAATAAAAACTTTCATATACCTCTTGGTTTCAAGCCACCGTTGCGCCAGTGAAGTCGTCACCGTGAGAACATGACTCGCGCTTTCGTCCCTTCTCTCTCTCTTTCGGTAGCTGAAAGCATATGAGGAAGCAGCGCTTAGTGGAATGCAGGACTCGCAGATCAAAATTGAGTACATTTAATACGACGCCCTCGAGCACTCTCTTCGGCACCATTTGTTGCTCTAGGATTCTTCAAAAATTTTTCGGTCTTTCTGTCACACCAGCGTACAACTGTTAAGGTGACATACTGTATGTGGCTTCGAGGAGACAATCAGGCTTCTCTTTGCGATTCGCTTCTTCCGCAGTGCCCATACACAAGAATTGACACTCACTTTAGCATACGCCGAAGAGGGTGAAGGCGAAAGCCTGCGCGCTCAAGAGACATTCATCAAATTATACTTGACATTCTTATCCGAATCCGTTTTTATTTCTTATTTGTTTTTCCCACCAAAGGTCGCGGGTTCGAGTGCATTAATTGACGCTACCTTAATTAACTGTACCTTAATTAACCTCGCCCTAATTAACACCAAAGGTCGTGGGTACGACTCCCACCAAAGGTCGAGGGCGTGACTCCCACAACAGGTCGTGAGTTCGAGTTCCCTAATTAACCCTATATTAATTATCTGCGCCTTAATTAACTTCGCCATAATGCCAAAGGTGTTGGGTTCGACTCCAACGTAAGCTCGAGGGTTCCACTCCCACCGAAGGTCGTGGGTTCGAGTGGTGGGAAAATGGTTAACCGTGAAGATGGTTAACCAGCAAAGCTGAAACGTGCGGCCCCGCTGTTTATCACTGGGTTAATCCCGAGGGTTCATTAGAGTATTTCTGAATTGTGAGGTTACACGAACGTTCGGCTTGCGTTCGATGTCTCGAGTTTGCTCGGCGGCGTGGTTAGCAGTATTCGCCCGCCCCATTGCCGCTTGCGATTCTTCGAAATTGAATTGCTTCAAACTTAAATCCGTCCGTTACGGTAAGGCAATGAATGGCTCATACTCCCGGAAACGCGGCCTCCCCATTACGACGACAGAAGTCCTCCGCCGGAATCATGAGCCGCAACGCAGCCAACTGTGGAAGCAGACGACGAACGCGGGAGCAACGGCACGAGCGCGTTCGCGCGGTTGCGCCGAGGGGCGCCAACGTGCCAGCTGCGGAAGACGACGACGCCGCTCGAGCCATTGCTGATGATGACAGTTTCTACGAACAAACAGGGACGCACAGACAAGCTTGTAAAAGTGTTTTTCCAAGCGTGAAAGAGGCCTGCGAATACACGCAAAGTGCCTCGAGTGGCCAGTCGCGCGACAGTGTTTCTTTCCCGCTCGGAAAAACACGTTTTATTGCACTAGCTAAACTGCCGAAGTGAACAAAGTGAACGAAATCACCTTCCATATAGGCGTGTGCGTGAGGGATAGCAGTCAGCCCGGATAGCTCAGTCGGTAGAGCGTTAGGCTTTTAACCTAACGGTCCAGGGTTCGAGCCCCTGTTCGGGCGGCGTTTTTTTACATTCAATTTTCTTTTCTTTTTTTCAGGAAGTCGACATATGTATATAACATGATTCGATACGAGTCTTACAAAGTACGTTAACAGTGCAGTGTTTCGAGCTAGTTTCTCAGAGTGGCGATGTTGCGCTATGTGCGCGGGTCACTAATGAGAGCGCCGGGCGCTGCAATCGTTAATAAAAAAATGAGAAACGACCATAATCCTTCGCTTAGTTGTTTGCTAGTGGCACTCGCACCTCGGCGTTGGTGTACCCTGGTGTAGGACGGGAAGCCGAACCCGGAGGAGCGAGCGAACGGAACGGGCGGGAAACCGCCACGCACAGAGGAGCGGGCGGGGGAGCGAAGGATGGCGCGACGCATAGCCCCCTAGCGGACGGCGTACGAAGTGCACGTTACGCGCCCCTCCGCCGCTGACGTGAGAGCAAGTAACGAGTGCCGGCGCGTGCGAGCGAGCAACGGAGCAGGTGCGCGCCGGGAGAGGAGAGGCGAGAGAGGAGGGAGTGACGTCACCCCTTCACTGTGTTAGGATAGGCGTTCACTCTGTGTCAGGTGGTGTGTAGCTCTAATTAGCTTGTTTTTATTTTTTAATTAGTAATGAGCGGGTACTTGAGTGTGACATCACTGATGACGTCACTTCTGGTGTTGCAGTTTCACGGGAACCTGTACTGGTGCGGCGGGTATCTAAAGTGTACGATTGTGTGTTTTGGTGTATGGCAATTAGACTTTCCTTGAATTGCTTCTAATTATTCCTGACACCTAATTAGCTCTTTACTGTACTAAACCTGTGCTCTGGTGTCGTTTCTATCATCAACCTTAAGTAGAACCATCGATATCTATCTGTTTTTATTTTTCTATGATTTAATTTTAATTTCGTCCCACCTCTGCGACAAACCGGAAGTCGGTCCCTAACCAGAAGTTGCCGCACAATAAACAAGACTGTCACTCGGTGCTCGTGGCACTAAAAATTCTGTGGTTTTACGTGCCAAAACTACGATCTGAATATGAGACACACTGTAATTCGGGACTCTGGAATAATTTTGACTATATGCACCTGGGGTTCTCAAACGCGCATCCGATGCACTACGGTGCACGGGCGTTTTTGCATTTAGCCTCCATCGAAATGCGGCCGGGAATCGATCCCGCGACATAGCGCTAGGCACGAATATAGTGAACTAAGTGTTCTAGTTCACTATAGGCACGAAGGGCACGAAGCGCATCCGAATGTTGATGATGATGATGGTGACCATTTCCATACTATGGCGCATACCCACAACACGATATCGGCCAAGAAGCGGGCGGTACATTTAAAATAAATAAGAAGATACGAGGAAATATAAGACGACATAGGGCTCATCACATTATCACAGCCATCGACCCCGAGTTGGGGGAACGCGATGTTGACGACAAACGTCTGCGTCGTCTAGCTCTCCAGGAACCCGACAACGGTAGTGCACGCCTCGGCAACGCTAGCGCCAACTTCCCCAGTGCTATGGCCAGGTTTCAACGCGAGTTTCTCAACCGGAACTTCGGAGCTAGCTGCAGTGCGTGTGACCGGTTGTGGTTCGAGCACAACGAGGTACTGGTCAGTGCAATTCGTGCAATTCGTTCGGTCAGTGCAATTCGTTCGCTTACCCCCATCTACTCGACAGGGGAGGGCTACTGATCTTTTGTTTTTTTAAAATCGGTCCTTCAATTGCATTTCATTGAGCGCTACTTCGCATTACAGATGGGATCATGACGTGCTACTAAGCGTAAATATACTCGTATAGTTACTGTATAGGCTCCCGTGGGGAGCTCTCTGCCCGAGCATAGTACTATACAGGAACACTAAGTGTAAACAGTGTTCGGCGACACGATGGGGTCTGAAGCGACTACACCGAGTTTACTGGCCAGCGCGTCAGTATAAGTTTGTGATACCTCGTGATCGCGCCCTGAGAGTGCCGTGGTCACACTTTTTGATTGTGAGAATCTACGCTGCTCTTGGCGCTCGTAATAAAGTGGGTGCACTAAATGGTAATATAATTACATTTCCGTGCACACGGCCCAGTTGAAACTTCGCACCATAATTACTGGGTTGACGGCGTTCTATTAAAGCGAAAATGTCCGGCCAGAAAATTTAACGTTAGTATACTTCTGTACGCTTTTTTCTACCCAACATTTCTCCCTGTTTCTCTCTAGTTTCCGTCGTCCTTTACTGAAGAGTGATCGCTGAGGTTCCGGTAATCAATTTCAACAAGACTGTGCGTCCCTGACTTAAAAGTGTACAGCTCACTTTTCGCATGATAGCAGCTATACCGTGAGTCTGTCCGGTTGTTACTGCTTCTGTAACCCGTCTTGTTCAGCGAGGCCTTATTATAAAGGCTGCTGTCTTGCATAAAGTATTGCAGAGCTTTTGAGAGACATGTTCGAGATTAATCGCACTGCATGCCTGTTGACGAAATACATACTGGCCGCAAGAAGGAAGGCACACAGAAAAAAAACGAAGGACACATCGACGACGACACACGCGGCCGATAATTTCGGAGGCTGGGGCCCAAGGAATTCGTTATAAAGGCGTTCGACTGCATTGTTAATTTAAAGAGGCTGAACTCAGATGCAATGGACAGTGCTTATTTGTAATTTCGAAACATAACATTGCGGTAGACATTTTTTTCTTTCACTGCAACGTTAAAAAAGGTAAAGAGAACCGAGGAGCCCGGATAGCTCAGTCGGTAGAGCGTTAGGCTTTTAACCTAACGGTCCAGGGTTCGAGCCCCTGTTCGGGCGGCAGCTCTTTTTTTTCTTTTTTTCTTCTTCTGGTTGCGTGTGTAGGCATAACGTGCTTGACTGGACGTGCTGAACGCGCCCTTCACCGTGCTTTAAACCTTTTTTGCCAAACTGAGCACTCAAGTGTGTCGTGCATTAGTTGCCAGCTTTGTGGCATACCAGACACGATATTGCATTGCTGTATAGGCAGGGATATGTGAGTAATCTTATTTATTTCGGTTCTTTTCAAAGAGAGAGAGAGAGAGAGAGAGAGAATTTTTAATGGCAGAAAGGTAGAGAGGTAGCCTGAGTAAAGTGCCTCTAGCCAACTACTCCATGCTGGGAAAGGGGCTTGGGGGTATAACAGGGATAGGATCTGAAGAGGACGGAGGGTGGTGGTATGGTGAAGATGATGATGAGGCCTGCACAGCATACTGTTTCTGTGCAACGCGTACGTACACACTTCACAGCACAACGCAGCCATCTTCGCGGACAGAGGTAGAGCGTACTGCAGTGTAGCTAAGAGATTGTCGATAGCTTTTATAATGTTTGCCGCTGTTACCGCCACTAGCGTATTTAAACCAGACAGTAGCACTTGCAAGGCGTCGATTATTTGTCGCAGCATGGCTGTGATGACAGAGCCCGACGGTAATTCTTTAGTGCACTGTCCTTGCTCGCGCTGACAATCTAAGGCCCGTGTGCGCGGCGGCAAGCATGGCCATACATTCGATTCCGGGCTTGCACGGCTCGCTTGAAGCAATGGTTCGGAGGGAGAGAACTATCGATCGATGCCGATTCAACAACCTTCTGCTGGACCTGCGGAATTGGAGCCAGGAAGCTCTCGTTTGGACCTACAGCTTGTCCACGTCGACGACGTGGTCGTCTCCTGCGGTGTTAAGGCTGGAGTACTGTACGCACTCAGATTTATAGCGTCCTCGATCACCCGCGCCGGTGCGCACCGACCATCCTCGATCACCAGAAGCGTACCCTGTTGGGGCGGTTTTCCGTTGCCCCGTCTCGCACCGAGAAAATCGGGGGTGCGCCGGAGTGCAATCCCAGCAAGCACTGCGGGACCGCGCACGCTCTGGCTCCATAGCTGCGGTTGCACGGAGTTAACTATAGTCGAGATGTCGGCAATGGGAAAGGGAGCGCTGCTAGTTGCCGCAATCGATGAGCTTTTTTTCAAGTTCGTCTGACAGCGAAGACGACATGCTGATCGACCTCGTCCAAAAACAATGTGGTGAAAAGCGGCCGAAAGTGGACAGGTTCGTTGAACGGGTCGTCAGGCACCTCGACGACACCGGAGTAAGGAGATTATTTGGCTCCCCATCTTTGTGCTACTAGAACTTGCTGGGAGAGGGCCGCGGAAGCACACCGCGCTGTGTTGCTGACAATACGCTCGACTGCCTGCGCGTGCGTTGCTCAAAACGAATACTTACTCGCCATAAAATCGTTCATTTCATCCACCGACATCGCCACATGATGTCTCTTGCCATTAATTAAAAAAATCCATTGGTGTGTGCTTGCAACCAGGTATGTCGGAGCACGCAGTTTGACAAGGTTCGAGTGCTTGCCGGGGATGCTCTGCACCTGCAAACAATAAAATGTGCGCGCGCGCGTTTTGGGCACGTTTTGCGCGCCAGGGGCAAAGTGGCGCTGCATGCAAGCATCTGCACGGGGTGCAGTTTTGTCGTCGATGTTGACCCTCCGCAGTGCGCCACCACCGCGGTGCACAGCGCACCATTCTGGTTTCGGGCGGGGCAACCCCGGGGCAAGGTGATCGATGACGCTATTAACGTTACCGTCTTTATTTGCGTGGTTTACGCAGTTTACGTAAAACATGGCGGCGGTACCGACCACCCGCTTCGAACTGAATTTAGCGTTAGTTTTGTAGAATTCACTTCATTCGTAGCAAATGACTGCGTAAACGGCTTTCGCTTAGTCTCAGGCCGCTTCGATGACAGAGCAACATGGATAATCTTGAGTTTTCGAGATGGCTTCTCGTTTCGAACGCAACCAAGCCTAACAAACAGAAAAAAAAAAAAGAATTTTGAGATGTTAGCGTCACCTCTCGGCGAAGTCAGGAATAGGCACGACCACGGCATATGGCCTTGGAGATCGGAAGATTTTGGAAGCTATGCTATGGCAGACAGCTTGTACTGTTTCGCCGCAGATCAGCGGACATGGAAAGTACAGATACAACGCGCTCCTGGCTCCCATTACGCCGCCTCTCATACTTTCCGGACGCACACAGAAATGGTATCTTCGACTGGTCTCATCCATCCCCCGAAGCAGAGTCGTGCAGATCCGGCGTTCCCCGAACTCAGTGGTAGAGCACAAGCGCTCAAGCCGAACGTGTGACTCGCTCTCGGAGGAGGGAAATGGCAGATGCTAAACCACGTGACTACTGCTAACGTCCGTTGTTTCGCCTATCCAAAGCTAAACTGGCGGACGCGCCGGAAGGACGACCGTTCGTTGAGACACCAGCATGCTGTGGCCTAGGTTGCCTAGGCTACGGTGGACCCTAGCCAAGAACGGCGACGCTGTGCTGTGATGACGTTGCTGGAAACGCTCTCATCTCCACGACTGTTCCGACGACAGGGCGCGGAGCGCCTCAGAGATCTCGAAGATGGAGGAGAGCGATCGAAAAAAACCAGCCGAACGCAAGGCGCGCACACGTTGGCTCTTTCGGGTGGCTCTTTCGGGTGCCGTTGGCTCACACGGGTGCCTCTTTCAACCAGCCGAAGACAAAGCCGCTCGCAAGAGCGGTCTAGAGCGCTCCGAAACAGCCAGCCGAAGATGCCAAAAGAATCACTCGGAGCATGACGTATGCGAAATTCAAAGAGTAATGGAATAGCGTCCCGCACGTAAACTACGCTACCACGCTATTTTAAAACTCGCTGAAAGCGAGTTTTAGGGTCTAGCGCGCAGTGGTGGGCGACAGCCAATCAGGAGGCACCAGTTGCATGCTAGTCTATCGCGCGCGGGCCTTTCCGTATCGTCTGCAATCGCGTTGGTGTTGCCGTGTCTGCGTGTCCCTGCACCGATTCAGCAGTTCCCAATATGATCTCTCAGGAATCGAGAGAGGCAGTGGAAGTGGAGGCCTATAGGGTCAATTTAAAATCAGCACGGCTGGAGTGCAACGACAAGCTTATTACAGCTTTCCTGGCGCCGGGCTCTGCTGCCCGCGTCGCCTCGGCGCACGGTTAGCAGACAAAATTATTTCACATTTCTTTTTACACCATAGAACGTGTTTTGCAATAAAATAATAAATACACAGTAACAAGACATTATAACTTTTCAACGTCACAAAGCAACATAGCAGTGTTTAGCTATGTCGTTTTATTTACGCGAAGCAGTGAGCCGGACCCGGTCACAATAGACAGTTTTAATTCAACGTTAGCGTAATAGTGGGGTTAAGGTAAATAGCGTTACAGTTCCGCGAAGGAACTTTGCAGAAACAGGGTTTTAGTATAGCGTATAATAGCGCAATTTACGTGCGTGACGCTATTCCATCACGCTTTGAATTTCGCATACATAGTGCACCTAAGTGATTCTGTGTGTGCGTCCGGAAAGTGCAAGAGCCAGCGCAATCGATGCTAGTAGCGCGTTGTATTTGTCCTAAAGCCCCTCAATGTCTAAAGGTAGCCCCAACCACTTCCCTCCTCCTCCATTCCACGGTACCGCTCGGCGCGGCTACAGTGTACTAGAAGGGGGCAGTGGGCTTACTCTGCCGCTACTCTGACGCAGTCAGCGTCGCATCCAAGAGGTGGCGCCACTGGCAACTTCAATGGAAGCTTTGCTTGCAGAAGCTTTGATTTTCCTTGCGTTTCTGACGGTTTCAGTTCGAAGCAGTTCACACTCTTATTTGTTTTTAATTTTGGCATACTTGACAGTCCTTACATATCTTTAGCAAGCACTATATTTGTTTAGGCCACATGATATTTGCCATAATAGTACCTTGTGGAAAAGGAAGACGGCTACTCTTGGGCTTATGTGGAAGGGGCCTTCAAATTTTCCGAATTATCGGGCAATCGTAAAAAAAAAAAAAAAAAAAAATTGAAAGAAAATTTTGAATGAAAGGGACGGTGACCAAATATACGATTTCATGCCGTGTCGACCTAATGTAAAATTTTGTCAGACAGAAAACACTGCGCACATACTACCCAGCTGGGCCAAAAGAAAAAAAAAAAAAAAGAAACCCATCAGGCATGCTAACCAGGTTTGTGCCTTTGCTTAGCCAAACTGAATTTGTATATATGGCTTAAATATTTCATTGTTGCACTTTAGTTGTTCCTTGCTTCACAGTAGCCTTCTGCGTTTATTATTAACCATCATTACGCTGGCACACATTTCTTAAGTCAAATCAGGTTGATGTTTTCCATAAAGAAATGGAGGGAGGCCTGAACAAAAAGTGAAAACTAGTTCACTTGACAATTAGGCTCAGGCCTGTGCTTATGTACAGCTATATAAGGGTAAGCAAAATGAAAATATCAGGGCTGTTGCTGACACAAAGCTTTTATTTGCAAGTACAGCAAGCCATTGTTTCATGCACTTCAACTCATAAGCAATGGTTCAACTTCAGCAGCTTGGTCCTCTGCCGCTTCCCTGCCTTGTCACAGTTAATTTCTTTCACATAAAATGCAGACGTGTGACAATGTAAAAACTAATTATTTTAGCTGTGAGGCTAAGAGTGTGCACATTGCAGCCAACTTCGAGGGGAAGCTTACTCTTAACAACTGCCAGCATGTCCATAACGCTGTCAGAGTGTGGCTCACTCTGACAGAAGCATTCTGTGAAAAGATCCTCTAGCTTTTTCACGAAGCCGTACAGCTGACTGGAGGGATAAAGGAGGCCTCCTCGGTCACAGAAGTTTGTTAGCCGGGCATGAAAACTTTCGCCTGGTGGCGTCATAGTAAGCAGCTTTATGCATTCTTGGCATTTTGTGCTGGAATTGACAATATACTCCCGCGCAACATAGCCCGCAATGTGTTAAGTGAGTCTCGAGTCGCTTCTGGCCACGTGCTGGTTATGGTCGTTTGAAACCCGCAGGCCCGTGCAATGCTGGGGCACCACGTTTTGTGTGGCCTCTGTGGCAGTAGCGCTAGCAGCAGTGTGACTGCACTCATTTCGGTCACATGATGCTTCGAGATAGCCAACTTCCAGTAAGGAGCCCAGTGTACCTTCCTCGCAGTTTCCTTCGCTAACTGACCTAACTAGACCATAAAAAGAAAGACAATTCAGTGATCAGGAACTGCGGTGGACATGAGCACAAAACGTGGCTCGAAATGGAGCTCGCATACTGCGCTCGTGCAGTCCAGGGGCTTGTCAGCTCTGTGGAGGTTTTTTCCCCACTCTTCCCGCCTATTTTTATCCTTCGGGACGCCAAACAAGGGCAACTTCGGCCCATCCTTCACATAAGCATAGCCTGTTTGGCACCCAGGCGCGTAACAGTGATTTTGTCGATGCCATGGCATGGCTCAGTTACTGCAAGGCATACTAATCTCTTGAAGGCTATGTGCGAAAAAAAGACGTCCACAAAAAAAAAAAGAAAAAAAAAACAAAAAACAACGCAGCTCTGCAACTCCAACGAATATGATCGGGCACTGGGCGGGCACTGGGCAGCTGCGCCGTCGCACCCACGCTCCATTGAAACTGACGCCAGCGCCGCCGCTCGGGCTATCGGAGAAGCTCATATCTGTGACATTCGTGGAGCCGCCGCATCGCATAGCCTCCGCCGGAGAGTAAGCCCACTGCCCCCTTCTAATACACTGTAGCGCGGCCAGCGCGATTTCGACAGTGGCGCCGCTTATGTCGACCATAGCGTAGCAGACGACGGCTAACACGCTACCAGAGGAAATCCGCTGAAAACTCCGATCGCGTGTAGAGCACTTTCGTTTCACTGGGTCGTAAATGGCAATGGGAGTGCACTGGAAAGAAAAAAAATGTTGCAGTGGCTTAGCTCGGCTATGCCAGGATATACGTAGCGTTAGCAAAGGTTCAGCTGATTATTCTTAGCTTTCCTGGTTGTCTAGATTGTCAAGGATTAGCTTGATTGTCATGCATACTGCTGCTCCAATGACACACACGCGGTATACGTATTATGTGGCACACGTTGTACAAACCCGCGCCACGGTTTCAGCCCACTGAGGCGCCGCCGCTAAACTCAACGTTTCACGCATGGCACTACTCAGCGGCGTCAAGTCTTTCATGTGCCATAGTCTTTCGCACACGTCGCACACATATCCAAACGGATTGTTTACGAAGTCCGCCTGGAAGGTCCGAGTCGCACTGGCGCTTTCGCTGAGTTTCACAGTATATTCAGTCGATCGGCGAGCCTTGGCGTCATCGACGGCGTCTTGTTGTTGCTGCAGGGTTGGTCGGGCACGTCGCTCAGCCTCCTGGCGACGCCGCTTTGCTAGACGTTCGTCCCTTTGCTCCAGTGTCTCCGCAGCACGTTTAGCCTTCTTCTTTTCATTCCTCCTACGCTCAACCGCTAATTGCCAGGCAACTACTTCGGGATACGATGAGTCAAGCTTCTCCGTTCTTCTGCGCTGTTGAGCAGCATTTGCGCTCTCCTTCTCCATGGCTATACCACACTGGCAAACGCCAGTCAGAAGCGCAGCGGCTCCAGCGCAGTGTCAGACGGCGACTGCACAGCGAGCACGCCGGCGCCAGTGCGTCTACCACGGCTACGACGTCACTCCTCTGGAATGCGCAGACCGGCGGCGGTGAGTCGCGGGCGGCGGCGGCGGAGTGCGCGAGAGGTGCCGGCTCCGGTGGCTCCGGTGCGCAAGCCGTGCGACATCACTGATCCTTGCGCATGCGCAGCACGGCTCTTGATGTGCCGCGCGAAACGGGCTTGGCTAGGCCAGTGTAGCTAACGCTACAAAAAAATATATACAAAGCACAACGCGTGCGTCCACGTGACACGGATTGGCCAATGAGGGAGCGGAGGAGGCTGGGGTGACAGCAGGCGGCGAGAAAACGCCGGGGTAGAGTTCTAGTACACTCTAGCCGGGGTGAGCGCGGTGGCGGCAAGATCTAATAATGGCGCTACTTTTTGAATATTGAGGGGCTATATCCGCCGATCTGCGGCGAAACAGACAAGCTGCCTACCATAGCCTCCGAAATCTTCCAATCTCAGAGGCCACATGCCGTCGTCGCGCCTATTTCCCGATTTACCCGATAGGTGGCGCTGGCATCACTGAGATTTTTCTCGTTAGGCTTAGACGCGTTCGAAACGAGAAGCGATTTCGAAAACTCCTCAAGGTTATCTATAAATACTCTGTCGTCGAAGCGGCCTTAGATTAAGGGAAAGTCGCTTACACAGTGATTTCCTAACAACGCCAAATTCAGTTCATGCGGGCGGCCGGGACCGCCGTCAGCACAGCGGTAAACGCGCGGCGGCGTTCGCCGCATGTATCGCGCCACAGCGAGCATGTTGCGCCGTGTCGCCGCAATGGCCAGTGCTTATTTGCAAATTCGAGACAGAACATTGCGATAGACATTTTTTTTTCTTTCACTGCATCGTTAAAAAAAGACAACGAGAGCGGAGCAGCCCGGATAGCTCAGTCGGTAGAGCGTTAGGCTTTTAACCTAACGGTCCAGGGTTCGAGCCCCTGTTCGGGCGGCAGCTTTTTTTTATTTTTATTTTTTTGTTAACGCACTTTACAATCGGGAAGCAGAATGGTTCAAGTGTACAAACTGCAAGAACCGGAACCAGACTGGCTTCCTAGGTTAAGAGCGCTGATGTACACGCCAGAACTTTGATTGTGTCTCTTCTCAGCCCTTGATGGGCTGGAATGCTTTTTATTTTTTATTTCACAATATCCCTAAAAGCTCCCGAAGTGGCATTACATAGGGGGGGGGGGGGGGGGGCAGATACATGAAATAATGCGAGCTTTGCGCGTTACAGAATTAAGTTAGACAAAATTACGAAATCTAGCAAAATACACAAATAAAACAATACAAAATACATTAGGCAAGTGAAAATTAGAGAAATACAAAATTGACAGAGAAAACATAAATTAAGGGCATTAAGTAGATGCAATATGCAAGGAAAGGAAGTAAAACGAAGTCCTGCTCGGAAACTGCGTAAGTTGTCAAATAACCAATAAATAAGACATATGAATACACCTATGCATGCATACGCAAATCAGTAAAACAAATGATCACATCAAATAAGTATACACTGAACAACATATGACGAAGCGTTAAAATAGTACATGAAGGATAATTACACGTAATTGTTGCGTAAAAATTCTTGAAAGGTTGCGTAATCGGTTTGAGTCGCAATGTGCGATGGCAGGTTATTCCATGCAACTATTGTACGGGGAATGAAGAAGTTAGCATAGTGAGCTGAGCGACAAGTTGTGCGTCTTTATCGAGAAGATCTGGTCTGTGCGTGGAAAGAAGGCTGTCGGTGGTTTAAGATCCAGTAATGGATGATGATAAAGTTTGTGCTGCAGCGAAAGGCGAGCAATTCTGCGGCGATGAGATAAATCGTCAAGGTGAGCGCGAGCTTTTAGTGCTGAAAGGCTAGTATAGGGTGAATAATCAGAAAAAAAAATTGAACGGGCCGCGCGATTTTGCGTATCGATTTCTTTGGGGATATAGGTTTCGCAGGGATCTCAGATAGCTGATGCATACTCGAACTTTGAGCGTATTAATGTGATGTATGCTAGTCTACGTAGTTAAGCTGGAGCATGCTTAAAGTTGCGTTTCAGGAGGCCTAATGAGCGGTGAGCTGATGCCAGCGTCAGACGGATGTGATATGATGCCACGTTAGATCAGACTGTAAGTGAACGCCAAGGTACTTATGTGACGTTGAAAGTTCAATTATGTTATAATTATTACGTAGGATGTTGAAATACGGTACCATGTTGAACACCATGTATTAATTGTGTTAAGATCGGCTTCAAGAATATCTTTGAAATTAGACAGTTTTAGTTTAGCGTGTTTACCGTAATAGTGGGCTTACCGGAAAAGCGGGATCAAAATGCGCATGCGCAGAACGCTAACCGACCCATACCGTTTAGCGTACGCATGCTATTTCTCAGATTTAACGTTACCGTCTCGTGGTTTACGTACTTTACGTAAAACATGGCGGCGGTCCCAGCCGCCCGCTTCGAACTGAATTTGGCGTTGTTTCTGTAGAATTCACTTCATTAGCAGAAAATGACTGCGTAAACGGCTTTCAGGCCGCTAAAAGTCAGGCCGCTAAAAGGCGTAAAAATCTCAGGCCGCTTCGACGACAGAGTATTATGAATAACCTTGAGGAATTTTCGAGATCGCTTCTCGTTTCGGACGCGGCTAAGCCTAATGAAAGACACCGCAGATTTGCCAGCGCCACCTGACGGTGAAGTTTGGAGGTAGGCGCGACGGCGGCATGTGGCCTCTGAGATCGGAAGATTTTGAAGGCTGTGGTAGACAGCGTGTACGGCTTGTCTATTTCGCCGCAGATCAGCGGATATGGGAAGTACAAATAAAACGCGCTCCTGGCTTCCATTGTGCTGTCTCTCGCACTTTCCGGGCGCACACAGACATAGCATTATTTAGGTGCCCTATGCATGCGAAATTCAAAGCGTAATGGAATAGCGTCGCGCAAGTAAACTGCGCTATTACGCTGTACTAAAACTCTCTTTCTGCAAAGTTCGTTTGCGGAACGGTAACGCTATTTCCCTTAACCCCGCTAATACGCTAACCGTAAACTAAAACTGTCTATTGTATGTCACATGATATCAATAGGTATACGCAGTCATCGGCGAAAAATCTGATGTGAGAAGGCGCACAGGTAGGCAAGTCTTAATATAGATTACGAAAAGTAAAGGGCCAAGAACGCTGCCCTGCGGCACACCGGAGGTTACTTTGGTAAAAGAGGAGTTGCTGTTGTTAACAAATGTGTATTGTACTCTGAATGAGAGGAAATCCTTAATCCATCCAATAACGGTTGGGTAACGTGATCGAAAGCTTTTGAGAAATCCAGGAAGATAGCATCAACTTGAAATCCTAGGTCTAGTCATGTATAAAGCCGGCTAACTCTGTGTCGCATGAATAACCCTGTCGAAAGCCATGTTGATATTTAAAGATAATTTTGTGGTCTCCTAAGTAGTTACTGGTGTTCTAAGTAGTTTTCCCCTTTATAAAGCCGCAATGGCTCTGGTAGTATGATAAATAAATAAATAAATAAATAAATAAATAAATAAATAAATAAATAAATAAATAAATAAATAAATAAATAAATAAATAATAAATAAATAAATAAATAAATAAATAAATAAATAAATAAATAATAAATAAATAAATAAATTCAGTATACAAGATGTGTTCAAATCATGTACAAATAGTACTACAGTTAAGGAGAAGGGGTATGACATTTGGGTATGACTGTAGTGTATTTCTGTGTGAATTTATTAAAAGCAATAAAGCAAAGAAACTTAGCAGCCCGGATAGCTCAGTCGGTAGAGCGTTAGGCTTTTAACCTAACGGTCCAGGGTTCGAGCCCCTGTTCGGGCGGCTTTTTTTTTTTTTTTTTTTTTTTTTTTTTTAAGGCACTTTGAAATCCGAATATATCTTTCAACTTCTCAAACGCCCTCCTACACGAATGTTTCACAATCGATGCAGCCGTGTTGCATGCGCGCGGTAGTGTGCTCCGTTCAAACGCGTAATAGCGCAGAGGGACGGCTTTGCAGCTCCCGTGCTACAGATGATCGATCGAGGCTCTACACGCAGCGAGAATAACTGTCCTCTTGGACAAAGCACAAAGCTTTACAGAGTGCCTGAAACGCGAAACGAACCGCACTGCATGGCTTGGCATGAAAGCTCTCTACGTGCACGCTGGGTTCTGCACGGTTTTGACACAATCTACTCGGATCTCTCGACAGGCGAACTCAAGCTGAAAAGTGGGGCTTCATTTTCAGAAATGGCTAAGTTGGATTTTTCTCTGTTCGACCGAACTGACTTTCCGTACCGATTGAACATATGTGGCCAGATATAGCTAAAATCGCAAGAGCTCCACAAGTCAGACGCAGTGCTTACGTATACAGTCCAATTAAGTCGCATGTTTACGTACCATTCGTAAGCCTGTTTCACGTGGCGCGATATTGCGCAGCGTTTTTTTTTTAAACACCCGTGATTTCCGCACATGCGAACTTCGCATTGCCGTTTCACAATCACCGATGGCGCCGTCCGCGAGATTGTCATTCGCGAGCACTTAGTGGGATAATAAATTACTCATCGCGCGAAATTATTTGGTCCGCTTTGGTGGCAACAAAAGTAAAAGAAAATCGAAACTACCGTCGTGAAACTTTGTTTGTATTTGAATTAACTAATTACTGCGTAAAATTTTTTTAAAATAATAATAAAAAGAAAACGCAGGTCACAGTGACGCTTCTCACGATCGGCGTTGTTATTGGTTCCGCATACTCCACCGCGCACGTGCGATTTCCCAAGAAATTCAGCACCACCGAACATCGAAAAATCGCACGCAGAAAGGGGTCGACGGTACGTTTGCCGCAACTGTGACGTCGCAAGTGCGAAATCGCCAGCAATATAGCACCACGTGAAACAGGCTTTACGGAACGGACACAGATTCGAAATCAATTTTGCGTAATATCCGCATGGATAGTGTGCGAAATCTACGGGATTACAGGATTGCGCGTTGAATGCTTTACAAGCTCACAAACAACGTAATCAGGGGTGAGCGGTGAAGCAACACCATCCCCTTAGGTATCACGCATGCATGGTACGTCACAAAGGTGTAAAAGCTTGACAGGAAAATTTCTTGTGGAAATCCAGGCGGTGTGACGTGATTACCTGATTCCTTCCAGCCCTTACGCTTACCTGTCCCGTAACGCCGCCGATAAACGAATTCATAAATAATTCACACACACAAAAAAAGAATTGGGAACTAGTTGCTACTTCCAGAGTGCCTCATGTTTAAGCAACCTCGAAGCCATGTCGAAAAAATGCGCAATGAAGCAGACGGCCCGACGAATAGCAGGAACCAATTGCACCCTGACATTGCTCTTTGGAGGTACTAAACAGAAAACATTAATCAGTTTATAGACGGATAAAGTACGTACCCTTTCTCAACTGCATTTTCTTTAATTTTGCGGTAATAGGGTAATTACTAGAAGCGAAAGTGAAGGTCACAGTATACTTTCTTTTTTAATGTCGCGCCCAGTGGCGATGCGTTCCGTGACGTCACGGATTTCACAATTACTTTTTCGTATTTGTGCCATTGTGACGCAAATAAAGAAAAAATCGTGACGCCTACTAAGTCTCCGGCTATTTGAGAATACAATGCAGTCAACCTTTACCGATATAAACCTAACTTGGCCAGAGTAGATGCTGCCAAATTTCACGACGTCACGGGAGGCGGCGTTGCCATCTGCCTCCCCTCGTGGTACATATCTTTAGTGTTGTAGTCTTTGAAATTACTAATGCAGCTCAGAGAATGTTAATACCTATAGCATCCCTTTAACATTCGCCCTAACGCTGACGGGGAACACTTGGGTGTGGTGACCTCGTAGCTGCTCGACCTACGCTCCTCTGACGACACAGCCGCAGCAACTGTACTCCATTCCATGCACATAGCAGTCAACGCTGTGGAATCTACGCAAGAAGTTTGGTCGAGAAATGTTATCACTCCGCGCGTTCCGTCCATGCTTCGCTGCGCGCCAACAGCGTTCGCTCGCGCGAGCATGCGCGTGAGGCTCCTCGCGACGGGTTGCAGATAAAAGACCCGACGAGAACAAAAATAAAATTGACCTAAAACAACGCATTAGCAGCCGTACACCACAGTGTGCGTTTGTTTCTATGGATTAAAACTTGTTTCATTCAGTACTAAGCCTATATAAGAAACAGTTGCGCACAATTGGGGTCCAAAAACCATCAAACTATAGCCAAGTGCGAATGAAGCCAATGCAAGAAGTATCTCTATAGCCTCCACAGCGTTGACTGCTAGGAGTATAGGTCTCAACTTAGAGGCTATACCTGCATGCTTGTTGCACGAGGCCGCACACTCTGCCGGTGTTTGTTTAAGCAGAACTGCACTCGATAGCGAAAGGGGAGCGCCGGCGAAGCGAAGAGTGTCGTTATAGGCGAGGAGATCGGGTCGTGACTAAGTGTTGGCGCCTCGGCGACTATAGCGGAAACAAAAGTACCGCCACAGAGAAAGATCACGAAGGAACAAAGACGAAAAGCTGTGTGAATACTAGTGTACGCGGAGTTGTAGCCGGCAGTCTTCGTATCGCGCCGACAGCGGACGACACCCCCCTTCGCTTCCGCTGCAGTTCAATTAAACGCGCCGTGCATGTTCGCCCCGTTTCCCCGGACCGCTCGTGTCACGTGCACTTAAAACGTCGCGGAAGAATCCACTGCAGCGCGTCTTCCTGCGCGCATTTAGTTAGTTAAGGCTTTCTTCACGGTGACCGAGTTGTTGTTGCTTCATGGCGACCGAGTCTGAAGGTGCTTCACACCGGTTGTTTTCATTGGTTCGATTTCGCCGGCTGTCTGTTCTTTTAGTACCGCCTCGTGGATGGAATGCTGCGGTTGGTGAGCTTAGTTAACGCGTCGCTGTATGCCTAATCGCGAGAATTTCGGAATTCAAAGTCTTGCGTGCGTGATATTCGTAGACATATATGCTGGAGTCACTGCACCTCCCTTATAATACATGTATCCCTTTGTTCGGAGCAGTGACAAGTGTGAAGTAACGTATAAGTGATTGTCAGTGGGCGAACGAGGGAAGCCGCCAGCTGGAGTTCGTCAGCTAGGCCCTGGCTCCAGGCTGTTACTTTCTTTGTTCGCTAGCTGTTCACCTCCATCTTCCTGTGATCACTTTGTTGAGTTTGAACTTTCCATAAAGGGCAGTGCATGTGGACCCTTGCGGACTAAGATATCCATTCTATAGCCTTTCTCCACGAATCCTCCATCTTCCTGTAACTTTTTTTTTGCCTTCGTGTATTACTCTCCCCTTAGCTGCGTTTAGATCCTGATATTTCGTGGTTTGAGCCGTGCACATATAGCGGAAGCTTATTTCAGTTTATTGAAATATGCTCGGTCATTTTCATAGCTAGCGTGCTCGCTGCAGCAAAATCTAGGTATCAAAATTTTACTTGTAGCATTTCGTCCTTAAGCACTCAGCGCTGGCGCCGTAGAAGTTGAAGCGCCTCCCCTTGGAGTTGTCCATTTTTGCCCCTTTAATTCATTCTTTGGCCGACCTTTGGCTATCTAAAGTGGGTTGATGCTACATTTTAATTTTCTAGTAAGCCTTTCAGGAGTATCTTACTTTTTTCCCTCGATTCGAAAATGAGTTCGTTCTCCTCCGGAAAGTGGTAAGGACGAATTCGACTCATGCACAGAGCAGCCGCCGAAATTGTCCGGCGTCGCCGACGTCGCCACCGACGGCCTTTTACAATACTGATTCTATGAAAGACACTTCAGCATCCGTCGTGATACGAAGCCCACCATCGCCACCGTGCGCCGCCGACGTTGAGTACCAACCAGCATCACTAAGCGAGCTTGTCGGTTTCTCTGAGAGCTTCGTTTTCCAGCTTCGTGGCGAACTTTTGTCTAACGAGTCGCACGGTGCTATTACAAGAAATAAACTCTGCCGAAGTGAACGAACTCGTCGGGGGCGCAAGCCGGGAAGCCCGACTGTTTCAAGGAATGGCCTGCGCTTTCGTATGCTTCGGCTGCCAAGGAGTCGCAGCGCGCTGCCCCTACTCGGCATGCAGTACCCCTGCTGATGAGGTGCCAGTTGCAGATCGGCGTTTTATATCCGCAGTGAAGTCATTATTGAACAACCAGAGCACTACTTGGCTCAAACACTATATATACAGCGTGTTTCAGCGAACACTTTCAAAATTTATTTAAGGTTGCCTGTGGCAGATAGCCCAATTCTAGTTAATGAGCTGGTCTACTCGAAGAGGCGGACATTACTTGCACAAACAATTGAAATTAATAATTGGTTAATTAACAAAAATCCACTAATTAAGTTTGTAACTAATTACCTGATGGCCCATATTGCAATTTACAAATTGTAGCCGTGGAATCCGCAAGGATGATCCACTTCGAATGAATTCTCAGGATGACACCAGTTTCGAGATATTAATTCCCGAACTTTGCGGAGAAATGCATTGGCATTCCAGTGAGGTTCTTAACAAAACGTCGCATGCATTTCTCCGCAAAGTTCGGGAATTAATATCTCGAAACTGGTGACATGAGAATCATGAGAATTCGTTCCAAGTGGATCCGCCTTGTGAACTCCACGGCTACAATTTGTAAATTGAAATATGGGCCATCAGGTAATTAGTTTAAAACCTAATTAGTGAATTTCTGTTAATTATTCGATTCTGCATTTCAATTTCTTGTGCAAGTAATGTCCGCCTCTTCGGGTAGACCAGCGCATGAACTAGAATTGTGCTATCTGCCACAGCCAACCTTTAAAAAATTTTGAAAGTGTTCGCTGAAACACCCTGTATATACACAGTCGAACCCGGAGTTATCGAATCTAAAGGGGATCACAAGAAAGTTCGATATATAGGAAATTCGATATATAAAATAAAACTTGTACACCAAAATTTTCAAGCGGATTTAACTGCTGTTTGTTCTACACAATAATTCGATAATTCGTTATATTTCGGTTCGATATATCTGGGTTTCACTGTATATACATATATATATATGTAGGCACCATGAAACGTTGTCGAAGAGTCGCGCTTGTCGAAGTTTACTACATGTAAGACACACACACACACACACACACACACACACACACACACACACACACACACACACACACACACACACACACACACACACGCACGCACGCACACACGCACACGCACACACACACACACACACACACACACGCACACGCACACGCACACGCACACACACACACACACACACACACACACAAACTTCACGCATTCTTCGAGCACCAACCAGCATCACTAAGTGAGCTTGTCGGTTTCTCTGAGAGCTTCGTTTTCCAGCTTCGTGGCGAACTTTTGTCTAACGAGTCGCACGGTGCTATTACAAGAGATAAACTCTGCCGAAGTGAACGAACTCGCCTTTCATGTAATTGTGTGCGTGGGCGATAGGAGTCAGCCCGGATAGCTCAGTCGGTAGAGCGTTAGGCTTTTAACCTAACGGTCCAGGGTTCGAGCCCCTGTTCGGGCGGCGTTTTTTTAAATTCAATTTTCTATTTTTTAAGGAAGTCGATCGACATATGTATAAAACATGATTCGATACGAGTCTTACAACGTACGGTACCAGTGCAGTGTTTCGAGCTAGTTTCTCAGAGTACGATGTCGGGCTATGTGCGCGGGTCACTACTGAAACCGCCGGCGGTGCAACGTTAATAAAAAAATATAAAAAATCTGTGGTTTTATCTGCCAAAATCCACGATCTGATTATGAGGCACACCGTAGTGCGGGGCTCCGGATGAATTTCGACCACCTCGGGTTCTTCAACGTGCACCCAACGCACGATACAGTACACGGGCGTTTTTTGCATTTCACCCCCATCGAAATGCAGCCGCCTCTGCCGGGACTCGGGCCCGTGACCTCGGGTTTAGTAGCGCTAGGCCACTACGGCACCACGGCGGGTCGCGGCCATCGTTCTTACATCGAAAGTGGATCGGCGGGGCGAGAGAGCGCGCGGTGAATGTATCCCGCGATTTATACGTTCTTCTTATTTTGAATGTTCATAAACGTTTTCCCTGGTCGCTCAATAGTACGGACTGTCGTATTAGAACAGAAGGAAGCTGCTCTGGGCCTTCTAGATGCTTCTTTAATACGCTCATTGCGGGACATATCCACGCAAGGCCGGGATTTGTTCTTGTTTTAATCGGATTGTTCGTTTAGAACGCAGCGGCGACTGGACGTGGATCTAAGCCTACGTACTGGAGAGCGGTTTCCATTCCGCCCTCATCGTACTGCGGCCGCCATGAGAGAGATAGAGAGAGAAGGGAGGAAGGAAAGGCAGGAAGGTTAACCAGACTTTGTCCAGTTTGCTACCCTACACGTGGGGAGGGGGATGGGGGCAAGGAATCGAACCTGCAGCGTCGTGCTCAGTGGCAAAACGTGATGGCCAACAAGCCACAGCGGCGGGCTTTAGGTTAACTCGGTGATGACTTTGCGCGGGATAACGTGCTTCGTGGCTACTTCGGTCGAATACGGGGAATGATTCCTAACATAACGCCTTTCAGCACCTCTGGCTGAAAAAAAGGTCGCGCGGTCGCTGAACTCTTTTCTTTTCTGCACTCTCGGAAGGGCTCGCTCGCTGCGCTCTCGTGGCGCTAAAAGGAGCTGACAGCGACGCCCGCCGTCCAACCATGCGTTATAGTCGTCGCCCGACGAAGCCGCGGGTGGGAGTCGTCGCACAGAGCCGAAGAAGACGAGCCCGCGTCGCCGTGCAATCCGAAACGCGATATCCCTATACGCACGGCGTCTCGCGGGAATCGGCGAGCGCGAAGACGCTTCGCTGCCTGTGACGCATCTCGCCACGCTCGTCCCAGCCGCCGCCCCATAAAGAGAAACCACCGCGCGATTTCTCAGCCGCCGCGCTTCGCGGCCCTTGCGCGCAATGGAATACGCGCGGCGATGAGGGTGGTCGCTTATGTCTGTGCGGCCTTCTTCGCCTATACTATTCCATGTTTTCGCCTGGTTCGGTCGCTCGCTCGCTGGTTGGGTTCTTGCAGATTCATATGCATATTCAGCAGATTCATATTCGCGTCTACACACGCACACACACACACACACACACACACACACACACACACACACACACACACACAACACACACACACACACACACACATATATATATATATATATATATATATATATATATATAAACAATAAACACGCACACAGCTCCCCAGCGCAGCAACCCGATGCTATAACCATTTCGTCACAACCGTTTTTTTTTTCTTTATTGTTTTGCTTGGCGCATTACAATAAGAAACAGACAAAATTGGTACCAATAAGGGCGACTATCCGCTCTGACGCGGACACGAATTATCTCAATTGTTTTCATATCAATCATCGTAGCAAATATATTGATCCACTCAGGAGGTTCAGACTGTGACCGGTATATTTCCCTAACAGATGCGACACTCTGGATAAAGTTTTCGCGTGCAGGACTTTTACGTTGACCTCGGCATGCCTCACTTGCATACGTGTCTTTCATATACTGTGGAGGCCTATAGGAGCATGACAAGGTCAAAGTGTTTCAAAACCCGTGTTTTGAAATGTTAGAAATATGATTCCTATGGGTCTAAACACAATTCCTTATGAATGGTACGCTGGAGCATGTCCCAGAAAAATATGGGATCCGAATAGTCTATGAAAACATGTTCTGTCTTTTCCTTTTTTTCACAAAGTAAGCATTCATTGGACCAAGGTACGAATAAGCCTTTTTCTTCAAGCGAGATTTTCGCAGGAACATTATTACTACGTAGTTTGAAAAAAAAATATTTTCTCGTTAAGGATGGAGGCCTTGGTCTCACTCACATTTATTGCGACATGTTGTGTCGCAATTTGTTTTCTTTAGAGATCAGCAGGACAGCTTTCTCCGCGCTATATGATGCAGATACGCTTACAAGGTCTCCTCCCGGCATTTGTGGTGTCGTCATGCAGTGTAGTGAGCAGTCCTGTCAAAAGGATACCTACGTGAAGTAGCCCTCGCCTGTCGAATATTGAATGCCCGATTTCCTATGGAATACTTAAGAGCAGCAACTCAAAAGAAGTTGTACAAGGACCTCATTGATGCCAAGCTTTCTATAAACCCATGTATCGCTCAATATAGTACAGTAGAGGTCAGGGGCAAAATGTACTGAAGAGAGTTAAAAGGATGCTAGCAAAATCATTAGGCCACAACCGCACGTACACTTCTCTAGTGCCAAAGCCAATTAGCTTCGAGGTGATCGGCGTGTGTTGATGATGATTACGATTTTCATGAAACATGGCATATACCCTCAACGGGGTATCCACCAAGAAGCGTTTCCGCGTTTTGATTATTATTGTGATGATGGCTTTCATACAGTGACAAACCCTCAACCAACCAACACATACCTTGGCCAAGAAGCGGGAGGTGCATATCAGGTCAACGCCAACTATATAGTGCATCAACACATCAACATTGGAGAAAGCACCCGTCTACTCCTATATAGCTACTCGCCAAGGCGCACTGAGCGCGACGGTATTTAATCACATTCTCTCTGCCTTCATTTGTGAGACCGTTATCGGCGTTGACCTTAACGTTACCCTTGGCTTTGTCTGTAGCTCACATTGCTTTCGATACCCTATGAGACTTCACTTCTACTTGCCTAACTTTCACGACGAGGGTACACCTATGGGATTTTACACCCACTACCCTCCTTTCTTTCTTTTTTTTTCTCCCCCCCCCCTTTTTTTTTTACACCGACAAGTCAGTTGTTCACAGCCGATTTGTCGCACATTGCCGACGTGACGCCCTCCGCCCTCAGGCTTGGTGGATGAATGGACCACGCTGCGGTCGGTTCCACTCCCATACGCGAGGACGAATTTCGTTACAATTCATGGATGCCGAGTTTCAAATCGGGGCCCTAGTATGGGGCCCACATAAAATCTTGCGCATTGAGGGACCGAAAATCTCTTTCTACACAATTTGTGTGTTCAGTTGCAACTTCCGATCGTTGCCCACTTGTTTCGCAACACGAATGATTTAGAAACTTTGATTGATTTCATGGCGCCTACAGCACAGCGAGGGGCGCCTTTTTGGAACCCATACTTCGAGCATATGCTGCAGGCACGTGCACGCAATGTGCGCCTGCGAGCGAAAAAACGTGGGGACCACTGCCCTAAGAAGCGCCGATCTTGAAGCACAGCTATGGGCTGTCCATCGGGCCCGCGACGCAGCAGAGAGCTAGGCTCGGCTTTGCTGTACCGACGTGGGAGTGGCCCGCTACGTGCCGACGCGCGTTCCGAAGGACCTTAATAAAGTTTTACCGTACCCTACCATACCACTGCTGTCGGCAAAAAGTTCTGCATTTCTCGGCAACCTGGGGGTGCGTAGACTGAAGGTTTATGAGTGCACCGCGGTATTCTCATAGCCATTCAGGCTACAGTTTCCTATTGCAGGTTGTAGCGTATTTTTCCGTGTATAACCCGCTACCGCGTATAACCCGCACCCCCAATTACAACAGCCGGGAAAGAAAAAAATATCCGCGTATATATATATATATATATATATATATATATATATATATATATATATAACCCGCGGAAATAACTGCATGCAACAACGCTCAAATACTTTCAAATACAGTCTATCCACGGATGCACGACTCGTCCCCGTAGTATCTTCAGCTAGCGGCTCTGTTCCACCCTCTTCGGCGATGCTGATGTAGCTGGATTCGCATACGACGGACGTGATCGCGAACGAATCGGTTACGTGACATCTGACGTGAATCGGATCGCTTTGCGGGCGCAGCTAGCATTCACGCAACAGAGGATGACAGTGCGGCCGGAGCAGCCCTCGCATGGGCAACGGCGATTTCTCTCTTTACCGTATGGCGAAGCGCTTCGCGTGGGCCGAGAGTACGGTACCAAAGGAGCGCCGCGGGAACGGGTGATGTACGAGTTCGTCGGCGCCGCATGCACTATTCGCAAAATGCCGATTCGTAAAGAGGAGGAGAATAGACGACCATAAAGGAAGAGAGAAGGGAGCTTCAACACGCAGTGGTGGGCAGAGGGTGGGGTTCCCTAGGAGATAACGAAACTAAATGGCGGAGAACTTTGCCTCGAAAAGTGGCTACACGGCAGCGCGTGCCGCGCTGCCGTGAAGCCACACCTCCAAGTAAAATTCGCATATAACCCGCACCCCAACTTTGCTGTTAACGTTTTTTAAATTTTGGTGCCGGTTATACGCGCGAAAATACGGTATATGCCTACGGGCTGCTAACAAAGCAGTAGTTCGCAGGAAAGTCGGCACTTTAAGTGATCAATACAGGGGTCAAAACAGGCTGGACAAGCCTCAGCCAATGTTTCGATAAGGGGGCTTGCCCTGAGGATGACAAATCCCCTTGTCGAAACGTTGGCTTCAGCTCGAGACATCCTTTTTGTCGACCACTGTGTTGATCACAGTGCGCCGCTAAGCAATTCGTGGTTATAGCGTATAACACGCGCTCTGTGTATTTTCTTATGATGCAGTCACGTCGCTATGCTCCGACGTGATCACCATCAAGTGTCACAATGATTATGTTTTTTTTTCTTTCGCAAATACATCTTGCAAATTTCCCGAGAACATCAAGGAAACTTCGTAGCCACGATCTCGCCAGCTTTCTCGCGGAGATCTCGCAGACGCTAGACGCTTAACAAGAACGAGGTACGCGGTGTTGCACTGACGTGAGAGAACGCGTTGCAAAGCTTCCCCAGCAAGCCATCGTTACGCCGAGGTACATATTATGAAGAGATGAATTCCGGAGCTCGACGCTTCTTTGAAAGCCAAGGCAGCCTCATAGCGTGGCGTGCAAGCGCTCATCGTACGTGAGGAATTGCACCTCTTTGCCGCGCGCATGTAGCTTCGTGACCGCTGTGTAATTAAATGCCGCACTATCACGGGTGGTACGAGAGCAGCAAGTGTGTCTCAACACGTCGGAAGAGCTTCCATTGCACGAGAGTAACGAAAGACCCGAGAGAACCACGGAGCGCGGATAACAGGCCACCGAGGCATGCCCTTCTATCGGGAGCTCGACTCGGAAAACTGCGAGAAGTGTGTCCGAGGATGGGACATTACCATTGTGACGGGTGCTGTGTGCTAATATAAATGACTTGCTTTGCTTGTTTTGGGGACATGGATGTGGAACGGTGCAGAGTACACCTGTCGTCGTTCCGCACCCATTATATTTTTTTTCTCTCTCTGTCTCTTCACGCTGCTAACCAGCCATGAAAAGTAAACTGGCAAGCTTTAACCTATAATCATGCGCCATATCATCTGCGTCGTGTGAGTCTCACCCCAAGCGGCCACCATGACTTACGCTGTTAGATTGATTTGCCACACTACAGCTCCTATTTGGACATTATGCGGGAGGCATGTCTTCGGAATCACGTGTAGCAGTTTTTAAGGCCAAATGACAAGTTAAGGTAAAGAAATCTGTGGCATCGATCGCCTCCCAACACAAAGTTGCGGCATTCAATGTTGCGGTTACGAACAGGGGAATAATACTATGACAGCTCATGCTTAGTCGTGTTCCTCAGCGTCGCAAGTAATCCGCCAGTCATTTCACGCAACCCCTAACTAGTCCGAATACTCGAACTAGTGAAATTGCGCAGATTGATTTCTTGATTGACGGCTAAACGATCGACGCCAAACTAGGTGAATGAGGTGACAGCATTGCAAACGGCAGCTACTGCCACTCGCTATGTTCGCCTTCGAACGCGAATAAGCCAAGGTGGTCGTTTACGTTGTAAACTATTATGAATTATTGGTCTGTGGGCACCAACGTTGCAAGATGCTGAGGGACGCATTTTCTCATTACTGCGTGCGAAAGCGCTAAATTTCCGCACCCGTGCAACGCCAATGACACATGTGCTCTTATTTTAGCAGTAGCTTAAATATATTGACCTTGTTGACATATAACTACGTGATTACTTAGCAACTGCGTAAAAAAAAAAAAAAAAAAAAACTGCGTGACATGATCAGATACCACGAGTGAAGACTTAACGACTGTGTTGCCTGGTCACGTACCGTTTCTGTAGCGTTTTTCCGGAGGTCACCTAACTATTTGGACGTCTATACACCTTATACTGCAACTAGAAACCACCAGTATTACCAACCGTGGTAGCGTCGCTCCAGCGCTTGCCTTTCCGTACTAATGGGGCGGGGGGGGGGGGGGGGAAACGTAGCAATTTTGAGAACCCCGGCCGGCAGACTCCTGGAGTGCGGGTACGCACTCACACGCGCGTATAGTACAGTCCGGAAATCGCCGTCAGCATCAACTTCCAACGTCTATAAAATTAGAAGGATAGAACGGCAGTGGTTTTCACGACAGTGCCGCGTTGCTAGTAAAGCCGCATGAGGGTCCAGTAACCTCAACGCGAGTACATGGTCTGACCAAGACCGACACGAAGAACGGTATATACGAGCGCAGACATCGTGGTGGCCAAGCTCGTCGCCAACGTTTTAGTGTGGCGGTATCCATAATTCCTACAGTTGGTTGGTTGCCAATGGAAGGTTGTATAGAAGCGACGAGGCTTTTCGGATCATACATCGCTGAGTATAAGGTGCAGTCTCTGGTGGAAGTTGACCGAGGCGAGGTACTATCGGCCCAAAATAGAGAAATTAATGGGGGGAACGCGTGCAGTGTAAAACATGTTTTTAGTAGGCGTGTGTCGTTGACAGCAACGAGCAGGTTGCCAAAAGAGCAATGGCTAAATCAATGATACGGTCACTGCTTAAATAAAGCTACCAAGTCACCGTTAAATGCGCAGCCAAAATAACACTGAAAGAAACCACCGAAGGGTATACAGCCTCGACTCACTCGAAAAGCATGACAGTCAGTATCGCCGCCTGCCCACATAATATCGTCTCCGAGCGTCCTTCACAAATCCAACCTCAGGCATTGCGCTGGTTCAGATCCTGGGGCCTTACTTTTTTTTTTTTTTTCGTTCCGTAACAAGTCTTTCTCATTGGCCGGTCGACTATACGATAATATGTCCCTGTCAAGATTGAGCGGCGCTAGTTCTTACAAATCAAACATCTCTGTGAATACGCGCCATGTTTCGCGAGCTCTCTGCTCAGTGCGATTGACGTAGTTTGGCGTACGAAACAGTCGGACTGAAATAGTCGGACTGAGGCCACGTCAAAGGCGCTTGCCTCGAAACAGCGCTGCATTAAACTGCGGACCAGAGCGCCACGCTATACAGCAGCGCAGGCCGTGGCTACACGCACCAGTAGACGCGGTGTGGCCGCCTAGAAAACGCGCAGTCGAGCCGCGAGCGCTGCGCGGCCGTTATTCGAGCAGGGTCTCCCTCCTCGGTCGGCAGGGGGGTAGGGGGGGTTGGCGGCAGCGCGACCTTGGCCGCCAGATCGGCTTCCGCCCCGCAGCGGTGCGAACACGCGGCGTGCTACTCTCGTTTTTTTCCCACGCGCGCGCTCCATTCCACCCCCGCTACTTAGCGAAACTGGCAGCTCTTTCAGAAGGGCTTGGGAATGCGCTACGACCCTTCCCCGACTGCATGTCCCGTTTGCAGAAGAAAAAAGAAAAGTACGTACACGAAGCACCAGCCACGCGGGAGAGCCACTATGTGACGCAAGTGAATCGCATCCCCACGCGGCCGCTCTCATGTGTTTCTGTTAGCGACTTGACGGCGTAATCCACCGTGGTGTGCCGACGTTGCGTCCGACACTCGCCTGCTACCGTTATTAATAGGCGCCGGCGCCGCCGCGCGCGTGCCTCGTAGAGCTCAATAAGCCGCCAACGAGAAAGTGGCCGAGTATGCGTTGCGTGTGTCTGCGGGCTCATGAATTTTACTTTGCGAAGTGGGAGCTCTGTTAGCGCGAAAATCCAAATCTATAGGAATCGGAATCGATTTGTTTAACACCGACATCGGGGTGATGTTGGGGATTAACCGACCAAAAGCCTGCGGAAGGGCTTGGCGAAGGTCGGTGCCCGCTACAAGAGGTCCTGTCCTGGCAGTCACTCAAATGTGAAGACACTATTGCGGCAAGAACAGTGGCAACGACACAATAAATATGAATGCAGACACAATTAGGAGTATTATACAGACGATATAATTCGCGACACATACTATATTGACGGGTGGCTTACGAGAGATTGAAGATTAAAAGGTTACATTTGGCCACCATAATTAGTTGGAGTCATTGGAATCGGCCAAGCAGAACAAGCAGGTGCAGTGCTCGGCGATTCAAATTCGATACTCGGAGCGCACGGCTGCCGGCACTTTCTGCGCCACCGGTGGGCGTTGGGGACACCGAGATGGTACATTGTGGTACAAGAAGAAAGAGAAGGCCTTTGGAACGCATTATGACTGAAGTTGGCCCCCAGCGGTCACCTAGCGCTCACATGGTGGCGCAAAAAGCGCCGGCCACCATGCGGTATCCGATTATCCCGTTTGAGTCGCTCAGCGCTGTATACATTGCGAACTCTTATATTCCGTTCTAACTTGGACAATTCTAGAATAGAGCTTGAACAAAGAACCCTTGTCTCCGAACCCTTCGTCGATGGCAAAAGGCTTTCGACTTCTCGCTTTCTCCACGTCGCAATATCTGAGCAGGCGTGCCGTCGAGTACAAGATCGGCCGAATTCGTCTGTTATATTGTTTGTGTGCTTTATACTCGTACGACCTTATTGGTTCGGACAACGAGGTTCAGGATTGGTCTTCTAGGTGCACCTCAATTCATTAACTGTACTCTGAACTCTATTTTCACAGTATGCTCAAAATGACAGTATACGGAGGTCAGAGCTTTGTCAAGCTTCAACGTGCAGCGTTCACTCCGTAACACTCTGTTTCTGTTTGAGAAATGACAACGTTCATTCATTCATTCAGTTGGGCCTTATGTCGAAACACGTGGATCTTAAGGGAACAGATCCACGTGGACCGTTCCCGGGCTAGCTCATTGCAAGCTGGAGGCACCAGGGGATCCAGATGCTGTGAATTCATTTGAGGTATTAGAACTTGTTCGTTCACTCGCCCATATAAGTACAGCGACTAGTAAATGCGCTTGGAAAAATAAATTCCTTAAGTTCTCCGCGCTCTTCATGTCTTCCCCGTAATACGACACAGCGACGCTCTAACGCTTGAGCGACCTCCTAACACTACGTCATCTTGCTCAGTCAACATGTAGTTGCCGATCTGTGATTGTTGACTTGACGTGCGTGTAGTCGAAGTATGTCTTCATGAAATGCGCGAAATGCCGAGTATTTACATCGCTCACTACGCAAAGCATGTCCTCTTCAGCGGATGACATTTAGCCTCAGTTTTCGAATACAAATATTGGGAAAATACAAGACGGAATTTTACTCAGTATCACGTACATCTTACGTCGTGCGCTTTCTTTTTTAGAGTAATTTGACAGTTTCTGCAACAGCTATCAATCTTTCTAAAATTACAAGAAAAGTGTTTATTTCAAATAACCAGACTCCGCGTGTGTTGGCGAACTGTTCGACAGCTGTAAGGATTCACGTCATCTGACATCGTTCTTTCATTCAGTTAACACTTTATTTAGTTATTTATTTATTCATTTATTTTTTGTTATTTATTTAGAACATACGGCCTGTCCCATAAGGATTTATATTTTATGCCTCGATAAGGCGAAGGAAGGTGGCTGACAAATAATGTGCATGGACTGCAGAAGAAGGGAAGGAAGGCCGAAGGAAAAGTTTGGCAGTGGGTCCACAAGCACACTCAGTGCGTAACAAATGCGCCAATTGACGGGGCAGCGGCTCCGCAACCCCTCCGTTCGTGTGTTGTAGCCGTCGTGATGGTCAACGCAACGTTTTCTTGCTGTTTTCTTTACTACTCCGGATCGACAGCTTCGCTTCCGCAGTTCGGCTGACGCACACAAACTACTGAAGTTCTTTTTTTTTTGTATTATTATTGTGTGGTTTTCTTCTCAAAATTCACACTCTGGGTCTGAGAGATGCCGCAGTAGACAACTGCGTACTACTTTTTTCAACCACCTCAGGCTATTTAATCTTTGCACAAATAATGACACAACGCGCGTCTTTTGCTTTGCCCGTCATCAAAATGGCGTTGCCGTGGTCGGAAACCGAACACGTGGCCTCAGCCTCAGCAGCAAAACGCCCACTGAGCGACCACCGATGGGTACTCACATGTACACCCGGCCACAAAACTTTACGGACCATGAAATCTTAGAAAAAGCTGAACATGTCCACAGCCTCACAACGCAGCCTGCTATTTGCATGGCGGTCCTCGACTAGAATATGCGAACAAGATTGTCGTATATAGTGTTACTGGCTACTGCTACAGGCTGCTCGGTAATTGAACCTTTTCTGAGATCCCCTGGTCGGTAAACGTTTGTGGCTGGGTGTACGTGTCCTACCGATCAGGCTTTATATGCTCTTTAATATATATATATATTGACACGTACACATGTTTATCTTTCACCGGTAGCCGCTTTCAACATTGGCTGACAAATGTTAAACGTTATCGCTCGGCGCAGGACGCGCCTGCATTGGAAGCTTCTCGGACGTTATCAATGCTTCTATCCGTCGTCTGTGGTCACCGACGCCCATGTAATCTGATTGTATGAGCGACGCGAATTGTCTAGAACTTTCTGGAAGACACGCGGGCATCAGGGATTAATCTGGAACCTTCGATGACTCAGGTATAAAAGCCGACGCGTTTCGCCGCTGATCAGATTTTCGACGATCGCCGACTGTGTTCGCCGCTATCGTTGTGCTTTGAGTGTAGCTTGCTTTTGTGGGCACAGGTTCGCCCAATAAACAACCAGTTTCGTCATACACAGTTTTGTGACTGTTTTCTCTACCGTCACTACTACGTGACATCTGGTGGAGGTGCTAGTTCGTTCATGCACCGAACGCCCCCGCAAAGCCGCGACCCAAGCCCGAAACCGGAGAACGAGACCAACGTCGCCAAGGACCAGCGAGCTAGCCGTAGGCAGCAAGGACTTGTGCCGGAGTTCGGACTTCTTCCCGAAAAGACCACTGCAATCAAGGCCAAGTCAACGACCAAAATGGCAGCACCAGCGTCCCCCATCCTGCTGCAGCAACCTCGGGAGCCACCGACTTTTCGTGGATCATCGGCTGAAGACCCTGAAACCTGGCTGGAGACATACGAGAGGACCGCGACGTTCAACAAATGGAGCGACGACGACAAGCTGCGCCATGTGTATTTTTCATTAGATGATGCTGCTCGGACCTGGTTTGAGAACAGAGAGACCACCCTGGTGACGTGGGACCTATTTCGTGAGAACTTCATGAGGACTTTCACGAATGTCGTGCGAAAAGAAAGGGCCGAAGTTTTATTAGAAACCAGAGTGCAATTGCCGAACGAGAACATCGCAATCTTCACGGAGGAGATGACTCGCCTCTTCCGCCACGCCGACCCCGATATGTCAGAGGAAAAGAAAGTTCGGTTCTTGATGCGGGGCGTCAAAGAGCATCTATTCACTGGATTGATGCGCAACCCGCCCAAGACTGTGGCAGAATTTGTTTCGGAGGCCACAACCATCGAGAAGACCCTTGAAATGCGAGCCAGGCAATACAACCGCCGTGCACTGACAAACTACGCCGAAGCTCAAGCTCTAGGCGCCGACGACCTGCACGAGACGATCAGAGCGGTTGTACGGGAAGAACTACAGAAATTATTCCCAAGATCGCATCCTCAGGTGACTTCAATCGCTGACATAGTTAAAGAAGAGGTTCAGCGATCACTAGAAGTGCCAGAAGTTCCGGTATCGCCTCAACCACAGCCGCAAGCGATGACCTACGCCGCCGTCGCCCGTCGTCAAGGCCCCCCTCCGCGCTCGCGCCAGGGCCCCGTAACGCCGCAGTTCCGTCGTCCACCGCCGCCGCCGCCAGCACGCCCGCCCGTCGCCCAGCGCAGCTCCCAGCGGAAGACGGACATTTGGCGCGCCCCCGACCACCGCCCGCTCTGCTATCACTGCGGGGAAGCCGGCCATGTCTACCGCCGATGCCCATACCGCGAGATGGGCCTACGAGGGTTCGCCGTCAACGCGCCACGTCCACAGCTTGGCGAGCGACCACGTGACATCGCCGACTACCTTGCCGGAGCCCAGTGGCAACCACGACGGCCCTCACGCTCGCCGTCACCAGGCCGCTACATCTCGCCGCATCGCCGCCTGTATGCCGGCCCAACCCGGGGCCGATCTCCCAGCCCATACCCGGGAAACTAAAAGCAGCAACCGATGGAGGTGCGGTTGCTGTACGACGCAATGCCGAAGATCCTCCGCCGCCGACGACGACGACGATTCGCGAATCATCACGACGAGATATCAGCACGCCGCCTAGCAACAGCCTTGACAGCACATCGCCGCCGAACGAAGACCTTCCGACGCGACGTAGCAGCAGCAGAGCAAGCCGACGCAGCCGTGATCCGACGCCACGAATTAACCGCAACGCCAGACGCCGGTCTACCGATCTAGACGTGCTCATCGATGGTCATAACGTCACCGCTCTCGTCGACACTGGCGCCGACTATTCAGTTTTCAGTGGCGCGTTCGCCGCCAAGTTAAAGAAGGTGCAGACGGCCTGGCAAGGACCCGATATACGGACAGCGGGAGGTCACCTAATAACGCCGGCTGGAATCTGCACAGCGCGAGTCACGGTAAACAACCGCACTTACCCGGCGAGCTTCGTAATCCTGCAGCACTGCTCCAGGGACGTCATCCTAGGCATGGACTTTCTACACCAACATGGTGCAGTCATCGACTTAAGGTCCAAGTCGATAACGCTTTCAACACACAAAGCGATACCGCCGGATACATGCATCAGTTACCATGCCTTGAATGTGCTTGAAGAACAAGTCACCGTTCCGCCTCACTCCAGCGTAATGATTTCCGTCGGTACGGAAGTGCCTGCAGACATGGAGGGCGTCATCGAGGGCGATCATCACTTACTGCTGTACCGTGAAATTTGCGTCGCTAGAGGCATAGCTGAGCTACGTGCAGGGAAAGCAACGGTGATGCTCACGAACTTCAGCCCCGAATACAAGCACATTAACAAAGGCACCACGGTTGCCTACATCGACGAAATAGTACAAGCCAGCAGTGCTTTCGCCTTCACGGATTCCAGTGCACCCGCAACGACGACTATAATACCTGAAGCAACTTTCAACGTTAATCAGAACCTTCCCAGGCATAAGAAAGAACAACTAAAAGCTCTGCTCCTGCAATACAAGGATTGCTTCTCGTCGTCGTCAAAAGTTCGACAAACCCCTGTCGCCAAGCACCGAATCATAACCGACGAAAATGTCCGCCCACTGCGTCAGAGCCCGTACCGAGTTTCGGCACGCGAACGCGAGGCCATAAGGCAACAAGTCGACGAAATGCTACGCGACGACATCATCCAGCCGTCCAAGAGTCCGTGGGCGTCCCCCGTGGTGTTAGTGAAGAAGAAGGATGGAACCCTACGTTTCTGCGTCGATTATCGTCGCCTCAACAAGGTCACGAAGAAGGACGTATACCCCCTTCCACGGATTGACGACGCCTTGGATCGACTATACAACGCAAAGTATTTTTCGTCGATGGACCTCAAAACCGGCTACTGGCAAATCGAAGTCGACGAGAGGGACCGGGAGAAGACGGCCTTTATAACACCAGACGGACTGTTCGAGTTCAAGGTCATGCCGTTTGGTCTTTGCTCGGCACCTGCGACTTTCCAACGCGTCATGGATACAGTACTGGCAGGCTTGAAGTGGCAGACTTGCCTCGTCTATTTGGACGACGTCGTTGTGTTTGCCTCAAGCTTCGAAGAACACCTGCGGCGCCTTGAAACAGTTCTTCAAGCAATCAAAACCTCCGGACTCACGTTAAAGCCAGAAAAGTGCCGCTTCGCATATGAGGAGCTCTTGTTTTTGGGCCACGTCATCAACAAGTCTGGAGTGCGCCCCGACCCTCAGAAAACTGCGGCCATCTCCAACTTTCCTCTGCCCGCTGACAAGAAGGCAGTGCGTAGATTTCTGGGACTGTGCGCCTATTACAGGCGCTTCGTCAAGGATTTTTCACGGATCGCCGAGCCACTGACGTACCTCACGAAGGCCGACGTCGAGTTCAAGTGGGAGATGCCGCAAATCGAAGCATTTGAAGAACTGAAGCGACGCCTACAATCGCCGCCCATCCTTGCGCATTTCGACGAAAATGCCGATACCGAAGTCCACACCGACGCAAGCGGCGTAGGACTCGGCGCCGTGCTTGTGCAGAGGACTGATGGACTAGAAAGGGTTGTAAGTTACGCTAGCCGGTCGCTATCGAAGGCGGAAGCAAATTATTCCACAACAGAAAAGGAGTGCCTCGCCATCATCTGGGCTACATCAAAGTTTCGCCCCTACCTCTATGGCAGGCCCTTTAAAGTTGTGAGCGACCACCACGCCTTGTGTTGGCTAGCTAACTTGAAGGATCCTTCAGGTCGCCTCGCACGATGGAGTCTGAGACTTCAAGAATTCGACATCACCGTCGTTTACAAGTCCGGGCGAAAGCACTCTGACGCCGACTGCTTGTCTCGCGCCCCCGTCGAACCGCCGCCACAGGATGACCAGGATGACGACACTTTCTTGGGACCCATCAGTGCCGACGAATTCGCCGAACAACAGCGAGCCGACCCGGAACTAAGGAACCTTGTAGATTACCTGGAAGGCAAGACCGTCACTGTGCCGAAGGTGTTCAGGCGAGGATTGGCGTCGTTTTTCTTGCAAAACGACATTCTCCTAAAGAAGAACTTCTCGCCTCTCCGAGCCAACTACCTCCTCGTGGTACCCTCAGCATTGCGTCCAGAGGTTCTGCAAGCTCTCCATGACGACCCAACGGCTGGACACCTCGGTTTTTCCCGCACGCTCGCAAGGATACAAGAAAAATACTACTGGCCTCGCCTCTCTGCCGACGTCGCCCATTACGTAAGGACATGCCGAGACTGTCAGCGACGCAAAACACCGCCGACAAGGCCAGCCGGACTTCTACAGCCGATCGAGCCACCTCGCCGACCGTTCCAGCAGATTGGGATGGACTTACTGGGGCCTTTTCCGACGTCGACGTCCGGGAATAAATGGATCGTCGTAGCTACGGACTACCTCACCCGCTACGCCGAAACAAAAGCCTTGCCCAAAGGCAGTGCTGCCGAGGTAGCCCGATTCTTCGTTGAGAACATCCTCCTGCGTCACGGTGCCCCAGAAGTCCTCATCACCGACAGAGGTACTGCCTTTACGGCAGAACTAACTCAAGCCATCCTGCGATACAGCCACACAAGCCATCGCCGGACCACCGCCTACCACCCGCAGACGAATGGCCTCACCGAGCGCCTAAATAAGACCATCGCCGACATGCTGGCAATGTACGTCGACGTCGAACACAAGACGTGGGATGCCATCCTTCCGTACGTGACCTTCGCATACAACACGGCCGTGCAAGAAACGACGCACATGGCGCCGTTCAACCTGGTCTACGGAAGGAACCCGGCAACGACGCTTGACGCCATGCTACCGGACGTCACCGACGAAGAAAATCTCGACGTTGCCACCTATTTGCAGCGTGCCGAAGAAGGTCGACAGCTCGCCCGCCTGCGTATCAAGAACCAGCAGAGGACCGACAGCCGACACTACAACCTTCGACGACGCTACGTCGAGTACCAGCCCGGTGACCGTGTTTGGGTCTGGACTCCGATACGCCGACGAGGACTTAGCGAGAAGCTATTACGTCGCTATTTCGGACCATATAAGATCACCCGACGTATTGGCGCACTGGACTATGAGGTCGTGCCAGACGGCATTTCGCAATCACAGCGGCTGCCGGGCACGACCTGAAGTCATCCACGTGGTGCGTCTTAAGCCTTTCTACGCCCGCTGACAAACTTAGGTACTTTGTTACTTGTTATTGTTTTTTGTTATTTTGTTTATTACGCATGGTTTTGTTTTCGCTTTCGTGTTTGTAGCATCGGGACGATGCTTTTTAAGGGGAGGGTATTGACACGTACACATGTTTATCTTTCACCGGTAGCCGCTTTCAACATTGGCTGACAAATGTTAAACGTTATCGCTCGGCGCAGGACGCGCCTGCATTGGAAGCTTCTCGGACGTTATCAATGCTTCTATCCGTCGTCTGTGGTCACCGACGCCCATGTAATCTGATTGTATGAGCGACGCGAATTGTCTAGAACTTTCTGGAAGACACGCGGGCATCAGGGATTAATCTGGAACCTTCGATGACTCAGGTATAAAAGCCGACGCGTTTCGCCGCTGATCAGATTTTCGACGATCGCCGACTGTGTTCGCCGCTATCGTTGTGCTTTGAGTGTAGCTTGCTTTTGTGGGCACAGGTTCGCCCAATAAACAACCAGTTTCGTCATACACAGTTTTGTGACTGTTTTCTCTACCGTCACTACTACGTGACAATATCATTCAGCACATATCACGACAGGCCGCAGAGACAAGCATATTTCCTTTCTGCACAACAAACATCCCTTAGCTTCAGAACGACTCCTCTCTCTTCCTCTCTGCACGAGGAAGTGAGAGTGCTCGGAAAATTACGCACGCGTCATACTGCGCTTATAAGGTCTGGCACAATCACCGTTCGATGCTCCGCCGGTCTCTCTCCTGGAGTTCGCTGTCAGCGCGTTATCTCTTTTGCGAATCGTTAGCGTTTCAATGGACCGACACGGTGGTGGCCGGACCTGCAAGGCGCGTTCACAGCCTCGGTGGGCGCCGCCGTGTCCGGCGCGAGGTGAAGGGAACTCTTGCACGGGACGTCCCACTGAGCAAAGCTGCTGTCTGCATGTGTATGCGCTGGCGCGTCCAAGTGCGTCCGAGTTATGCAAGCACCTGTGCTGCAACCGCCGCCTGCGATGATCGAGCGACACCGCCGGCTGAGAAACTTGCGCCCGGCTCCCCGCAAGCGCAGGAGCCGGAAGGCGCGGATTACGCGGAGGGATCAGGTGCGCCTCGGTAGCGGCTGGCGACTGAGCGCCGGCGAGAGCGCGACTATACGCAGACGTGGCCGCGCGCTCCCTGCGTATAAAACGTTGTACGCCGCTTCAGAAGCCTCATTTCGTGCTCCCGTGCGGCTCCCTTAATTGCCTCCGCCCGTTTTATAGCGCGAAGCAGAAAGGCGGCATTCGCCGACGCCTCTCGCATGCTGATCGAAAGCCGTCGCGGCAGGTGAACGCCAACAGCCGACCCCGCGTTCTGGACGCTTTCGTTCCTGTCCGGCGCTCTTGCTGCAAGTCGGACAAGGAGGGGGGAGCTCTGTGTGTGTGTAAGGAAAGGGGGGCATAAACGCCTTCTATCTCCTGAGCTTTCCAACTGGTACAAGCACCTCGCCTATTTCAGCCACCTCTGTATATGGCCGATCTCAAACGGTGGGCGAGGTTTTAATTTCGTAACGTAGTTTAATGGACCGATTGACCGTGCCCACGTGTCTGCGCAATTAATCGCTGCAACGATACATATAATACAGTTCACAATGCGCAAGTAATAGCGAGTTTTACGCATACATATATATATATATATGTATATATATATATATATATATATATATATATATATATATATATATATATATATATATATATATATATATATATATATAACTGGATTTTTCAATGGGCCAAGCGTATTTACGAAAATCAGAAGCACAACTTCGCGGTTATCTTAGGTTTATTATTTACCCAACAGTTTCGGTCGGTGGACCGACCTTTTTCAAGGTATCCCTTGAAAAAGGTCGGTCCACCGACCGAAACTGTTGGGTAAATGATAAACCTAAGATAACTGCGAAGTTGTGCTTCTGATTTTCCTATATATATATATATATATATATATATATATATATATATATATATATATATAGCCATTATTTTCACCAGCGTGTAGGTTCCGCGCTACATCGCGGCTCATGAAATATACCAATATTACGCGGACTACTATAGAAAGTAGAAGGAATCAGGCAATCGGAAGTAGAGGATTGGCTGAAAAAACACGCAAGCACACAATCAAGCAAACAAACACAGGATCAATTAGCAAATTTATTTCTGCTGATAATTGCTGGAAAGTATCGCTTATATTTCCCTTAATTTCATTTATTGTCGCCTTAAAGGGGCCCGAAAGCATTACATAAGGCTGGGGCTCTAACAAGGTAGTACCACATATACGAAATATAACTCCAATAAAACAAGAGGAATAGTTTAGGATACATTAATAACATTTGGGAATGTAAGTATACTGAAACAAACCAGCAGTGAAATAATTAAAAAAACGCTAACACTTGTAAGTTAAGAACGTGGTGGTGGAGAACAGCACTGATGTGGATAATGTGGAGAACAGCACAGAATGTGGAGAACAGCACTGATAGAACGTTTAATTAAGCAGCTAGCAGCTCCAGGTGTCATAGATCTTATGGAATAATATTAAGTGTAATAATGTATATTGGACCAAAGGTTTTCTTTTCTCAGTAGTTTTCGCTACAAACCTGAAGTCCATCACTACGGCTTAAGCAACAAAGAAGGAAAGAAAGGTAAGCATTCGACCAGATGTAAAAATGGGTTGCACGCAGATTGTCCTCATTTGCTACCGTATAGAAAATATCCATCAGATTAGACAGGACTACCAGATAATAAATATATTACTTTATTGACGAAGGCTGCGCGCTTCATAATCGGCGTCACCCATGCAGCGGCACACTTCACAGCTTTCTTTTCTCTCTTTTTTTAAGGAGATGTTTCTAAACATCTCACGGAGATGTTTGTGCAGCAGTTTTAGTCAGCGCTGACTAGGAGAACCGACTGAAAACGATTAAGAACGCCCGGCGGCGCCATGCGTTTCTCTTCCCATGCCCGGGATACCTGTTCGGTTATAGGCCACTCAACAGCCTCAACCTCTACCGCGTACGTTCTTACGTTTATCCTAAAAGCATACACATATAACCGTGTGGCAACGGCGGTAGACGCGTTGAGTAAATGAGGCAATTAGAAGCAGCGAAATAAAATTATTCGTGAGGATGGACTTTAAATATTAGACAGGGTTTGTGATTCACGCCCTGATTGCTGGAGAAATGCTACATCCTACTTACTGGTCGTTTCTTATTTCTTAACATTTCTTCATATTCGGCGCTGCCATATATGAGCTTTAATACGCATCCTAGTTGAAAACGGCTGGAAATTAGGTCTAAAAGGATGACAAGAATTTCTGCCGCATGTCTGACATCTTGTCCCGACGAGAATCAGAATTTATTACTAAAAGTTCGGCCATATTACAGGTATTCGGTATCCAGAAGAAGGTCCCTTCTGTCCCACTTTATGTCGCAAGGACAGGGCTGGCCTCGGCGTCACGAAGAGACGTAAGACTTGCGCCGTAGGTTCCTCTCGCGAAGATAAAATTGACTTTGTCGTGACTATATGCCGAACGTTGGGTTGCACTGTAGAAACTTCAGTTGCTACAGGAAGAACTTCTGTCGCGTCGTCAGCGACGTGTCAGAAATGTGCCTTGTGATACTTTCGTGCTGTATTATAGTGATACTTTCATCGAGCCCTGCTAACATTTCTGAAGGATACTGCCTTGGCCTTCCGTTTATAGACATTATTTGTGTTTTTTGTTTTGTTCTGCCTGTGTCTCCGTCATTTCTTTATTTCCTCTTTTCTTTCCTCCTATTTTCATTTCCTCTATTCTCTGCTCCTGAAAGAGTCGGCAGGCGTTGTGCCCCTCTCGGTGGCAATTGTCAGCTTGCTCCCTCCCTATTTCCTTTGTGTCCTTGGGTGTATATGTGTACAAACCAAATATATATGGTTTGTACACAGTTCCCGCCACTGTTGCCTCCATAAAGGATACTAACCGTTTTAAACAAACTTTACGCGACATTTAGGTTTGAGTATTCTTGTTTTCCCGTTGTTTATAACTATTGTTTGAATGTTTTTCTTGCCAGGAATTGTACACTCGTGATTATTTATGTTCCTTATGCATCTTGGTTTACACTGTCTGTGTGCGTTGACATAACTAGTTTGAATAATTAGAAATAATATTTGATGTACTCTGGTTTGTGATCCGCTAAAATTATATAAGTATACTAACATATTTTTGGTTGTTTGCTGTTGCTGCTATGCATAACTTATGTTCAACTAATTACCCACTCCCCTCTGTAATGTCATTGGCCCTGAGGGTATAATAAATAAATAAATAAATAAATAAATAAATAAATAAATAAATAAGTAAATAAATAAATAAATAAATAAATAAATAAATAAATAAATAAATAAATAAATAAATAAATAAATAAATAAATAAACACTACTAATAATAATACTGACAACTCTAGCAATAAGACAATTGTGCGATGCCAGGAAATAAATATCATGTATCAGACCATCAAAAAACATTCACCTTTTGGATGCTCAATTTTGCATCGAGGGTGTCGTGTACTACACGACGCTTTCAGAACCGCAAGAATGACGGAGCACTAGCGGAGAAAACCCGCAGTCAGGTAGTTAATCTTTCCGTACTGATATAGCTAGGTTGTGAACGTTGGCAGCTTCACACACCGTACACCGGGGCATTGCGGTTGAGCCCCACTCATAGGTGATTGCACCAAGTGCCACTGCGCTAAAAACGGACGGCCGTTGAGAAAAACTGGGACGGTGATTATTATTATTATTATTATTATTATTATTATTATTATTATTATTATTATATTATTATTATTATTATTATTATTATTATTATTATTATTATTATTATTATTATTATTATTATTATTATTATTATTATTATTACAGGCCAAGGTTCGTTCTCTGCGTGATGGGCTTGGTACTCAGCGCAAGCCGTCGTCGCCTATTTCTCCTGCTGCGCTGCCGGTCCACCCGGTCAAGACAACGTATGCTGCGACCGTCCGGACTGCTTCGCCAAATACTGCCGCCTTTGGCCAGTTCTCCAAGGCAACACGGAGTAAACGTCGGCCTACCGGCCTTGGATCTAGAAGCCCTGCTCCTAATGAGTGCAAAGAAGAATTCCGCTTTTTTCGGACTCTCTGCATATTCCTCTAAAAGCGGGATGACGACTGATATATTCCTTTCTTGGAAAAGAGCGCCTCCGACCGGCCGGCGGAATCTTGGAAGTCTATCCGCAAGCGCTCTAGTAAACGTGGAGAGCGTTTTCGCCTGCTCGACTCTATAGCTGAGTAGAAGTCCCAGCAGTCGCGGAATGTTTTGCTGCCCATTTCTCATTCTTATATAAAGCTTCAGGTTTCAACGCTGGTGTCAGTCAGCAGCACGCGACGGTTACTACATCTAGTGCTGTGCTGTTTGATGAAAAGATCATCAGTGAATGCCTTAAACGATTGAAGCCTTCCCTATGCTACGGCCCTGGGCCGGTATTTTGTAGCGATGCCTTTCCGGTAATAATGCCTTTTCGCGCTTATCGCGCTTTGTCAGTGGTCAGAGCGACGGTTCGCTCACGTTATCAACGGGATCAGCCGGCCGTGAGCGGTGGATGGTAAGACTAGTATAGAATAAGTCATAAGGCATCGCTACAAAATCGCGGCCCTGGTGGCATCCCCTCCGCAATTCTAAAAGCTTACATCAGTAAATTTGGCCAAGTATTGACACCAATATTTAATAACTCTTTAAATACTTCCACTTTCCCTCACATGCGACAAACTGCTCGTGTTTTCCCTGTATTTAAGTCTTACTATAAAACCAATGTCTCAAATTATCGTCTGATTTCTCTACTCTGTGCCACGTCTAAGATATTTGAGCTTGCTTTTCACAACATAATCTTTTTCTGTGAACAACTCATTGATTCCGAATCAGCATGGATTTCTCACCGGCCGCTCCAATATCACAAATCTCGGTATTTCAAAGGGGGTAAGTTGACACCATTTACTGTCACCTCAGCAAAGCTTTTGATGTATAGTCAGCCAATCACTGCTTCTGATTAAGCTTACGCACTTTGGTGGTGACTCGTCAACTGTCGATATCTTGCACAGTTATCTTCTTGATAGATCATGTTATGTTAACGTCAATGGCCAAACGTCTTCTTTTTACATGACAACTAGCGGCATCCATGAATGATCAGTATTAGGATCACTCCTTTTTAAAATGTTTATTAATGACGTTCTTTGAGCTATTCGGAATTCTTTTTTCCTTCTATATGCCGATGACAGCAAGACTTTTAGGAAAATTCACACTGTTTATGACTGTTACATCCTGCAGTCCGACCTGTATTCTTTTTCGAAATGGTGCAAAGATAATAACCTTACCTTGAATGCTGTTAAAACCAAAGTCATGACTTTCACACGCAAAACAGCAAGCATTGCTTTTTTTTTTTTAATCTGTAGATTCTGTACCATTGTGTAAGGTCTGTAAGAACAATAATCTCGGCGTACTTTTTTATTCAAGTTTGCACTTTTCGGCTCACACTGAACGCGCTGCAATGCGCGGTATGCACTCTCTTGGCTCTGTTTGCAGACTGTCGAGCGAATTCAATTCCATTCCCTACAACCTTCCGCAAGTCGTACACAACAATCTGTCTTCAACTCGAATACGCGTCGGTCGTCTGGAACGGCATTTCTAGATCTAACAGTGAAATTATAGATCTGGTCCAGAAAAAAAGTTTCTAAGCATATATTATCACCGCTTTGCTAACACGGACATTGCACCTTGTTCTAGCATTGTTAGATTATTGTCATTGTCCTTACTTCGCTGCGGATGTAATCGCGCTGAGCCTGTGTTTCTTTTCAAACTCCTTCACAATATCCTCGCCTGCCGCGAGCTCCTCAGTTGTTTCATGTTTCGTATTCCGCGCAAACTCACCAGAGAACACAGACCTTTCCATGTTCCTGCCTGTCATTACGAACACTCAACTGTCGACAGAATGCTGAGTCGTTATAACGCTTATTTTTATGCTCTCGATATTTTTCATAACTTGCAGTCATTGTTATTTTCCAAGCTTTGTGTTGTTGAGTCACAGTTCCACACATTGTTGAACTGCCCTGTTCAACTGCCCTTCTGCTCCTTTTATTGCAATGGCAATTATATGGACGACAATGGTCGCCATCGCCGTGATGTTCCGTGTAAAGTCCAAGGGGGATAACATCGTCGACGCGCGTCGTATGCTGTATGTCGAGTGAAAGCATGCAAGGGTGAGCCGACGATGGCGGCTCAATCTCGCGCGCGCAAGGGGGAAAAGCGGGGAGGACGCGCGCCGTCTTCTGTCACGCGCAAGGCACCGGGGGAATATGGGGAGGGAGGGCGGGGGGTGTTTTATTCCAGCGGCTGCTGCGTATGGCGTAGCGATCTGCGATGGGGACAGAGCACGTCGAGTGCTGATAGCTTCGTGTGCGCTGTGTTTTCGCCGCTTAGTTAGCGTTGAAGCGAGAGGTAGCACGAAGGTAAAATCGCTCGCTGCAGGAGGCGCGCTTCCTCACTCCAGCGTTTTGACAGCGAGTTTCCGCGATCATCGAGTGAGATGCGTTCGTTAGTTCGTGCGCGCGTGACACCATGCTTGTTAATTTAGCCATTAGTAAGCGAATGTTTACAAGTTTACACAGCCGATAAAATTACTATCCTTCGTTCGTACAGCTGTCTACTAATTTGCTATCGCAATCTATGCTTCGCCTTTCGGATGAAACTGCGACTTTTTTATAGTATGCGTGGGCCAGCACTCAGAGCATAGGGTTGTTCCTGGGCGTGGTAAATAAACGATTAATTAATTAATTAATTAATTAATAGATTGATAGATAGATAGATTGATTGATTGATTATTATATATTATTATTAATCTAAGTTTTTTTAAGTGTAGGCGTGTGCAGCACTAAGACCTTACTTTTCAGGGCACGGTAATTGATTGACTGATTGATTTATCGATCAATTGATTGATTGTATCTCTGTCTTACGAATCTTCATACTGTTTTCATCATGCGTAGCAACGTTCATCTGGTTGCGCCAGACAAGTTCCACCTGCCTTTAATTGCTTTTTTAACTCGGGTAGCACAGAAATGCAGCATCCGTTCCGATAACAACACGAAGCGCAGCTTCAACTTTTTAATTGGATACTACGTTGGCTTGTACCATTATCGTTAAAACTCTGATTGGTCGTTCGTAGATGGGACAGCTGATGCTCATGAGCAGGTTAATTTGTTTACGAAAGTCATTGTAGATGGCTTGCGCATATTCATACCTAAAAAACCGATCAAAAGGTCAAAGTTCCCTCATTGGTTTTATAAAGAACTAAAAATTGAAACTGAAACACCATGCACACAGAAAAGCAGGGAACACAGGTCTAGATAAATGGGCAGTTGTATTTAGGCGCTGTCGTTGTCTTTGCAAATTTTATTATAACACTGATCACTACAATCACATTGAACGTGCTGAAGCCAGCATGACACGTAAGTTAAAATTTTTCTGGAGTTACGTCCGCTCTCCCTCTTCTAAAAAGAGCACCAAAGATGTATGTTTAGTTGGTGAAAATGGCGATGTTGTCTCGAACACTGCGGATGCCTTTGCAAAACATTCCTGTTCTGTGTTTGGTGTAAAAAATTCTTCTACCTCAGGTAATCTTCCTTCTCGGCTTGGTACAGTGTGTACACTACCACTATATGCAGACCTTCTATTCGAGTGTATGGAAGCGCCTCAAACTTCCTTTCTTGTGGCGGTGGCGCTAGCTTATGGTATCCCTCCTGCACTGCTTAAGACGTACGGAAAAATACTTGTCCCTGTTCTCACATGCATCTTCAACACTTCCCTAAAGTCTAGTACGTTTCTAGCGCTTGGAAGGTATAGCACAGTGCCCGCATACCAATCGGGTGAAGGGCAGTTACTAACTACCAGCCTATATCTATCCTCTGCACTGCGTCAAAAGTGTTTGAATCTGTATTGCATTCCCTGTTTTCTGTTAGTGCTAACAACATTTTAACAGATCAAAAGTACAGCTTTGAATCAGGGCCCCCCTATAACTACGAACGTGGTTACATTTATGATCGATGCATTTATTGTGCAGTACAGTGCTGACGGAATAAAACGTAACCGGGACCATTAAGTAGAACGCTCGATATGTGGAATTACTCAAGAGTACCACGTCAGGTCGCTAGTTAATCTGGTCACCAAAGGTGACGTGGACTCTGATCTAAGTGTACACGCCAAAATTACCCCGATGCCTCACGAACTGCAGACGATGGAAGCGAAGGTATGAACATTAGTTAGCCCCAAATATACGCGTTTCATTCCATGAGCACTGTACATAGTACCGCCCAATAATACACCGTTTACTTGGACCTAAGTAAAGCATTTGATGTAGTTTGCCATGAGCTCCTTCTTACGAAGCTCACGCAAATAGACAAATTCTTCCATTACCACCCTGATACCTAATTACATAAGCAATAGATCTTGCTTCGTTAGCATTAACGGACACCGTTCTATTAGCTATGAGGTCACTAGCGGAGTTCCTCAAAGATCTGTTCTTGGCCCCCTTCTCTTCCTACTGTTCATAAATAAAATTTCGTCAGCAATTCAACGCCTTTCATTCCTTCTATATGCTGACGACTTAAAGCTATTTAAGACTGTCAACAGTGTTAATCCACGACTGCACTGACATCCAAAACATTTTTTTTTTCACTCTCAAACTGTCGCAGAAACAATAAGCTACTCTTCATCATGAGCCTATTTATTTTTATGTCCACTGCAGGACGAAGGCCTGCGATCCCCAATTGTCCTGCGCTAGCTGATTCATATTTACACCTGCAAATTTTCTAATTTCATCACCCCACCTAGTTTTCTGCCGTCCTCTGACGCCGTTTTTCTGACACCGGCAAAAAAAAAAAAATGCCGAGCGCTAGTGGGGCTTTACTAGTCCAGTTACAACCAAAATAAGGAAGGCCCACTAAGCTTCAACAAAGGCACTCCCTCACCAGAACAGGAATTGGCCTCCCTGGTGCAGTATTCGGCCACTACCCCCCGCATGACTCTTGCAATTAACCCGTGGCCCTCAGTCCCCAGCGGCTGCGGAGCACCTGACCAAGGCGGCGGTCAGACCTGCGACGCGGCAGAGGGTGCTAAGAATCTCTGGATCCGGACAGGCCGCCACTGGAAACTGAACCTGGAAACGTCCAACACGTGCACCTTCTCGAGTGAGGCTAGCTTAGCAGGGCTGTTTGAGGAATTATCAGGCATTGCCTGGGATATTATTGGCCTTAGTGAGGTTAGAAGAACTGGTGAGGCTTATTCAGCGCTGACTAACGGCCACGTCTTCTGCTACAGAGGTCTTCCAGATAAGAGAGAATTCGGAATTTCTAGTCCATACGGACATAGCGGGCAACATTGACGAATTTTACAGCATTAATTAGAGGCTAGCAGTCGTCGTAGTAGAGCTGAATAGGAGGTATAGAATGAAGGTAGTACAAGCCTACGCCCCAACCTCCAGTAACGATGACGAAGAAATAGAACAGTTTTATGAAGATGTTGAATTAGCAATGAAAAAGGTGCAAACTCAGTATACTGTGGTCATGGGCGACTTCAATGCAAAAAGTGGGGGAAAAGCAGGCTGATGAGCAAGCAATTGGCAACTACGGCATCGATTCTAGGAACACTAGAGGAGAGATGTTGGTATAATTCGCGGAAATGAATAGGCTCCGAATAATGAATACCTTCTTCAGGAAGCTTAGCAACAGGAAGTGCATGGACCTGGAAGAGCCCTAATGGAGAAACAAGAATTGAAATAGATGTCATACTCTCTGCCGATCCTAGTATAGTGCAGGATGTAGAAGCTTTAGGTAGGGTAAAGTGCAGTGACCATAGGTTAGTGAGGTCTAGGATTTTTCTCAATTTTTTTATTAAAAAATAAAATTAGTCAAGAAGAAACAGGCTAACCTTGACACAGTAAGGGTAAAAGCAGACCAACTCAGGCTGGTGCTCGCAAACAAATATTTAGCTTTAGAACAGAAAGATGAGTATAACATGGAGGTAATGAATGAAATTGTACGTAGGCTGATTTCACAAGCAGCAATTGAAGTGGGAGGTAAGGCACCAAGGCAACCAGTAAGTAAGCTCTCCCAAGGAACAAAGTACCTAATAAAGAAACAACAAAGCATGAAACTGAAATTCAAGAGATCACATGGAATTCGCTGAACTGTCGAAACTGATCAACAAGAAGAAAGTCAGGGATATTCGAAATTATAACGTGGAAAAAATTGAGGAAGCCGTAAAATATGGACGCAGCAAGAAATTAGTCAGAAGAAAATTTGGCATAGGATAAAGCAAGATGTATGCACTGAAAGATAAGCAAGGTAATATCATCAGCAACTTCGATGACATAGTAAAAGCAGCGGAAGATTTTACACTGACCTGTACAGTTCCCACAGCAGCCAAGCTACTTTTATTCGAAGTACTGATGAACAGGGTAGACATATTTGCAAGATAATTTCCAATAAAATCAGGGCAACACTTGACTTCAGTCAAGCAAGAAAACAGGCTGGCTTTAGGAAGGGATATTCTACAATGGATCACATCCATGCCATCAATCAGGTAATCGAGAAATCTGCGGAGTACAATCAACCTCTCTATATGGCTTTCATAGATTATGAAAAGGCATTTGATTCAGTAGAGATACCAGCAGTCATAGAGGCATTGCGTGATCAAAGAGTACAGGAGGCATACGTGAATATCTTGGGAAATATCTACAAAGATTCCACAGCTACATTGGTTCTCCACAAGAAAAGTCGAAAGTGACCTATCAAGAATGGAGTCAGGCAAGGAGACACAATCTCTCTAATGCTGTTCACGGCATAATTAGAAGAAGTATTCAAGCTCTTAGACTGGGAAGACTTAGGAGTGAGGATCAACGGCGAATATCTCAGCAACCTTCGGTTTGCAGATGGCATTGTCCTATTCAGCAACAATGGGGACGAATTACAGCAAATGATTCAGGACCTTAACCGAGAAAGTGTAGGAGGAGTGGGGTTGAAGATTAATATGCAGAAGACAAGCATAATGTTTAATAGCCTGGCAAGGGAACAAGAATTCAGGATCTCCAGTCAGCCTCTAGAGTCTGTAATGGAGTACGTTTATCTAGGTCAATTACTCACAGGGGACCCTGATCAAGAGAAAGAAATTTACAGAAGAATAAAATTGGGTTGGAGTGCATACGGCAGGCATTGCCAAATACTGACTTGGAGCTTACCAATGTCGTTGAAAAGAAAAGTGTACAAACATTGCATTCTACCGGTGCAAACATATGGGGCAGAAACTTGGAGGTTAACAAAGAAGCTCGAGAACAAGTTAAGGACCGCACAAAGAGCAATGGAACGAAAAATGTTAGGCCTAACGTTAAGAGACAGGAAGAGAGCGGTGTGGATCAGAGAACAAACGGGGATAGCCGATATTCTAGTTGACATTAAGCGGAAAAAAGGGAGCTGAGCAGGCCATGTAATGCGTAGGATGAATAACCGGTGGACCATTAGAGTTGCAGAGTGGATACCAAGAGAAGGGAAGCGCAGTCGAGGACGGCAGAAAACTATAGGTGGGGTGATGAAGTTAAGAAAATTAAAATTAATTAAATTATGGGGTTTTACGTGCCAAAACCACGATCTGATTATGAGGCACGCCATAGTTGGGGACGCCGGAAATTTGGACTACCTGGGGTTCTTTAACGTGCACCTAAATCTAAGTACACGGGTGTTTTCGCATTTCGATGGGGGCGAAATGCAGCCGCCGTGGCCGGGATTCGATCCCGCGACCTCGTGTTCAGCAGCCCAACACCATAGCCACTGAGCAACCACGGCGGGTGGGGTGATGAAGTTAGGAAATTTGCAGGCGGAAGTTGGAATCAGCTAGCGCAAGACAGGGGTAATTGGAGATCACAGGGAGAGGCCTTCGTCCTGCAGTGAACAAATATAGGCTGCTGCTGCTGCTGCTGCTGCTGCTGCTGCTGCTGCTGCTGCTGCTGCTGCTGCTGCTGCTGCTGCTGCTGCTGCTGCTGCTGCTGCTGCTGCTGATGATGATGATGATGATGATGATGATACATCTGCAATTTATACTTCTTGTCTCCCTACTCAAGTGATAGGGCAGCGAACAAGACATACAGCCTGTATGGTTTGCATTTCCCTTGCCTCAATTCTCTCTCGCCTCTCGGTTTCAGTAATAATCAAGTGACTAAGCACCTGCATGTTTACAGTGAACACTCACACACACGCATTTGAACGCACGCACTGTTCATCCGTGACCAGAAGATCATCCGTGAGGGCCTCAGTCGTTGATCGCCACATCGTTCGTTCTGAAACGTGCAGTAAGACCAAGAGCGTGACGTATCAACAACAACAAAAGAGCGAGAGAGAGAGAATGACATTGACAACTGAAACAGCTGTTCAATGGTGAAAACGTCGGCTTTTTGGCATATTGACACGTATACATGTTATCTTTCACCGGTGGCCCGCTTTCCACCGGCTAACAAATGTTAAACGTTATCGCTCGGCGCAGGACGCGCCTGTATCGGAAGTTTCTAGAACGTTATCGATGCTTCTTTCCGTTGCCTGTTTTCACCAACGCTTATGTTATCTGATTGTATGACCGACGCGAATTGTCTAGAACTTTCTGGAAGACACGCGGGCATCAGGGAATAATCTGGAACCTTCGATGACTCAGGTATAAAAGCCGACGCGCTTCGCCGCTGATCAGCTTTCGACGACCGCCGACTGTGTTCGCCGCTTTCGTTGTGCTTCGAGTGTAGCTTGCTTTTGTGGGCACAGGTTCGCCCAATAAGAATTAGTTTTCGTCATACACAGTTTACGACTGTTTACTTCAGGCGTCACTACTACGTGACAATATGCCATATTGTACATGATTATCACAGTGCAGTTACACAAGGAAACAGTACTGAATTAGAAAGAATATCGACATGACAAAGTACTCACTGATCTGTCTCGCATATACGTGTATCATAGATACTCTTTCCTCGTGCCCCTGCGCTATAGTAATTCTCTCAAAAAAAGGCTCTTTAACGTTTCTTCGTTGTCTGTGTGTAATGTGTTATGTTGCACTTCCCCCTCATTGCCTCCTTCATATTTCCTTCTTATTATTATTTTTTTATTGACATAATATAAAAGTAGAGGCTGGCGCCTTTAGGTGGCACCGACTACTCCGCTCGGCACAGAAAACTGTTACCACAAATGGGTCAGAAATGTATTACAAAATACAGTGAGTCAGCACGAGCAACAAGTTCTGTACATCATTGTAGTGATCTCTCCTTCTAAAGCGGACGGGCGTGGTGTCCTGAACCTGTGTACGGGGCTCTCGCTTGCAGTTCAATTCAAACGGCGGATCGACCTCCTGCTGAGATACGACGCTTATACGATACCGAGCCAGCTTCCATCACAGAAAGGAGGCAAAAAAAATGCATCGATGTCGCGCACATCTTAACACGACGCATATACGTGCAACAGCTGCCTTCGCGCTACAGCTGCGTCAAAGGAGTTCATTTAGAGTTCAAGTCATTTCGGTGACTCGCGCCTTTTTACGCGTCAGTCGGTTCGGTCGTTTTGTTACATGCAGGCGCGTCCGCGTACGCGAGAGTGTTTCATTTGCGACCGTATGTATATGTACATGCAACCAACATTAAGGCGTTCCGACTACTCCAACGAATCTGCAGAGGTCTAAAACTCTCTCTCTCTCTCTCTCAGGGGGTCTCACTCTTTTTG